>NC_046155.1:208395058-208695058 GCF_011064425.1 Rattus rattus | reverse complement strand
GATAGGGATGGATAGAGAGATAGATAGATGGATGGATAGATAGATAGATAGATGGATGATAGATAGATAGATAGATAGGGATGGATGGGTAGAGAGAAATAAATAGATGATAGATAGATGGATGGATAGATAGGTTAATAGATAGATAGATAGATAGATAGATAGATAGATAGATAGTGAGCCATAGACCAGTGAATAAGATTAAAATATTCTACATCAAATAAACCAAATAAAGCTAACATATAAGAATTAAGCCATCAAGATTAAAACTGTATCAACAATCTATACAATCAGAAAATAACTATTAAGCACTTTTCTAGGTACCAAAATACACACAAACTCACATACATAGAGAATGAAATAACATAAATGTGGTCTCTGCCTCCAAGAAACTTAAGCACCTGGTGACATTCCCACTGTTTATTACGTTTGTTTTGTTTTAGCATATACTAAATGACTTAATCTCTCATAGATCCATTTACATCCTCAGTTTCCACATGGATCTCCTTTCTCTCAGATGGTCTTTAACATTCCCATCAGCAAACTCTTCTACTGCAAAGAAATCAGTGAAATCGTCTTAATTGGATAAGGATAGTATTGTCTGTCTGTCTCTCTGCGGAGCGTGTGTGTATGTGTCATAAAGTATGGAGTGTGCTATGAAGTGTGGTGTGTGTGTGTGTGTGTGTGTGTGTGTGTGTGTGTGTGTGTGTGTGTGTGTACATGTTGAGAATAGAGGATAACCAACCTTTGGGAACCAGGTCTCTCCTTCTGTCGTGAGATCTGGGGATCAAACTCAGACATCCAGATTTAGTACTTTTACCCGCCGAGCTCTCTTGCCGGCCCAAGAACACTGTGCTATCCACCCTTCCCTCTGTCATTACTCATGCTATCTGTGCATGCTGCATGGACTTGTGCATGCATGTGTTTGTCAGTTGGCAACCATGGCCTCTCAAGTTCTGATTGATGCAACTGGTAATTCTTGAGAGCTAAACCTTGGAGGCAGATGGGCTGGGGCAGCCAAAAGAAGTTCATGGTGACAAGGGTGGCCACGGTTAAGGATGTGGTGGAAGTGACAGCTGAACAACTTAGGAAACAGATGGTTGTCCCTGCAACTTTCCCCTTCCTTCCTTTCCGTCTTGGAAGATGGGAGAGGGTGTTTCCCTACCAAGGGGTGCCTTAAGGATCCCCTCCTTTGATGCTGCGTCTGTTGCTTTGCCTTGGAGAGATCTGCAGGAGTCAACAGAGTGGTTGGAAGAACTACTCCCTTAGGGGAGAGGGGCCTGGCTGGCTCCTGCTGCTACTTTCTGGACTCAGATCCCTTGCCTCTTTCCTTAGCCGGGGCACAAAACACTGACAAACAGGGATGCGTGCAGTGAGTCTGGAAGCCATTCAGGTTTGTGAGTGTCCTTAGGACCTGGAACACTGAGTCCAGTTCTTCAGCAATTAACGATAGCTATCTATAGATTATTAAAACATTTTTTACTTTAATCTGCATCCATCATAGCATATTCTGCTCTCAACCGCTGTTTTATCTACCTCTGACCAATTTACCTTGCGGTAGGATATTCTATGACCTTAGCCGTTATGGGAGGAGTTTACCAACAGTAGTAAGAATTAGGGGACTTAGTCATTTAAACGGAATTGTCTCCAATTGTCGTGTGCTCCAAGGAGCACTATCCAAACCATTTTCCTTACCTTACTGCTGGGACTTATAACAACTGAAGTTCCAGTTCAATCCTGAGGCTGCCCCGTTGGGTTTTGAATTCTAGCTCAGTGTAGGATGCTCTCCTAGATGGCCACCTCTTCTCGTGACCTCCAGCAGAGAACATTTACCTGGTACAGCTCTTCATATAAAAGTCATGAAGAGAGGCATAGACGGGCCTTTTCTTGGGTCTACTTTTTGCTTAATGATGATGATAGAGGCAATATGTCATTCTATAGATGCCAGGAAGTAGACGTAACTTCCCCCCAAGAAACCTGGCAGTAAACTGAATGAAGCAGGATGTAGTCTGAGGTAATGGCAGGAGATAAAAAAGTCTGTGTTTGTCAAAAAGCAGCGGAAGAGTTTGGGGCAGTAGGATGGCTTGAAGTGAAATAGCCAGGACTAGAGCAGAGCAGAGTATTACCCAAAATAGTGTAAAAACAAAATCTCAACAACAAAAACCATTCCCAGACGTCAAGTCAAAAGCTGGCTTGCCTCTTCTCACAGTGTTGTCTCGTGACCCTGATTCCAGCTCCCCTTTTTCACATGGCTGTTTTCGACAGAAGTGCCACCAGGACCTTGCAGCTTTGCAAGCTGAAGCAAGCAGAGAGTGGAAAGAGAAACTATATGTCCCTGTGTCTTCTGGCTACCTTGCTGGGAGGCCCATAATTCCATATCAAGGCAATAGGAAGATGTGACCACAATCAAGATGTTGTATACAAAGGAGCCGTAAGACCCACGGGGTCACAGAGTGGGCTGGCAAGGGGCACTGGGCAGGGGACAGCCACGCTGGCTGCCACAACAATTGCTACACTGTCTCTGCTCATGGCGAGTCACATGAAGCCATGACTGCACCCCACACTCAACACGAGATGCTCCATTTTCCACAGTATTTGGGTTTCTGCCCGCTTTCTTCTCCCCGTTCTTCCCCAGATGCCGGTGGTACACAATGGGCACACAATAGATGCTTGCCGCCTCACTAAATCCCGCAGTGGGCCGACAAGCATGTGCGCACAGGTTTTCTTGGCCGGCAGCCAGGTGATTATACGGCTTGACCAACTGTGAAAGCTTCTCAGATTTAAAGAACCCTCCTCCGCGTATTGTTCGAGAAAACCTCGCAGTTGCCCCTCGAGCTGCCCGACCATTGTGCCCGCCAATCCCTGCACTAGTTCACCCGAGTGCCTTTGATCCCGACTCATCTTTCAACAGCCACCTCAAATGCTACCACCCGCTGGGAAGACCCCATTACCCTTCCTGGCTGGGTTCTGCGGGCTCAATCCAGCCTCTCTGCAAAGGCTGCTCTCAGAGGGCCCGCCCCATGGGACACGCTGGTTCCTGGATTTGCTCATCTTTACTTTTACGTTGAAAGTTAACTTGGCTGCCAAGCTCTGTTCTCCACACTTCTCTGTTCCCAGCGCTAGTCTTTTGTGCCTGGTAAGATGATCGATCGGTTTGCTGAGCCGGTGACTAGAACAGCGCTTGCAGGACGCTCTTCCTCCGTTGGAACCATCCTGTCCTCCCCACAGCTCTATTACGTACTGCTAACACGCTGAACTTTATAATTACATACATGCTTGCTGTCTGAATAGCATACCATCAACATTTCCAAAACGTTTCCAGAGCAATCATTAGCTTGTCACTATCACACCGGTGGCTTCGGGGACTATAAAGTCCTGTGTGTATCTGTGTTTTGATAAAATCAGCTTTGAGCGTGAGCCTGCCCCGTGTGACCACTCACCTGCCCACAGCAGTTAGCAGTTCCCTCTCAGGGTCCCACCTTTCAAATTCTACTTCACTCTCCCAGTCCCAAATTCCCCCACCCAGATATACATCATTTACTGTTACCAGAAACCTCATATCTGTAGCCTATGGTGATGGGGGTAGGGAAGGGGGAGGGGGAGATAAGGCCAGGAACACTCGGACAGCAACGGGCACATCCAAAAGAGTCTCCAGGACGTCGTGAATTCCTGAAGGCTAAGTATACACAAACTTTTAAAGGCTACACCCCATAGAGAGCTACAGGGTGGAGTTCCCAACCCCTAAGAAGCTACTTTTTGGCCCTGTGATATGTGTGGTGGCCCTGTGGAGACACAAATTGACTTCTGACTCCTATAGGCCTGCTCCCGACATGGACCTCCAGTTGTGCCTTCAGCACAAGGAGGAAACTCTGAAATCTGACCTCCCTTGTCACCTACTATTGCTGGCCATCCCAGGAAGGACAGGAGGAGCATTACTGACTTACTTTTCTATTCTTCCAGTCTGGGACTGACCCGGTGGCACATTCATCTCCAGACAAACCTTCTCCCTATTCTGTTGGCAAGAGAGTTAGTTACAAATTGGGGTTGTATCCTATTACTTAGCTACATTTGGCTTCGCTCTGTTACTTACTGTCCTTTATTGTCTGCACCTGTAACTTCCCTTCTTTCTTCTCCTTCCCTCCATCCCCTCGTCTCTCCTTGCTCTTTCCTTCCTCCCACAGCTTTTATCGGGATAAGCCAAGATGTTTTCCTCCAAGTCTCCAGGTAGTTGTTGAGCCCTTTTGCTCAAAGAACATTTCTTTCACTATATTTGTAGTATTTGTTTAGTCATGTCTATGCTAATCACGCATGCCCCTATTCTTCTGCAGATCTATCTTTGTGTCGCTTTTACTCAGCCCCTTTAATGGTTTTTCCTGGTCACCTGCCACATCACAGACACAGAAAATCAATCCCTTGTGTGGCTTTATTTTTTCTGCTCCCTCCACATCTTATGATGGCCAATGCTAACTCAGCTTTCAGTGGCTCTGTCTTCACCTCTGCCTGCTCACCCGCACCAGGCGTTGCCACTCTAAATGCTGTTAGTTCCTTAAATGTCCACACGCTGGAGTATGGTCATTCTAGTAGGGGCTCCTTAGGTCACAAGGAACTTCACCAATGAAATGGAATACTGATGTCCATCAGAAGGAATAGGAATATTGTAAAGTGAGGCTTTTTTCTCTCCCTTTCTTTTTGTAAGATAGGGTCTCACATAGCCCGGGCTAGCTTCAAACTTAGTGATGATGCTGAACTATTGGATCCTCTTGCTTCCAAGCACATGCCACCACATTCAACCCCTGGGGTTAGCTTCAGGGTGAGCAAGTTCTTAAGCATGCCTGATCCTGACTTTGCGTCCCTTCCTGGCTTTCTGTTTTGAGAGACCAAATCTGGTTTTGGCTTTCTGGTTTGAGATAAGATTATTATTTTCCCTCTCTCATGCACTCCCAACATTATGACCTTTTGATCCTCACAACCAGCTGTACTAAGGAAGTCCTCAACCATGGACTTTCGGACTCTGAAAACGTAAGCTAAATAAAGTAAGTAAGAAACCCTGCCTGAGGTGTTTAGTTCTAACTAAACAACGGCAGTGTAATGCAGGCATTCTGTTATTGTCTTTCACAATCCACTGTTTTAAGATTACTTAGAGAACAGAAGTGGCTTTAAAATTTATGTTTTTGATAAAAATGAAAAAAAAAAACCTCATTCTTTTCTATTATATTTGGAATGCACCAGACAATAGCCAGATTTTTCTGAGCTCTTTTTTCATTCATGAGCCAGTTACGATGTTTTTTGACTACAAGATCCCCAAAACCTGAAAACCTCTGAAGCTTTACACGTGATGGAATTTTCTTCAATTTCAAATGTATCCAATGAAGATGTCTCTGTTGAGTTTGGTGTCTCCAGTGATTCCCTTGGCTTTCCCTGCCTTCCTCTCCCTCCTTCTGCCTCCCTCTGGCTCCCTCCCCCTCCCTCCCCCACCCTCTGCCTCACTCCAACTCCCTCTGCCTCCCTCTGCCTGCCCCTCCCTGCCCTTCTTCATGCGTAGATGTTCTCTCCAGTGTTTGCCAGACTTGTGGAAGGTCTGGCAATCACCATCTTGAAGTTCAGAAGAAGTAGTAATGACAGAACAGTGTGGGAAGAGCTGGGCTGTGGAACAAAACACTTAACCCCTGGAGAAGACAGCTCTGTGGGAGGACCCTCCTCTTCCCCTTCTGCATCCACCAAATGGAAACACACAGTGGGACCTTGCCAGAGTCTAACTCGTTACTTGGGTCTTAGACATTAGTATAGCATCTGCATTTTATCAGCGCTGCCTCTATTTCACTCACAACTAATTCTGCTTTTCAACACTACTGCCATTTCGCATGTGTTTCTATGTCAACATAGAGGTTCCCAATAGAAGGTTAAAAGAAGTTCAATAAAGAGGAAACCACACAGCCATCCTGCCTAGTCACCTCTGATGTTTCTAGATGAAACTTCTCAGTGTGTAGGAGTTATGGCAAGATATGGATGTTTGAACGTTCATACTTTCTTATAAAGAATTCCCACGAGTGACTAATGTTTTTTTTTAATTAATTAAAAAAGTGACATCCCTTTTGTTTTACAAAATTTCAAATGTGTGGACATGGGTGGAATTTATTAACTCACATACTTAGTAGTCATCTTCTGTCACTGCATTTTCTAATTAATAAATAGAAAAACCACAAAATTATTTGAGGATTTTAAGTTGTTTCTTTACTTAAAAAATGGTTGAAAATTTGCCCTCTTGCAGGCTTCGTTGTTGAGGATGCATTTGGCTCTTGAAAAGGGGGTCTCAGGTAGCCCAGGTTAGCCTTAAACTTGCTTTCTAGCCAAGGATAGCCTTAAACTCCTGATGTCCCTGCCTTTACCTCCTAACATGGCTGGGATTGTGGAAGCATACCACCACACCCTGCTCCCTTTGTGCTCCATAAATCCATAATTAGGGCAACAAGGTGGGAAGAATATAAATGATATCGTAAATCCTATAATGATGTAATTTTAGAAAGTGCTCTTTTTTAAATTAAGGCCTGAGGTCACATAGGCGTTGAGAGAGATGCTCACAAGGAATTCTGCCAATGGACAGATGAACCAGGGGGACAAAGGGACAAAAGACTGAGACAGTTCATATGATATGGAAAATTTGGACAGGGAAGAAGGGAGGCATCAATAAAGAAGGGCTAAAGAGCAAGGAGGGAAACGGCTAGGATATATTATAAATTCGCAGGGACGAGGATGGGAAGAGAAGCCAAGAACACAATTTGGTGAGGGTTCTGAAGATTTTAGCAAAGGGAGTTTGCAATAAATTTCCATGTGTTAGACATGACAAGAGACTTTTAAGAATGTGCCCTCATGGGCTGGAGAGAGGGCTCAGCCATTAAAGACTAAGCTCACAACCAAACATGTAAGAATGCGCCTACACCGTGGTCTCCAGAGCACATCAGTGAGTTTCAGAAGAGCTTGTGGCTGGGGTTTGAGCATGGCGAGGGGAAAGGCTACGGTATTCTTACAAGCTGGGTAAGATCAACCCTCTGCTGTAAGGGAAGGGCGAGAATCCAGGGAAAACAGAAAGCTAGGGCACAGAGAAACAGAAAAGTCACAAGGCCTGCAGAGACTGCATGCCTAAGAGTCCAGGCAAAGTTAGGGAGCCAGGAGGCCTGAGGATGTAACCACAGGGGGGTGGACCTGGCTTTCCTTTCAGAAAGAGCTGAGTCACCTCTGAGAGCCAGGGACTGTGAGGTCCCTACAGTGGGATGCTTCCTGGGAGTTTCTCCTTTCATGCACTGAGCTCCCCTGCAGGCCGTGCACACAGCCTCAGATTCCTGTCATCATCCGTCTTTCCCTGCTCCAGATCCGCTGTTCCCATTAAACAGAAACCCCTGTCATTTCCCCAAAGTGCCAGCCTCTTTTCTACGGTTTTCTATCTGCTTATTTTCTCCTGTTAAATGTTATACAGACCTCTTGGTCTCAGTTCTCAGTTATGCTTTTTTAGTGTATGAATGTGTGTGTGGGCATTCGAATGTGCATGTGCACGTGTGTGCTTCTGTGTGTCTGTATGTGCGTCTGTGTACATGTGCACACATGTACAGATGTGTGTGCATTGTGTATGCACATGTGCATTGTGCGCATGCCTGTGTGTGCGTGTGTGTGTGCATGTATGTGTGTGAGTGTGTGTGCGAGTGTGTGTGTGCGTGTGTGTGTGTGTGTGTGTGTGTGTGTGTGTGCATGTGTGTGTGTAGGCCAGACTTGGCATGGAGTATATTCTGTCATTGTTCACCACCTGGCTTGGTGAGGTGTGGTTCCCATTCTTATTGCTTCTGGTTTGAGAGCCTTGGACCTTATCACCTTTTAAATAATTATTTAAGAGTATAACTTATAGACCCAAGTGACACCTATACAACATCTAATCTACAGCTCCTCCTACTAAGGACAGACAGACACAGTCACTCCTACTAAAAAGACATAGTCCTCCTACAAGAGAAAGAAGAAAGGAAAAAAGGCACAGTCTCTCCTATGAAAGGAAGAAAGGAAGGAAAAAAATACAGTTCTTCCTACTTAAAAAAAAATATACAAAAATTTAAAAACAAAGTAGACAAGGGAAAAAACTGTATATCATGTCACAGAGCTAAGTACCAAACACACATATCTTGAGAGAACACCAGTATGTCTAACATCAAAAGCCTCCGAGAGGAGCATTGTAACCTTCCAGGCGTCCGCAGGCAATCAACATGACTGCATGGCTATAGTTAGACCGACTTTTTCCTTTCAGATGAGCTGGTAAGGATCTATAGGCAGGGGCACTGTGTCAGATTCTTCCTCACCCTGAAGCGTCCTACACTGTCTCTTACACAGTAGCTGCTCCATACATTTCTGAATGCAGGTTCTCTTTTGTTGACTCCAACGAGTCCTTCTTTACTCGTCTTGTGCATTGAGCCACCACATGTGAAGCCCTAGCTTGTGCACAGAGAGAAGACAAGGATCATCTTCATGTTCAGTACCTCGGTGACCCCAGTGAGCTCCCAAGGACAGCACTGCTGGTGACCCTGTGCTGCATGTCTAACATCTCTGGATGTTAGAATGAATGCCTAGAGAGGGGCATAATCCCTGCCCATTATAAATTATACAGAACTTTTCAAGCACTGTCTGTCAGCTCTGATGGTAAGAAAAAAAATGTGTGTTGTTTATGAAATCGTAATAGCTTTTGTGCCTGTGTGTGTGCATGCTCGAGTGCATATGGAGCTTGTAGACACTAGAAGACAACCCCAGATGTCACCCTAAGGAATGCCCTTTGCAACAGGGTCTCATTGACCTGGACAGGCAGCAAACCCCAGGGATCCCCCGCCTCCCCAATGCTGGGATTACAAGTGCCTGGCACTTTTACATGGATGCTAGGAATTTAGACCAGGTCCTCAGACCCTCAGCCCAGAAACTTATAATTTCATTTCTAAAAAAAAAAAGTTACCATGAAACTAAGGGAATTTGATAAAAAAGAATGCAGTCAAGTCCTGAACTCTAGATTTGGCAGGTCAGGAAGTTGAAAGAGTGTTGGTTGTATGGCTGGTCAAGATTTGGGGTTCTGTGATTGGCGTTCTCAGCTGCCAACTATCACCCCTCTGACATGGAACAGACACTTGGCTTCTCCCTGCCAAGTACCTGGGCCAAGAAGTGAAGGTCCTGTCTGGAATCAGAGCGCCTGATTAGTTAGTGGCTAGACTTTGACAAAATCAGCAAGGCTTATACTTTCTGCTCCTCTGTGACCTCGGTCATAGGATTAAATAATATTACTCAATTCAGAGTGCTGGGATGGTGGAGGAGCCAAAAGCTGACTGTTTGATGGTACCAAGTACATGAGTGCCAGCTGCTCACTGCTGTTTGTAACCCTGCATGTGCGATAGGGTTAGTCTTACTCCAGTGGATCATTGTGGGATAAGAAGGAATGTTGTCATTGAAGCACTTGGCCCATGATACTCGGTTCATGGAAGTCTTTAATCTGAATTGATGTAAGATCTCCATAATATGAAAAGAGTACCATTCTGGCATTTGGTAGACACTGAAGCTGATCTCAAAACCAACCAACCAACCAACCAAAACTAACAGACAAAATAACTACAAAAGGCTTCAACTCTATACCTATCAAAGGAATAACTTCGGACAAGGAGCTCTTCCAGGCCCAAGACAGAGAAACCCAGGGAGCAGCTTTATGGACCTCTGAGCCTGGTAACAGCATTGGTTCTCTCCTAAGGTAAGGAACCTAGGCCTGATGGAGCCTGGAGATTCAACTAGAAACTTACAGTGAATACAGGAAGGAGAGGAGAGTGCTGAACTGAGTTACCAACATGCAGACAGCCAAACATACTGTAGAAAACTGTAGGACCAAACCATCTGAGTTTTTCAACAACTAACGAGAGAGAGAGAGAGAGAGAGAGAGAGAGAGAGAGAGAGAGAGAGAGACAAAGAGATAGACAGAGACCACCACATAAGAGACAGTTGGCACAAAATTTAGTCACAAAGTATGAACACTACATGGGTCTCCACTGAAGTGAAGCAAACTTACTAAACTATCAAAAAGAAAAGTAAAGCCTGGAAACAGCTTCTCACATGACATCAGGAAATAAAATGGCGCCTTATGTCCAGCATGCATTTTCATAAACCTGTGAGTTCCCTTGTTTTAAAACCCACAACCCTGGATAAAATACAATTGCATCCTGAAAAACATTCTTTCGGTGATTCTTGCTTGCCTTGTGGGTTTCTACAGTCTAGTCCCACTGGAAATCAAATATTTTATTAGTGTGGGAATGCTCTCTCACCATGCAAGTTGATCCTAATTACAACTCACCCACCCCCCCAGTTCTTAAAAGTCTTACACATCCGAAGCTAAGTGCTATGTCAAGCAGCCTGCCTCACAGCTCCCAATTCCAAGGCCCATAAAAGTGCGGAGACGTCGTGTATGAAGTTACGTGGGCACTGCCTGTGGCCCAGGGCAATAACAACAGATGATGTACAAGCTTCTCAAGAAACAGCTACTTCCAAGGGGAGCACAGCGGAGGTGTGAAAGTCAAGCTGCATTTGTTTATTAAGGGAAAGAAAATCCTATACGTCCAACAGAGGACTGTACTCCTCCACCCCTGACACTTGAATAGAATTTTATAAAATAAGTCGTTGTTCAAGTGTAATGGGCCTACTGGCACTGGAATAATAAGTCGTTTCTGTCTTATTGCTTTCGAACAAGGTGCATAAATAATTAGTATGTCAGGGAGTCATGGTCGTCCAACAAGTCTACAGAGAACGTGCTCTATCGTAGAAGGGGAAACCATGGCCGTGACAACACGAACCCAAAGAAATAGACATAGCTCGTAGACACTTATGATTTACGGTGTGGCTCTTTTGATTCCATGTCAGCTGAGAAGTATTTTGAGAGCATTTGGTGTTTGCGCCTGAAACAGAAATTGGATTTTTTTTTTTTTTGAAGGACTAACAAGATGGGAAAGTGCCTGAAACAGAAATTGGATTTTTTTTTTTTTTGAAGGACTAACAAGATGGGAAAGTGTCCTCATTTGGAATTCTGCAGAGTCCTTGGGGAAGAGTGGAGGAGCTGTGCAATTCTCCCCTCTCTCGCCCCCAATCTTGATGCTCCTTAAGTCATTTGGTGACTTGCTCTTCTGGGAAAGACTATTCGCGGGGAAAGTGACACGGGGTGTTCCTGCTGCTCACCCTTGGAGCTTATAAAACCGGTCCTCGATCACAAAACTCCCTGTAAATGTCTGCTTCATTCAGTTCAGCTGTGGGCCCTCATCGCTCACTGACCCGGGGTTGTGCGGCTCTCAGAAGTTTTTAACGATGATGAGGCTAACTAGTACTTGGGTTTCTCTTACCCAGGAAATGCTCCCCCATAAACTCCTCTTTCCCGCGAGATTTTAAATGAAAATCTCACAAATCTAAATCTGCATTTCAAGATCCCCTGATTCCTCCGCAGTTATGTGTACCACAGGGTTTGCTCGGGCTGCTCTGCGATACTCCGGGCTCTACTTCCGCCGCCAGGGAAAGAGAACAGCCACTAAGAAGCGTCCGATGGAAAATTATAAGGAATATTCTCCCAAGCTCACCTTCAAGAGTCCTGTCAATTACCAACAAGCACGTCCCCGGAATCTGCTGCTTCAGCTACTGTGGCAAGTCTGGCAGAGAGGAGTGCAACGTTGGAAATATTGAACACCTGGGACAGGGTACTGGCCTATCAGAAGGGACCCTGGTCATAAAAGCCAGTCCCAGCACGCAGGTGTATGTCAGCAAAGTCTCAGTGCCACAGGTGGGCCCCAGGGCTTGGCTGACTGCTCTAGCGCTAGGTATGGCCTGGTCTGCCAACTCCCTGCCGCAGCCTGACTGCTTGATGTTCCTGCTCCTGTTGTTGTGGTTGGTCCAGGACCTGTGGCAAAAGGACAGCCTGTCTGCATTGTCTCTGGGTGACAGTGGTTCTCAGAAAGGGACAAGAGCACTGCTCTTCTTACGTGTGCCTCTGTGGCGGAGCAAATCCAGCATCCTCTCCCTAGGAGTTCCCTGGAAACCATTTTCTCGAGCCTCACATCTAAGCTAAGTCCCAAGTTAGAAACTCTGGCGTGATTTCCAAGGGAGGTTAAATGTCTAGCGTCAAAGGGGTGCTGACTAGACCCAAAGGGAGACGCTTACCTTTAAAATCGGTCTCATCATACAGAGTCCCTAGTGCTTTACAAATCCTCTCAGCTCCCTGCTGTCAGCCATCCCTTGGTTAAATATGTGGTTTTAAGAGTCAATAATTTTGTCGTTTTAAAAAATTATTACATTTATTTATGTGTAGTGTGTGTGCTCATGGGCATTCAGTATTGTTGCCTAAGATAATAGACCTATTATCAACAATCTTTTTGAAATCAAATCTCTGTCATCTGGCCTGGCTGGTTGGCCTGACTTTCCCTTCCCTGGGAATGGGCTTGTTCCCCCATAAGTTTCCTGCACGAAGAGTCCCCCGTGGGCAGGCCAAGAAAGCCAGACCCGGCTGCATTCCAAGGTTCCAGGTTAGGCTAAGCCTGAGGGACACTCAGGCAGTCTTATTTACCTCAGCACTCACAGCTTTACAATCCCGTAAGAACAACTCTTTAGGGTATTCTGATTAGTGGGAGTGTTTTGAAGTTCATGTCTTCAGAGGGGGATAAAGGCCAAGCCTTCCAGAAGGGTCTGTGAGTCAGTTCTGAATTCATTCAACGAATACAGCTCTTGGCTTTTGACCTTTTTAACCAGGAGAGAGAGAGAGAAGAGAGAGAGAGAGAGAGAGAGAAGAGAGAGAGAGAGAGAGAGAGAGAAACCAGTGGTGATGAGGAGGCTTCCAGAACCCTCTCTGGGCAGGAGTTTGGATGTCACGATGAGGAAAAGTGTGGAAGCTGAGGATGAAGGAACAGGGCCAGGGAATCTCCGAAGTCAGTTCGATATCGACTCCCTACTAACTTTCCGGCGCCCTGCGAGGGGTGTGCTAGCTTTGTAGCCTCTGCCTTTAGCTAGACAGAGCATCAGCTCCAGGCATCAGGATTGGAAACTGAGCGTGGCCCTCCTTCGGAAGGTCAATTAGAATGTGTCTGCAGACACTGGGAATGTTACTATCGGCATGTTCGCTTTGAGTCATCGCCTCCTGGAGCGACAGTGACGTTCACTATCTTCCATCCACTGGGGCAGAGCGCCCTTCCTACCTAAGGAGTTGACCACAGGAGACTTGCCAAAAATGCCTCCCCATGTGCAAGAGTTTGGGGTGCAGATAGAATGAGCTGAGAGTTTTCGGTCAATCTTTTTGTTGTTTGCTTTTCCGGTATCTCACATGGTTTCATCAATCACCACCAATATAACTTATTTCCCTTTTCTCTTGGTTTTTTTCTACCTAGAAATATAGAAAGACTCCAAATACAGAAATATAATCACCAAGCACACTTCGAATACTCTGAATTTCCTGGTTAAAGGAAATTATATACGTTTGAAGTACAAAGAGGCTAAAAAGTATTTGCCAAATATTTTTTCAATAAGCATCGACATCTTGATTTAAATGAACTAAAATAGAATCCCAATATTAGAGAAGGAGACATAAATGACTTCCTAAAACTATACAGCAGTGCTGTATATTAAACATGTACGTATATGCACAGGATTGCTTAAAGGTATCAAGCACAACTTAACACAACTTAGGGACATCTAAAATGTTTGCATTCATCTAAATATAAACTATAAAAACAGAGCCCAAAGCTGTAGTCATTTGAGATGCTAGTGAAAACTTTAGGCTTTTTTTTTTTCTTCTACATAATGAAGATTCATTTGGGATTAAATGTGTACATTATTTGAGTTATTCTTTTTTTTTTACAGTGATAAGCAGTCGCCCTTTCACATTGAGTTCTGCATAAGATATATGAGCTTATCTACAATTACCTTCCATGAGGATAATTGCAAACGTGTACAATATAAGATATGAAGGTACACCATGCTTTCAAAGCTACCTTCGAGGGGTGTGTGTATGTGCGAGTGTGAGCGTTTGAGAGTGTGTGTGTGTTTGAGCTCACCACGTCATCCTCGTTGGCCTAAATCCTGCCTCCTCCTGTATACATTACAGGTAGGTGGTGAAAATTAGTCAACTCTTTGTGGTTATTGCAAAAGCCATACTGGGCAGTTACTTTTCTTGGTCTTCATGACACTGCGACAAGAAGACACCATTTAATTAACCCTTTGTTTGCCAGCTCCTCCCCAATGCTCTGCTCTCTTCTGCAGTTCATTCTCTCAGGAATGTGTAGATAAGATCTTTCCAACTTCAATCTGACTCCCCTTGCCTGCTCTTAACCGAATTTAACGTCAGCCTGAAAGGCCTTGGGAACAGAGAGAGGTCAAAGATGGCCCCGGGTGTCCACCCTTGATTAGATGAGGGAAGGAAGGGTCAGGCTAAGCCCCTAAGCCTGGAGCAAGGCATTCCTGAGGTGGGGCCACCTCACCTCCACGGGAGGCTTTGTGAATTCCTTGCCCAAATTATAAACATCCTTGTGTAGACCCAGTCCCAGATGAAAGGCTGTGAAGGGTTTCTGTGTCTGAGCATTGGTGACTGTAACATTCCCCTAGGCGGCTCGGGAATGGAACTTATGACGGAAGCATGTGGAGCTGATGACAAAGTATCAACCATAGGAAGAAGAGGTTCACTTCCATTCTGTTTGTCATAACACAATTAGTTAGAGTCCCTTGTAAAATAGACGAATGGAAAGAGGCACCAAGAAACAAACAAACAAACAAACGAACGAACAAAGAAGTGGAGAACTGTAAATTTGGAAGCAAAGGCAAGCATCTAGGTGAAGCACAGATAACGCAGTGAAAACAGCTAAAGTTCTCTTTGGGAAGGAAAAAGTATTCAATGAATCTCATTCTGAAAGGCAAGTTTCCAGGAAAGCTGGGACAAGCAATGGAGCAGTTTAGGGACATGGAATAACTCATAACATCCACTTGTTCCACACCGTCCATTTGCCACAATAAGCAAAAAAAAAAAAAAAAGTGCTTGCTCACAACTGAGGCTCTGATCCACCTTTCCGAGAGAGAAGAATGTGTACATTGTGTTACGTAAAGCAAATTGATGTAGCCCATCGTTGCAGCAGCTCCTGTTTCAACACATAAAGTCCCAAGGAGACTTCGGTCCCCGCATGTTTGGCTCTGGGTCACTCCGCGTCGCACTGAACCCTGCATTCCCGTCTCCACGCACCCGGCACGCTCCCGGGTTGCGCGCGCACACGCACTCCCACGCACACGCACAGTCCGAAGGGGCTCGCGGGGACAACTGTCCCCTCTAGCGGTCACCCGAGCCAGCCCGGCCGTCTCACTTTACCTCCCGCGCAGGCAGGATGCCGGCCGCCACTGGCTCCACAGCTGCCTTCGATCTCCGCCTCTCTCCCCTTCTGGTTCAGCAGATTGGGGCCCTCTGTGTTTTCAACAGGTACCATGGTCACCGTTGGACTTACAGCTTCTCCCTCGCCACCGGACCACCCCGACCTACCGCGCTGACAGCAATGGTCACTGTCCCCATGGGCAGCATGCTAAAAAAGAGTGGGAGGGGTTGGAGGGGGGGCGACCTTCGGGCAAAGCCAGTGTGATTTGTAACCAACTTTGTTTCTATTTCCGAAGGCTTTGCCCTTTTCGGTGACACAGGCTGTTGCTATTCCAAGCAGCCTATCACAGGCAGGGGGAGGGCCGTGTCTCCAGGATTGTTTTGCCTTTAGATGCAAGTTGGAAGCAAGAGGTTAAAAAGACTTGGGACTCAAAGGCAGTTGTTTGGCCACCGGCTAAGGCTAGCTCTTGTGTTCCCCCAATTTGAAAAGCAGCTTAGAAAAAGAAGCATGCAGATTTAAATGCAAGTCTGCAAGCCAAGAGTGGGGAACAAACGCCCACAGATGGTATCAGTTAATCTTGCCGAAGAGGAACACTTTATGTAAAGGCATACCAGAAGGAAAAGTATTAATTTTTCTTCTGTTAGCAATCCTGTTACCCTGAAAGCCACGACACTCTTCAGCTTAAACAAAGAGTAAAACTTTTTTGTTTCAACGGGATTTGCGTCTAGGTAAATGCCTAGCAGAGCTTTCTCTCCAGACCTGTGGGACGGGTGAAGGCCTGCTCCCAACCCCAAACGCATCGAGTCTTTAAACACTTTCTAGCCTGAGTTTATAGCAAGATAGTCCTTTTAAAAATGCACAGTTGACCTGAAATCGAGGAGCAAACAGAGGATCTTCTGTCAGGTTGTTCCTTGGCTTGGCTGGCGGGAGAATACTCGGAATTCAGAGATGACTGGAGCTGTTGTAACATGAAACAAATCAGGGCACCAGAGGGAGGGGTGTTTTACTGGTTTGTGAATGTGTACTTATATAAACAGTCAGACAGACTGACATATTTTACCATCCCTTCTGTACTTAGCAAATCATATCCACTGAGAAGGCTGTGACATCACCTTAGAAATCGTTGGGGTAAAAACTTAAGTGTATGAAGTACTTTATCAGACCAAAATTATGCTGAATGTGTGACCTCAAGTGATGCTTCCCCAAAATAAAGCTCGTTAGAGAAAATGGGAGTCAAATAACTTGCCTAGGCTTTTTAGAGCAGGTTGTAGCTTGGGGGTAGAGCGCTAGCCTACTTTGGAGTGCCAGAGTTACAACAAACAAACAAATACACCCAGTGCTCTCAAACTCTTCAAAGCTAGTCAGGAACGGAGGGGAATTCTCCTGCATTCTAACATTCCAGCCCTGTCCAACACTCTTTCGTTATTCTTGACATAAAAGATACCAGGAAACACAGATTCTCATATTAGCCATACCTGCAAGGGAACGCAGGTCTGCACTTGTCTGGGCAGTGACCTGTGTTTGCTTATTTTGCACACAGTTTGTGTCATTAACTAAGTTTTTCATTAGCATCATTTGAGCACATCTTCCCTCGTCCTTAGACATTTCTATATTAGGCTTCAGGAAAGTCAGGAGCAAATGGAAACAGAGTCAACTATAATCCAATTACCACTCAAGGAGCATTGTGATCATTACCAGTAGAAGCTCAGAGAAGATCGATGTATCAAGACCAAAGAACTCATGATGCAAAATGACTGAAGAAACTGCTTTTGCTTGTCCCCACATGCGTTACAGAGGTGGCAGGTTTTATCTGTGAATATATGTTTATCGGTTCGTCTCAATCCCTCGCTGGGAACCTGTAATGAACTTCGCGTGGGGTGGGACAAATGTTCTTGCTGTGGATGACTGGTACAAATGCTTTGTTTTATGACGGCTCCCCACCTCCACCCCACCCCCGCTTCCTGTTAGCAGGAAGTACTAGATTGTTAGCTGGGGCAATTGAGTAGGCACAGGACAAACCCACTTCCAGAACACCTTATTATGATTGTAAGCGGCTCGGCGACTCATGCTCAGCTCTCTGTAACTGCACTATTCAAAGACTCTGTGGGTATAAATCAGAAGTCAAGAATAAAGAACCAACCGGACTGACTACATTGCCTCCTGGCATCTGAATCTGCTTCTCGTCTCACGGTTGGCCTGACGAAGGCCATTGGCTATTTCAAGTTCTGGTCTACACTCGCCTTGTTGTTTCACCTCAAAATTGACTCCACTGTGCGGCCCCGGGATGTGCTGTGTATTTTCAGCCCTCGGAAACAGTTTCTTTGACTTTGTCCCACCTTTCTGCCGATTCACTTCTGCTTCCCCCCTACCCCCACCCCGAAGCAAGTGATAGAGATCAGGATTCTGGTTACCCAAGGTTCGTCATAGAAGCTAGAGCCCTTCTTTGAAGCAGGCAATATAACTAGAGTTACCTTTTCCATTCTCCCTTCAGGCAGGGTCTCGCCGGATTCTCAGAAGGAATGCTACACAGAAAGGCCAGGAATCTGAGCATACAGGTCTTGCCGAGTTTCTCTTTCAGTTGTTACCAATAGACTACACCCTCAGGATCCATCTGCATTTCCACAGTGGCTGTCCTGTCCAGTCTTTACTGAACCCAAGGATGAGATCAGTTTTCCATGGGTCTCCAGAGCTTCCCTTACAGAGAAGTGTAGCGAGATGAATGTGCTACGGGTTCTTGGATTAGCTAGCCTTTCGTTATGGTTGTGCTGCAATGACTATCAGTATGGGTGGTAGGAAAAGCTACCTCGTCCTTCTGCCACGCCGATTGATCCCTGTAAACGCAATGTTTATCATTTCCAGAATGTGAACTTCAAGAGGGCAGGAAGCTGTAGGTTTCTATACATTCATCCATCCCTGTATTTCTAGCATCTGGGAGGACACCAGTCACGCTGTACCTGCTCGAAAGGTCTGACACACAAATGGGCCAGATAACTAAAGCTCTTTTTGAAACATCGAAACCCAAATTATGATTGCCTATGACACTTGGTCCCTGCTCTCACCTTTGCCTTTGGGAAAAGTATCACTGTGGGATGTACCAAGGGAGTCTGAACTATTAAGGCCAACATTAAAAGCCGTTCTTCCACTCAGAATATATAGCCAGCCCCCAGGAGGCAGGCGGTTTGTCACTCGTATCAACAGTAAGTTTACCACATTGTACTTCAGACCACTGTTGATGGGCAGGGCCGTCAGGTCTTCAAACACTGCAGCTCACAAAATGGCAGCCTGGGACAGCAGATGTTTGGTTTTGTGAGAAGTCATTGCCCCCACTTTGCAGAAATCTAAACTCAAAGCTGTACCAAACATGCCCAAGATCAAAAGATATTTTCCAATGTCTGGTTATGAAAAGCTTTAATCATGCAGGAAATATTTTGTAATACTGTCTTACTGTCTTCCCAATTACCTATCAATAATCCCCCATCTAGTGGAATATATTAATTTTTGTTACAGCTAAATAAAGGGTAAATGCCTTCTATGTGGTACCATTATCGAGGTCTCTCTCCACTCTTTAGATTTCTTCTTTCAGCAAAGTTTTACATACAGTATTGAGCACAAAACCTAAGAATGCCATTATCCACGTTCCACAATCCTGGTTACACCACAGAACATGACCAGCATCCCAGAAAGGTCCTGTGTCTCTTCTGAGCAAAGTCCCACCCCAACCTCCAGAAGGAACCGGTATTTTGTTTGCCAGTCAATCACCTCCACCTGTCTGGACTCCTTCTACTAGGGGAGAGTGTGTGACAACTCCTGTGTAAAAACTCTTTCCCCGTGTTTGCCCCTGAACTCTCTGTTCACTCTGTTTATTGCCGCATTGCATGAGTGAATTCCCCAACTTACTCGTTTTCTCTTACGGACTCCTAGGCTGTTCCCAGCTCTTTACGTCCTAAGTAAAGCCGTGGTGAGAACAAGTGTTTCTACAGAGACTAGCATCTCGGCATTGACCCAGCAGTTCAAGTCTGTTGGATCCCAGACCCACCTGCTTGCTTCTATATCCTGCTGCTTCTCTATGCCGTATCACTATGTTTATGTGGGCGTCTCTGGGGTTTCAACCTAAAAGGACTCATTACAGTATAAACACAAACTGAGAAATAGGATCTTTAGACCAACAAGGAGTCTAGATACAAATTCAGTGCGTGCTTAGTCACAAGCCAATTAATACCCACTCTGGCATGATTCTTGTGAGGATATTTATTTTATCATTTTCTTATGTTACCTGAAGATATTTGCTCTCTAAATGGTTTCTTGTTTATCTATTTGATTTTGAATTGGGCTCTTGCTATGTGGCTGGCTGAATAGAAACACTATTTTCAAAACAAAGATGATTTACATAGAAAACAATATTGGACAACTGTAATGAAGGCTCTCCCTAAACCTGACTGTGGTATTCATTCCCCAACAGGCTGCCTTGTCTGGCCTCAGTGGGAGAGGATGCCCCTCCTCTGACAGAGACTTGATGCACCAGGGAAGGGGGATGGGTAGGGGCACCCTCTCAGAGGAGGAGGAGGATGAAGGCCAGGAAGGGGAAAATGTTTGGGATGTAAGTAAATAAATATAATTTTTAAAAAAAGTATATCGGTTACTTCTAGAGGTTGGGGTGGGAATTTCCTCAGAAGAGATGTGATGCAACTTTCCAAAATGATCATGTTTTTTGGTGATCCCTCTCCCTATGCTTTCTAAATGCTGAGATTATAGGCCTCTTCCACCCACCCCAAGCCACTAAAGGTGTTCAGTGTTTCCTTCATATGGTTAGAGTATTATATGGCTTGTTACATATTTAAAATATCCTAAATTACAAAATGAACATAGGTAAGTTCACTGTATTTAATATTATATATTAGTCATTAAATATAAGACAATGAAGCAATGCCAGAAAATATCGATACTGTTACTTTAAGTAGGAAAATCAGTAGAAAGTTACATACTCAATATTTTCATACAAGCCTTCAAAATATACATATATACATTGTTCAGGAACTTTGAAAAATTAAAATGAAGTATAACTGATATGGTAGACTGGCAATCATTTGTAAAAAGTATTGCCTTAAATTGTTTGGGGGATAGGAATGCAGCTTAGTGGTAGTTGCTTGTTTATTATTTGTAGAAGACTAAATTGAAATCCTCCCACTCCCCTTCCCACACACATGCACTGGAAAGAATCATACATGGTGGAGAGATGACTCAGTGGTTAAGAGCACTGGCTGTTCTTCCAGAGGTCCTGAGTTCAATTCCCAGCAACCACATAGTGACTCACAACCATCTGTAATGAGATCTGGTGCCCTCTTCTGCTGTGTCTGAGACAGTTATAGTGTACTCGTATAAATAAAAATTATAGAAAAAAATAAAAAAAAGAAACATACAGAAAATGTGGGACACCATGAAAAGACCAAACCTTCAAATCATAGGAATAGATGAAGAAGAATCCCAAGTCAACAGCATAGACCAGATGTTCAACAAGACCATAGAGAAAAACTTTCCTAACCTTAGAAATGATATACTTATTCAGATAAAAGAAGACAGATACACAAGACTGAAAAAGAAACCCCCCATGACTGGCCTATCAATTAAAATACTAAGTATACAGAACAAAGAAAGAGTATTAAAAGCTTCAAGAGAAAAAGCATAAGTCACATATAAAAGCAAACCTATCAGAATAATAGCTGATTTCTCATGGAAAACATTGAAAGCCAGAAGAGCCTGGAGCAATACAGTCCAAGTCCTAAACATCCATGAAGGTAAATTGAGACTAATGTACCCAGCAAAACTATCCACCATAGTTGCAAGAGAAAGAAAAAAACTTTCACACACACACACACACACACACACACACATACATACATACATACATACACATATATGACTTTAAATTTTTAGTATCTAGCAAACCAAACCTAAAGAAAAATGCAGGAACCAATGCTGAAGGCTGCAGAGAGGAATAAAGACAACGAAGAGAAATACAAAGAAAGAAATACAAAGCTATAATTACTACGACACAAAGTCCAATGAAGAGCACAAACAACACCAAAAATCCACCTCATAAGACCACAACACACACATGTCAATAATGACTTTGAGTACAAATGGCAGTTATCACTATCCTAATATCTGGTTAAAAAAAAAAAAAAAGGAAAAAGACTTCAAATAGACTAAGCTAAACAGAAGAGATAAAGACAGACACCTTATTCTCATCAAGGGAGTAGTTACCCAAAAAGACATTACTATTCTAAACAAACTTTTGTGCACCTAACTTTATAAAAATAAAATAAAATAAACTATTAGGACTAGAAAGATGTCTCAGCAGTTAAGAGCACTGGCTTCCAGAAGACCTGATTTCAAATCCCAGCTGATATAAGGCAGCTCATGGCTATGTGTAACCTCAGTTCCAGATCTGGCACCCTCACACTGACATACCTGCAGGCAAAACATCAATGCATTTAAACAGTTAAAAAAAAATATATATATATATATTACTGAATTTAAAAACTCATGGTAATGTCAAAACATTAATAGTAGGCAGTTTCAAAACCTTATTTTCTTCAATAGACAGGTCATCTAGACAATTAGATTTAAATGACATTTAAATCTTAGGTATTAGAAATTATTAGAATTATTAGATATATTAAAATTAAATGACATCATACATCAAATGCCCTTAACTTGTATCTCCAAACCCAAAGAATACACATTCTACTCAGAAGCACATGGGGGCTTCTCTGAAATAGACTGCATCCTAGGACACAAAAATCTTTATAAATTCAAAAAGATTTAAATAGCTCTGTGTATCCTATCTGACTGACCACAATTAAATTGACAACAAACAAATCTCTAATAAGTGGATATTAAACAACTCATAACAGCATGATGAGTGTTTCAAAGAAAAAAATCAAGAAAGAAATAAAAAACATTTCTGGAACTAAATGAAAATAAAAATACAACACAATAAACAAATAAATACAAAATAAAAAAACTGGGACATATGTCCTCCAGGGAAATGTATGGCCCTTAAAGCCAACCAAAAAAAGAGCACAAATAAATGACTTAATGAGGCAACTCAAAAAAGTTATAAACAAGATAAACCGAAACAAAACAAATAAAAACAGATACAAACCAAGTTGATGGTAAGAAATAATAAAAATCAGAGCAGAAACTAATGAAATAGAAACAAAATAAACAACACAAAGAGTTAACAAATTTAAGGCCTGGCTCTTTGAGAAGACAAGTGATTGACAGACCCTTGGACCAACTAACCAAAGGAAAGAGAGAACCCAAGTTAACAAATTCAGAAATGAACAGGGAGATATTATAACAACCACTAAAGAAATTCAAAATATTATAAGGGAATACTTTCAAATCTGTATACCATTAAGTTGGAAATAAAAAGCAAATGACTTATACAACTCAAAATTTTGGAAAAACCTAAAAGAAATGGATGACTTTCTAGATTCAGCCAAATTACTAAAATCATACCACAAAGAAGCCAACAACCTTAACAGACCCATAATCAATAAGGTGGTTGAAATAATAATAATAATAATAATAATAATAATAATAATAATAATAATAGCGAAAAAAGTGCAGGGCTAAATGGATTCACAGTAGAATTCTACAGACTTTCAAAGAAAATCTATAGTCAACTCTTCTTAAACTATAAAAGAAAGGAAGGAAGGAAGAAGAAAAGAAGAGAAAAAGTTAGCTGTTTTCTTTTCTTGTGGATCTTGGAAGTTAGTATCACTCTAATACAAAACCAGATGAAGGCGCATGCATGTGCAAGAGGGAAGAGAGAGAGAGAGAGAGAGAGAGAGAGAGAGAGAGAGAGAGAGAGAGAGAGGGAGAGAGCCAATATCTCATGATTTTAAGATGTTCAGTGAAACACTTGCAAACAGAATACACACATAATTCAAAAGGATCATCCACCATGACCAAGGTGACTTTATACCTGAAATGCAGGGATGACTAAACATATACAACTCAGTAAATGTAATAAACCACATAAAGACAAAAATCACATGGTCATCTTGATAGATGCAGGGAAAGGCTTTGGCAAATATTCAACCATCCTTAAATAATAAAAGTCCTAGAGAATGTAGGATAAGGGGAACATAATTCAACATGATAAAAACTGTATGAGTAACCCAGAGGCAACAAAATCCTAAATGGAGAAAGAAAGACCCAGAGCTACACCGTGAACTCTGAAACAGGACTGGGTTCCACCATCACCCCCCTCCTTTTTGATATGGTGCTCAGCTACTAGTTCTAAATTGAGGCAATAAGGCAAGACAAGGAATTAGAAATAGGTACAAATAATAAATTCAGCAATGTGGGATGAACAATCTGCAAAAATCAATAGCTTTTTTTTTCCTATAGGTCACCAAAAAACACACAGAGAAGGAGATCATGGACACCCTTCCATTCGCAATAGCCTCAAAGAAAGTAAAATATGTAGGAATAAAGCTAACCAAGGAAGTGAGGACCTCTCCCATAAAAACTTTAAACCTCTGGAGAAAGACATTAGAAAATGGAAAGACACACCATATTCATGAATTGGTAGAATTTATTTCATGAAAATGTCCATTCTACCAAAAGCTATTTACAGATTCCATGCAATCTTAACCAAAAATTCCCATTTTAATCCTCATAGAAATAGAACAAACTATCCTAAAATTTATATGGAATGGCAGAATAATACTACACAAAAAGAAAAATAATGAAGGTATTGGCATTCTAGATCTTAGGATATATTACAGAGCCATAATAAGAAAAACAATACAGTACTGGCATAAAAACAGACACATAGACCAATAAAACAAAATCAAAGACAGGAACATAAGTATGCATGATTTCAGCCAGTTAATATTTGACACAGATGACAAAAATAGAAGCTGGATAAAAGAAAGTATCTTCAACAAATGGTATTGGAGAAACTGGTTGTCGACACGCAAAAGAATGAAATTAGTCCCATACCTGTCACCTTGCACCAAAACTAACTCAGAATGGATCAAAGACCTAAGTGTGAAATGCAAAGCACTGAAGCTGCTAGAAGAAAACGTAGGTGTGTCCTGCTATAGTATCCTACCTATAGGGAAGGACTTTGAGAATTTGATGACTAAAGAGAAAGATCAACAACTGACCAAAAGAACTTCCTAAAACTCAAAGATCTATACAGCTAAAGAAACAACATTGTGAACAGGAAGACCACGTAATGAGAGAGAACCTTTGCCAGCTACACATCTGACAGTCAATAGAATATATAAAGAACTAAAAACAAAGAATTTTTTAAAATGAGCCATTCTAAAAACCAGGCCTTGGATCTGAAGGGGGAATTCTCAAAAGAAGAAAGAAAAATAGCTAAGAAATATATATATGGTTCACCACGCCTGGAAATTAGGGAAATGCAAAACAACCCTGAGATTTTATTTTACCCCAGTCAGAATGACAACAAACAACAAACTACGAGTGCTGGAGGAGATGAGTAGAGACGGGAACTCCATCCACTGATGATGGAAATGCAGATTGGCAAAACCGGTATGAACATCGCCGTGGAGAATTCTCAGAAAACTAAAACTAAAGCTACCATGTGACCCAGCTACAGCACTTGTTGGCCTATGCCCAAAGGACTTAGAATGGCAAAGGATCTGTGCAGTCTTGCTCTGCTCTGTTCCTTTTCACACTATACCAACTAGCTAAGGAAGAGAAAGGGCCTAAATGTCTATCACCTCATGAATAGCTAATGACAATGTGGTACTTACACGCTGTGGAAAACTATGCAGTTGTAAAGAAAAAAAAAATCATAAACTTTGCAAATAAGTGGATAGAACTAGACCTGCCAGCCTTAACCTTTTTCCTTTGATAACTTCTGACAAAACATCACAGATCTGTTCTCATCTGAGGCTCCTAGTTCCAAATTATTATAAGTGAGTATGCATCCTGGAGTAACTGCAGGAACTAGGAAAGTAAAAAGGAGCATTGATGGGGTTGGGTGGTAGCAAGCAATGGAGTGGGGAATCATAGGTTCCCAGTGATCTGAAGGAGGAGATGGGGAAATGGAAGGTTCTAATTAGGCACGGGATAAATACAGAAGAAGGGTAATTAACAGTAAACATTTCTAAAACAGCCATAAAGAACCATATTGTTAACTACTACTTGAAATGCCTATATCACAGATAAGTTGATGTGTGTGTGTTTGTATGTGTGTGTATGTGTGTGTGTGTGTGTGTGTGTGTGTGTGTGTGTGTGTGTGTGTGTACATCTGAGCTGAGCTAATAATGTTCTCATTAGAAGAGCTTAAAACCAGCCTGCAAACTCCCAACATCCAGGCATAAGACACAGACACATCTCTCTCTGTGTGTGTGTGTGTGTGTGTGTGTGTGTTATTGGCCTGTGTTTTCCAGGAGATTCCTAAAACATACAGGTTATTGCTATGTGTCAGTGGTTGCTACCAAGAGGTGGAAGGTAGAAGGTAGGTCCCTATTGCACTTCAGACACAAGGCCCAGGGGCCACTGGAATTGATCTGAACGTCTTCTTCCTGAGGACTAGCTCTTATGGTACCAGAAGGTGTATGCAAACTTCCAAAAGAGAAAAGCAGCCAACAGTCCTACCCAGCCATGATACCTATGAACCATAACAACAATCAGCAAGGCATGATAACCCTACCTGGCACCCATGCCTTGGCAGTAACCAACATCTTTCTAATTGTACATAAGACCTGCTTAACAAGGAGAATATGCTTGCTACTGGAAACCTAGCCGACTACACAGGGCTGGTGAAGTCATGGATCTTGGAAGAGAACCTACAACTATCAATTTACTAAACCAGCATACTCCCTAACTATATTCTAAATACTTGCCCTTCTATCCGCTGATAAATATAGTCCTCACCCTTCATCAAGGAAACTTCTCTTTGCAATAGGTGGAGACCACTACAGAAAACCACAACCAATCAAAATACAGAGTTGCAGAGCTCAGTCCCAGCGGATATGTCTACAATACAATTTTTATACCAGAAAGTTGCAAAACCCTGAAAGACTGAGAGTTTGCTGTGAGATTGTGTCTTCTAGGAATGTCACACGCTATACCCATAAGATCCCACCAACATGACTACCCAAACATGAACTGAACAAAGACAGCAGCTGACATGCTACTGTGGATGAAAGAAAGCCCAAGTGGCCTCAATCCCCACAAGGAACCACAGCCAACCAAGAAATGCTGAGGGTGGGAGACATAGTCTTCCTCGGGGAAAAGCACATCGATTGATTATCCAATACCAAACGATCAGCTCTGAAAACACATATACAAGTAGTTATACAGAAAAGCAGGTTCTATTTAGGAATATATATGTATACATATATGTCGTATACATAAGCATCATATATGTATATAGTAACAATTAATGGGAAATGAGCAATGAGAGGTATATGGGAGGATTTGAAGGGAGGACAAAGGAAAGGGGAAAATGATGTAATTATACTATACTCTCAAAAAATAAAAGAAATTATTTTTAAATTAAAATACACACACACACACAGGCACACACAGATACAGAGACAGATAGACAGACAGATACACAAACACACAGACACAGACACAGACACACAGACACACAGACACACATACACAGACATGCACATACAGAGAGAGACACACAGACACACACAGACACACAGACACGCACACACAGATAACTATTACACAGATAACAAGCACACACAGAACAAGTTAACAAAAGAAAACTAAAGCAACTTAATTGAACCAAATTTTGCGCGATAAATACATTTTCAGAAACGAGGACCCCCAAGTTACGCACAGAGCTGCACATCTGAAATCCCAGCAAGAAGTGGGGTGGGGTGGTATTTATTTACTTTTTGTATTTTGTTTTCTTTTCTCTAAGCAGAGAGCTGTGTAGACAATGTGTTTGGGACAAAGCAACATATTCAAATAGAACAGACAGTGTGTGTGCCCAAGAGCGAACCATCCAGTTAAGGACAGGACTTGAGGCTTATTCTTCTGACTTTTTAAAAACGTGTTTTAGAGTTGACTGGGTACATCAGACTGTTCTTTCCCCCTCCTTTCCTCTCCCCTCCTCCCCCTTATTTTATGCACTGAGGTTGAAGCTAGGGCCCCACTCACGCTATACACAGAATATAGCTCTACCTCTGAGATGCATTTCCAGTCTTCTTTCTCACTGAGGCACGGGCTCATTACATTCATTGCCCAGGCAAGTCTTGAACTTGTAATCCTCCCGCCTCATCCTCTTTCATAGGTGGGGTTACTGGTCTGTGTCACTTCCATCTGTTAGCTTTGGCTTCTGGGGGATACTTGTGTATACATAGACATTTCCAGCCACACATCGCCACAAAGGACATTCTTCACCCATAAAGTTTGTGGCTTTTATGATGTGTCAGTGTGGAACACTTATGTGAAGAAGCTGCTCTGAGAACAGGGTCAAAGGTTCAAGCCAAACACAAAGGGAAAAACCACAGAGAGGCCAGTCCTGCAAATCTTAGAATGCTTGACAGCTCCTTAGCATTTTATTGAAATATTCACTTTCATACTTAATTTTGAACGTTTACTTGTGTTATATAGGAGGACCACATTTTTTCAATCTCAGGCCCTAAAAACTTGGATCTGCCCCTGTGAATATGTTTTGAAAACATGGGCTTTTCCAGATGACTATGCCTGCTAGAAAAACCTCCTGGGTTGATTCGCAAATCCTCCCTGCCCCTCTCTAAATCCAGGCTGCCTCACCACCTCCCACATGACACCCAACCACACAGCACAGGTCCTCTCTGCCTCAGCAGATTCCATGCTGCAGCCAAGAGGGGTTTAGTCTAAATCTAGATGTCTTGTTTCATTTGAGACAAGATCTTGGTATGTGGCTGTGGCTTGCCTGGAACTCACTATGGAGACCTGGTTGGGGTTGAGTGGCCTTGAATATATCTCTGTGTCTGCCCCACTGAGTACTGGGATTCTAGGCATGGACCACCATGGAGGGCTTGAAATCAAAATTACTTCATTTTCAAACTTTTCATCATGACTGGAGAGATGGCTCAACCGTTAGGCTCACTAACCAACAAAATGGCCAACCTTTCATCAGCTTCCACTGGTTCTAAGGATTGATCGGAACTCCTTAATGCTGCTTAAAATGTCATCATGACCCGGTGTGAAAGGCCCGGTAGCCTTTCTGGTTTAGTTCTGCAACCCTGTTGCACACTGGACTGTGCTGAGCAAGGTCATGGGCTCCCAGCTTGGCCCTCTCCCCCGTAGATGTTCTCCTCTTATTACTTACTGGGTCTCCCATTTGCTTCTACCTCTTCCAGTAAAACTGAACACACCAGGGCAAAGACATTCAGTGGGCAGAGAGGCAAAGGGACGGTTGAAAGTACTTTTTTTTTTCAGGTGATTCTCTCTGAATAAAGTTGGGGAGTAGGTGTGTCAGTAAGAGCTGGTTGGACCTTTAAGCAGAAGGAAAGTGAACTCAGGAATTAGAGAATTTATAATACGCTATTGTGAGGCCTGGAAACTCAGATCACAAGCATTTGGGATCACATCTCAGGCTGATATAGAGCTGGCACATGTGCTGAGCTCCTACATCTAAGCTGCCAAGTGGAGCTACAAGGACAGGAGCATGCTGCCTCAGCTGGGTACCGTGACACACAACGGTCACGAGGTAGGAACGGGAAGCTTATGAGTTTGAGGTCAATCTGGGCTATGGAGATAGTCTGTCCCCAAGAAAATGAAGAAAGGCAAATGAGAGGGAGGAGCTAGCACTCTAAGGTGGAGGTGAATGGATCAGGGTTAGGGCTTCTGTTACATAGCATAGGGTAGAGGGGAGGTAAAATACCTACCACACAAGCATAAATGAGTTCAGGTTCCCAGCACACATGTGAAAGCTGTGCTCAGCCACTCATATCTGTGACCGTGGTGTGTGGTTTCAGAGCTACTCAGATTTCTGCATTTTGGTCACCAGCCGGTATAGGCAAAAATGGAAGCTGCTGATAAAAACGAGAGACTATGACTTGAAAAATTAAGTGGAAAATGACAGGCCATACAGACACACACAGATACACACACACACACACACACACACACACACACACACACACACAGAGGTACACGCACAAAGACAGACAGACACATAGATAGATGTATACACACACACACATACACCCAAACATACACACCACACCACATACCACAAGGGAGGAAGAGGGGGAGGAGGGAGGGAAGGAGAGAGGGAATATAAATTTTTCATTTTATTTCAGGTCCAGGACTAGACTCTCCGCATCCAAAACTGTGTTCATGAGAAGCTGTATGTGCTGGAATCTAGTATATATATATATCTGTCGGATCCTGAAGGCTAGCAGAAGCTCCCCAAAGAGACAGAGAAAGTAGCTCCCCTGCTGACCGTATGTTCCTTTATGTGGTGCATCTAATTGATACCAGGAAACCCATGATAAAGAAGCCCAGATGAGTAGATTTCTATTCTTCTCAGTGGGGTAGAGGAGAGAATGGAGGTGACCAGAGTCACTGCCCTGTATCTGTGACAATGGTGACCATTTGTGATGTGGGGTCTAGAGGCAGGGTTGTGGAAGGTCCAAGCTTCTAGAAGCTAGAGTTACTACAGCCAGCAGAGACGAAAACTATGAGAAGTGAGGGCTGGGGAGATAGCTCTGTCAGTAAAGCACTTGCTGTGTGAGCATAAAGACCAGAATTTGGACCCTCAGAAACCATGGAAACACTGGGCGAGTATAGTTGTTCACCTGTTATTACAGCTTGGGGGTGAAGACAGCATCCTTAGAGCCAACTAGCTAGTCCATCCTGGCAAGCAGGGCTCAGTGAGAGACCCTGCCTCGAGGCATAAGGTGAAGAGTGATGGAGAAAGATCCCCTTGTCAATCTTGGGCTTCCACATGCATGTGCACACATGTGCACCCACACACATGTGAACATGCATACATACATGTGTGTACATGACATACACATGCATATGCAGCACGGGAAATGTGGTCAAGAAGACAACGGGAGGAAGCTGCAACTCTATGGTGTTGGTTTGGGGTTTCTCTGAGGTCCAGGAGTATTTTATACCTTCTAGTACTTGGAATGGGATGGGTAGGTGACACGTCCTTTTCTCTCCTTGTTGATCCCTTCCCATCCCCGTTTTTCAGGTACCCTAGCCTTCACTCAGCTCCTATCTTCCCAAGTGGGTCATCTAGGCAGTCTCTAACAGTACTGAGGTGAGGTCATGACCACCTTGTTCATATCCCTCCAGGGTGTCTGGAATCTTGAGATGCTCACTAAATATTTGTTGAACCCTGAACAGGATGAAGAGGATAGAGACGGCTCCCACCATGAAACCCCAACTTGACCTTGTGTGAAGTCACTACCAGGTTGTTTAAAGATTCTGGGACTTGGTTTTAAAATAGCTAAACCACCAGTAGCTCCAGAGCCTCTTTATGTTCCAGACTCCTCCTCTCTAGAATGGGATAATAATGATGCCATCCATCTCACAGAGTCCGCAAGAGGAATGACTGGGTTAATGTAGGAGCAGGGTTTAGGCCAGTATTTGAATATAGCGTTCCCCAGTAAATGGCAGCTGCTGTTACTGCCAAGAGTTCCACAGATGCAGAAAGTAACACCAAGAAAGAGCCAATCAAGGGTAAGACCACATACATTCTAACATTCGATCTGTATTTTTTGAACTTTTAGATAATGAAATGATCTCCATAAATTTAGTTTACTCGTCTCTGAGCCAAGGAGACATCTATCCACTTTAGGTTAAGGGCCTAGATGTGAGCCCAAAGCCAAGTGCTCTCCTGTTGGCAATATTCCTGTAACATTCTTCTGGGAAATAGCAATTTTCCAGGCCTGCCAATGAACTTATACCTTGCTTTAGCCAAGGGGCAGGCTTGCAACAGCCTGCCAGCTGACACACACCACCCCCTAGCCAACAGAGGCAGGCTTGCGACAGCCTGCAGTGATAACTAGATAATCCAGCCTGGAACCTGGGGCTGAGTACAAGAGTGGTGGAACTTTTGATCCTGCCAAGTTTATTTTCCTTCTGTTAAGGCAGCCTTAGAGGCATTGCTACTTTGTATCCCAACTCCCACCCCCATCTCCCACCCCCATCCCGACCGGGTAAGGGTAACAGTAGAAAAGTAAACATCAGCACAGCTGCTCAGTAAGGCTCAGAATACACCAGGTCTTGGGTAGAGACATAGCCCTCTGACCTGCTCCAAATATTAGAAAATTTCATACCGTCACCCCCTCACTCAAGGTTAACGCAGGCTGGAAAGACAGCTTAGTGATCAAGACCTCTTACGGCTCTTGCAGAGGACTTGGGCTCTGTTCCTAGTACCCACTCCCGTTCCACGGAATCTGATGTCTTTCTCTAGCATCTACGTGTAGCTCACATATATCGTGTGCATGCATATACGTCAGCAAAAAAAAATCATATGCATAAAATAAAAATAAATACTTAATCCATCTGGGTCTGTCAATCACCTGGCATAAGAGATCCCCTGCTCAGAAAGGCTGTTACAGCTAAAGAAAGCCAACGAATAATTACCCTTTAATAATAATGAGATAATGTACTTACCTTTTCTGGAATGACCCTCAGTGCAGTCACTTACAAAGCCACCTTGGTGCAGCTCCTCCGAGTCTGTCCTAAATCAGAAAAACATCCCATCTACTTCTTTTCTGTCTTTCTTTTTTTCTGTCTTTTCTGTTTTTCTTTCCTAGCTGAAGCCTACTGGACTTTTTTTTTTTTTTTTTTTTTTTTTTTTGGCCATGTAGCTGTTGCTGTCCTGTGACTACTGGCTAAGCTTCTGCTGCTAAACACGCTAGCCTAACTCACACACCAGGAGACCATTTCTCTTCATCTTTTCATCTCCTCCTCTGAGCTCGTTCTGTTGTTTTCTCTCAAATGCTAATAAAATTGCCCTTGGGTATCCTAATGAGTCTGTTTTTAAATCTCTTAGGAATAAGATTAAGATCCCAAGGAGATCCCAATTTCCATGGTAACATATGGCAACCTACATTGGGCTCCCCAAAACTTCTGGTAGTACGTTAAGGTGCCAAATAGGTATTCCTAGCAACTGATGGAAAACGTGGATATGTGGGTATAATGTTTTTGTGTACTGTGTAAAGGTTATCCTTGTGTTTTTCAAATGCTGTTTTCTCTGCCCCTAGATCTTGTTTCAATCCAGACATGGCATTGTAATGCTTATACCAAGTATCTCTTGTCTCAAGTTTGTGTAAACAGTTCTTACCATTTATTCTCTGCCTTGTCAATGAATGCTGATCATCCAATGGCTGGGCAGAATGGAGAGTAGTGAGGGGCATCTGCCAACCAGAGGAGGGAGAGAGGAGAAGAGGGAGCGTCAGATCAGCTAGGAGGACGGAACATTTGGAGCCGGAAGGAAGGGGTACACAGAGAGATAGTTGAAACACATCAGGATTGAAAGTCATCTTAAAATTGTGAATGTGATACATGAATTCGATCTGTCTCTCCCCCTCCCCCTCCGCTGGGGTTGGGGTTGGGGTGGCGGGGGGCAACAGCAGCCAGTTGATGCAGGTCCAGCGATGACACCTAATCTACTTGCCCGTTTATTCATTCAAACTCCACTGCCTCTTGATAAACAAGGTTTAACTAGCATGTGGCAGCAGTGTGGTGACCAATATGGTGGAGAGAAACCAACAAGAATATACAGTAAACAAGCACACTTTAAATGTTCAGTTCTTTACCTCTACCCCCCACACACAAACACACACCTCCCACCTAACCTTTGAAAGTACCTAAGTGAGAAAAACTGCTTTAAGGTGTTTGTGTGGGACTTGGAGGCTGGGAGGGGAAACAGTGGCTTAGCTCACAGGGCCAAGAACCTACATTTCCTCTTCTCTGCTGCCCCCTGTTGGTATAACAAGGGAAGGGCAGGTTTCCAGTTGCGAGGCCAGGATAGTGATACTAGAAGATGGAACAGAGGGTGTCACTTGAATTTGATCTGCCTTTGCCACCTTCCAACTCTGTGTAATTTCTGTGGCTCCTGTTAGTTAGCTGTCTGTGCTGTCTCTAAGCCTGCCTAGGTGTCTTTGAACCTAGAGAAAAGAGAAGTTGTCATTCATTTGGAAATCAGTCCATCCATCCACCCATCCATCCATCCACCATCTTTCCATCCACCCATCCAAATGCTTACCACACTCCTACACTGAGCCTGTCTGTGTAAAGCAGAGGGTGAGACCACAATAAAGGAGACTTTTCGGCTTCCGTCACTACACCGATCCCTTGCCTTCTCCTCCTTTCTAGATGTGAATTACAAAGATGTCTTATAACACATCCAACAACGAACGTTCCACAGCTTTCTGGGTCCCAAACACTACTTTGTGAGGACGCTTTGCTTTTTTAGTTACTGACGGCTTCCTCGGGGTTATGACTTTCATTGTTTGCAGAAAGTTGATTTCAGTTTTTACTGAGACTTGAGGTAGAATGAGGGTTTCAGGATACACCATTCAAGCCTAGCTTGAGCACGGGAGACTATCTGTAAAGAAACATGAAGTCTTAAGACCTAACTGTGTTGATAGCCTGGGCTGGCTCCCAACAAATGGAAGGCTATTAGGTTTCTACAGAAACACAGGTCCACCAGACCACTGTGCACCCCGTCCCTCATTCTGGCTACCTTGCATTTCACAGTAAATTCTTTCCACGGGGCAATACAGTATTTAAGGCCTTGTGCACGGAATGGCTCAAATACTTTATCACATCAACCGTCTTGCTTTAAGGTGTTTATGGCAGAATAGGAGCCAAGTGGTTGATGGGGGAAAAATAAGTCTGTATCATCTTAGGCAAGTGGAAAAAAAATAATGTCTCACAACCTGTTCTTGGCCCCTGCTGATTCTGGTGTCCAGGGAGCTCAGAGGTTGTCCGTGAGCCTTCTAAATTCTCCTTACCTCCAGAACTCCTGCTTACCACTCACTGGCTGGACACAACCAGTTCTTTTTCTCGTGTTCTGAACATCTGCTTTCTGCCAACTTTGAAACAATGGAGTTCCTGGGCAGCACAGCTAAATGTTTAGACAAGGAGGACAACATTAAACTCCTGACCTTCCCACCTCCACCTCCCAAATGTTGGGGTTGCGGTCCCATGCCATCGCATCTAGTTAAGTGCTTTGACTTTCAGACACACCATGAACTTCATTTCCTTCCAAGTATGTGTTGAATTCTGCTGTGTGAAACTTGACTTGACCCATTTTTTCTGCTAGTGGACATAACATCAAAAATGGCTCTTTATAAATGGTTTTGCTGTTGTATATGATACCACTGTATTTGATATCAGAAAAGACACCTATTTCTTACAGGTGATGGGGAACCATCAAGGGACTCTAAGCAAGACACTAGATCTACGGGACCTGTGTAGGTGTAGTTTTGGTTTGTCTGTTTTGGAGACAGAGTCTGGCTATATTAACACGAAGGTTCAGTTTGACATATACGGAGACCCAGACACACATACATAAACCACTTACATCAGTGACCTTGTGTGCCGCTGTCACTGTCCTAGGGCAAGCATAGGTCGCACTCAGCCAATCTAGGACTAGGACAAGGACAAAGACAAACTGAACCTTCGCGAATACGATTTCTCTCTCCTGCCCCTAGAAGCCACTCCCTTTTTGTTTTTCTCTCTAAGGCAGGAAACATTTAAACACCACGGAAGACAATTAAAAATATAGAACACGTCCAAAGTTGCCTCAGGCTCAGGAATTTAATGAATGAATCCACTGAGGGGGAGGGGCAAGCACTTCAAAGAGAAGTTTCTTTTTGTCATCTCGGTTAAACGCCTCTCTTCTCACCCTTGATTCTCTTATGGTAGCTGTCAGGATTATGAGTGGACTGAGAGCATCCGGCCGTTACATCCTGGTTAGGGCATCAGTCTGTGAGATGGAGAAGCTCAGATCCTTTGCTCAGTTGCTTCTAGAATCGGTCCTCACACAACTTGGCTCATGAACGCTCTGAAGGAATTTAGAAAAACTGTGTACCTTTCCGGGCATTTTAAAGCTGATATCTTAAAAAAAAATCAAAGAGCATTTTTAAGGTGAACATTTGTCTGTTTTGAAGGGCCCGAGTATGTATGCCCTCATTCCCTCTCCTTCATGCAGGTTCCTGGGATAAAGCCACCGCAGGCCTGGTGGCCAACACCTTTGCCTCCTGAGCATTGTGACACACTCTAGATTTTCATTACAAATGACATAGCCCAACATCTGTTTCCCCTGGCAAGGTACTGCATAATATATATGTTGTTTAAATGTGTTAATTAAAATATGAATTATAGATTCAGCTTGTATATAACATCTGCCGTAGAACCAGTGGATAATACTCACCCCTCCCCCCCACCCTGAGGAAGTGCTGAGGCGTACATTAAATTCAAATAAAAACACAGTCGTACTCTCTGTCCTCTCATTTCTGAGCTCTTGCTCTAAAAGAGATCGATGCTGGACGCAAAAGAGGGATGGGACTTCCCAGGAGATAAGCTTGTGGCCTCAGGTTTGCAGGAGAGCAGGCAGACCTAACCTCCAACTCACACTGAAGTCCGTTAAGAAGCAGCTGGAGCCGTGGATCCACCCAGAGTCAGGAGGAAATCTGTTGTTAGGGAAAGAAGCCGATTGGAAAGCCTCGCTTATGTGTATGAAATTGCCATGTGTGTGGTTCATAATCTGTAACACACAAAACAGACAAAAAACAAGGGGCAACAAAGGATTCAGCAGTTGTTGGATGTTGTAGGGAGGGAGGGAGGTCAATGAACAGAGAATGAAGGATTCTGGGAGAATGATAGGTGTTGAACGTGAAACTGTAATGGGATGATGGTGATGATGGTGATGGTGATGATGATGATGATGATGATGATGATGATGATGATGATGATGATGATGATGATGACAGTGGTGATTTACCCTAACCCAGCTCCAGAGAATGTGCCACCAGGAGGGAGCCCCAGTGTACACTGACTTCTGATGTCATGGATATTTTGATGCAGGTTTAACTAATGTCACAAACATGCCACTCTGGTGCAGGGTGTTAGCAGTGAGAGAGATTGCATGTATGGTGTATACCAGAGATCTTTGAATTTTCTGCTCAATTTTGTTGGGAACCTAAAACTGCTCTAACAAAGTTGATAGATAGATAGATAGATAGATAGATAGATAGATAGATAGATAGATAGATAGATAGATGATAGATAGATTCCACCAGCCTCAGGTTAAGCGGATACATTGGATATAACAATGTCTCACAAGTATCAATCACGATGCCAGATTAAGTTGCTCTGGTCTGAGGAACCTTGAAAGTGCTAGTCTCCGTGGGCACACTGTTGTCTTACAGGTACCAAAGGAGGCCATCTTGCCTGGATTGGTGGTGCTGCAGTTCCACGGAACAAATAAGAACTTAAACAGTGATGGTGGGACAGGCCTGTCGCGAATTCCAAGCAAAGACTCTTCCCCAGAGAGCTGCAGCAGAACCCAGCCGCGGAGTTGGCTGGCCGGACAGGGCGTCTGGTAGTGAAGATACAAGATATTCTACACTGTCACTCCTGCGCATTTGGCACAAGGTGGCAGCTGGTCACAGTTGGACTGTGGGGAATTGAGGCAATAGTCTGTATGCAGGACAAAATCAGCAAAAGGCTGAGAGACGCAGCAGTCACCTAAGGAGCGCTCTCCCTCTGCCTCTGCAAATGCTTACTGCAGTCAGTCGCACACAGGCGTCAGGGGGCCTGGCAGACTGCGGATTCCTCTGTTCACTGGAACCACGTGAAACCTCCCTGCCGGGAATGAGACAAACTGAAAAGCACCGATGCTCTTAGATAGGCCCTGTGTCTGAGGGAGGGCGGGCGCTGGCCTCTGGGCCCGGGGAATGAAATGCTCCAGCCATCCTAGCTCTTCTAGAGGCTGAAAGAGTTGCTTTGTATGCTAATGTATGCGTGGGCTATGCTGGGTTGTGTAGAAGATAGAGGACAGGGAGGCTCGCATGGACACATGGTATATAGCCGGATACACATCCTAGAACACGGTACGTAACTCAGATACTTTAAATGGTCGAAGTTTCTTCTTCCGGTTTCAGAGGCTGGGCATCTAAGAACGAGAGGGTGAAAGCTGGAGGGAAGAGCTCCTCCCCCGCCTTTTTCAGCTTCTGTGTTTGCTAGCAATCTTTCGTTACCTTAGCCTTAACCATCACTTGGCCTAGAAAGGCCGACGGGACTATGTCATTTTCTTCTAAGAAGGACCCCAGTCACACTCCAGTATGCTATCCAGTATCATCTTAACTCGTGATGACCCTGTTTGCAAATAGTGTTAGAGTCTGAAGTTCCCAAAAGTGCTTTGGTCTGTCTGGGGGGCGGGGTGGGGAGGACACCGCTCAGTCCAGGACTGAGGTAAAGAGTCAGGACAGAAATGAAGCTATCCCGTTACAAATGGGCCTTTGTGAACTTCTGAGGAGACAAGGATTTCATGGTGCCCAAAATGGCTATCTGGATTTTTATGCAATCTATAACTAATTTTTATGCAAACTATAAACTAACTGGGCATCACGGGGTTTTTTCCCCCACGGTATTGGTGCTGTGAATTAAAGAAGGCCTTCCTTGCTCACATTCAGCAGGTGCTCTGTCCACGGTGGAGCTCCGTCCTCACCAAACTGCTATCTGGTTGCTTGGTTTTCTAATAAAAACTTGACTCTTGTATAATTGATCAAGGAGACTGAGTGAGGGCTTCATTTTTCTATTTCCGTGTTTTGGGGACAGGAGCTCACCCTTTAGTCCTGCATGGCCAGGAGCTAACCATGTAAGCTAAGCTGGCCTGTGTAGGTTGATGTCATTATACAGGTGAAGGCAGACAAGATAAAACGAGGCCTGTCATTGGGTGAGTAGGAAGGGAGGCGGGGACAGAGGTGTTAGAAGGAGAGGGAAGAGGAGAAGGAGCTGGGAGAACATGGCAGCAGATGTTAAGATTCTTCACTGCGCATAGATACAGGTTTTTATGAATATTTCTAAGGGATGGGTGTGTACAGGATTTTGTGCTGTCTACATGGGCAAATTATATCTTGTCAATTGGATCAGAGGTTATTGTGTGGTGTGTTCTTTCACGTGGCGACTTAATTGAGTTCAAGAGAAGGTGCAGTGGCGGGACACACCAAGCCAGCCATGGAACTGGGTGTGGTAACAGATCTCCAAGAGAGCTATGATGAAAGCAAAGGAGCGTGACAAGGTGCCACGCTGGAACGGCTGCTGGACCGCCCAGGTCAAAGGGAGCCTGAGAGAAAACGCATAGAGGGAACCGGTTGCACTTTTTAAAAAATATATATATTTACTCTAACAGGCCTGGAACCTTTGGCAATCCTCCTGCGTTAGCCTCCCACGTGCTGGGATTACACGCACATGTCTCCACACTTGCCTCCTAGGTCTTTGCTGATGAGGAGATCTGTGGATTGTTTTTCTGCCAGAGAGGGTCTCATGCAGCATGGGCTGGCCTTGAACTCACTGTGTTACCATCTGATTTTAAACTCCTAATCCTTCTGACTCTCCCTCCTGAGTGTTGGGCTGACAAGTGTGAGCTAGCACCTCCGGATACTTTGAAGACTGATAGAATGCCTCAGAACCCTTGGCAATGTCAAGTGAGATACTGACAGATGTGTCAGAAGAGACTGTGGGATATGATGGCAGGAAGCATGTGGTACTGATCTCTAAGGCCAGTAGCCTCTCTAAGACTTGTTTCTTTCTTTCTTTTTTTTAAAGTATTTTTTAAAGACTTTTTTATTATATATTAATACATTGTAGCTGTCTTCAGACACACCAGAAGGCGGCATCAGATCCCATTACAGATGGTTGTGAGCCACCATGTGGTTGCTGGGAATTGAACTTAGGACCTCTGGAAGAGCAGTCAGTGCTCTTGACCACTCAGTCATAAAGACTTGTTTCTTTAAAGAAGAAAAATAGCCCTTTGCCAGAAATATAAAAGCTGAGTGCCTGTATTCCAAGGTGTCATACTTCCTGGCTTACAGTCTAAGCTATTGTGACTGGAAAGGGAATAGCCCCAGGTAAAAAATCAACAAAAAACAAGCCGCGATAGGCCCTGTTGGCGTTTGTGATGCTAAATACTGGCCTTGGTTGCCCCTGGGACAAGAAGATCCTTCCAGTACACCAAGTGAACTGTCGTAACCCTGCCCTCCTCCTAAGTTACTCCTGATTGGTCAACAAAGATCCCTATAGCCTATGGTTGAGCAAGTAGAAGAGAAGTAGGTGGAGCTTCACTTCCTAGGCTTGTGGTCCGGGAGAGAGAAGGACCAGAGGAAGAGACATCATGGAGTAAACAAAAACATGAAAACGTGCCCATGAGGGCTGGCCAATTAGAGTAAGAGTAGCCCAGGCCAATAGTGGCAAATTATAACAGGGTTATTGACAGAAAAGTAGACAAATCAACATAGAGGATCGAGACCTGCCCAGGGTTCGTGCTCTTAAAAGTTTACCATAAACATCAAGGTTTTGGATCTTCTGTCTGGGAACTAAATGATCCAAAGCAAAGTAGAAACAACCAGTTGATGTTACTTATGACCACAACAGAGTCCTAGGCAGGGACAAGTGTGAATTAAGTAGGATGTTTCACAGCGAAAGATATCCACAGCCCGGATTGCTTCAACTGATGACATTTCTTAGAAATTCTAGTTTCTAAGAGATTCAACAACAGTGTGCTACAAACCGAGTCACTTAGACTGCAGGGAATTACTGTCTCTTACCTGGACAAGAGCTGTTCAATGGTGGGTCCCTCATCAACATCTTTGCTGGTATTCTAAGCTCCACCCCCACAGTTACCTGGCAACAGCCAGCTGTATCTGACACTATATAAGGGGCTGCTTGGCCCCCTCCTTGCTCCCTTACTCTTCTCTGCTCTCACGCCTTCTTCCCCTTTGTCCCTGTCCCTTCTCTCCCCATCCTCCCCTTCCCTCTACGAGCTCATGGCTCATTTCCTCTCCTCCTCTACTCTTCTTCTCTCATTAAACCTTTCCATGTGGATCCATGTTGGTTTGGTGTGTTCTGTCTGGACGCGAGCTGAGATTTAAAGCCCAACAATCTTGTCACCAAGGGGGAGGGTCTCACAAGGCCTTACCCCTCCCTGGATTTATACAGGCAGTTAACAGTTGCCAGAGGAGAGGAACTGAAGCCGCACCCATCTGTTGGGATCTACAGGAAGTTCATGGATGCTAAGGAGAGGGAGAAGCAGTTTCTTAGCATGGGTGAGTCCATGCCCTTGTAGCTGCAACTCACCCACGTTGTTGTTAAGTAACCTTAAACTCATTGGATATTGGAGGAGAGATCTCATAGTTCCAACACCGGCAAGGTTTGAAAGAAGAGAGGGGGACTAATCGGGAAGAAGGGGTCAATGGAAAAGGGTAATGGAGAGAGAATATGCCCAAATACTGATAAGCCAGCCTGCCTCCATCTTGGTCTTGAAAGCCATCTTATAGGACAAACAAACCAGATTCATTCCTTTTTATAATCTGTTTCTCAAGCACGGGGCTATGCCCTGCCTGTAACCTTGACTACAAACGGCTCTGTACAGCCTGTTCCAGGGAACGGAAACCATGCCTTGTTTCAGAGGTTGTTACAGCCATCTTGTCATGACCACCTTGAAGTGTGTCTTTGTTTCAGGAAGTTGTTATGACCAACTTGTTTATGTTCTCCTGGAACCCTGTCTGCCCACCAAATCCCTCATTTGGAAACCCCCTGCTCCTGAGCTGTAAAACCTTGTCTTCCCCATGTCCACGGTTGATCTCTCGAACCCCACCTTAGTGGGAGATAGCCTGTGTACACAATTAAAAGACAATGTTACTTTAATTAATTTGGCTATGCTTTGGGTCAGTGGTCTTTCTCCTCACATCTGTGGGATTAACAGTACATATATGAAAACACAATGAAGCCCAGTATTATATATAATTAACACCCATAAAAGCTTCTAGGTAAACAATGACTATGGTTGTCTCTATTGCAGGCCCAGGCTCCCAGCCTAGCCCTGGGACATGCAGAGCAGATCTCTTTCAACCAACAGACACCTTGAAGTAAGGCAGATAATATCTTGGAATTCCCAGACCTGGTCCACTCAGAGAGCCGTAGGGTAGAGATTTCAAGATATTTTTTCCCAGAAGGAAAACATCAGTTTGTCCTTCTCCATCACAGCTACAGCGCTTTACCTCCCCCATCCCAGCCAGCCCGGTCTTTGTGCTCCAGTCTGCAGTGGGCGCTTTTGTGTGGCACTGCAGGAAGTAGCGGTTGCCAGGCACCCTCCTCCTGGCTTTTGTTTTGACTATCCCTGAGCGGATTGGAGGGAATTATGCTGCTTTACAGGGAGAGAGAATGGCGAGTGCTCGGGTCTTTCAGACCACTGCGGGAATGGGACACTGGGGAGAACTTTGCAGGAGGGAGGAAGGAGGGGGGCGTATACACTTGAGTCAGAGCGGAGCATGACAGATTCTCAGAAGACTGGATTTTTGCCTTGTAGAAATTAAAAAAGAGATGTTCCCAGCCGCCTTTGCCACTCAGGGGCTGCAGGAAAAAAAATGGAGACCGGATTTCATCCCCCATCGGTGCCTGTACCTACACAAACACTGGCGTCCTCACTCTTCTCTGTAAGGGACCGACGCTGAAGGAAGACCCCAGACTCAGATAGATGTTTATGAAGACAAAGAACATTTATTCTTAAGAAACAATCAGCATATGGGGTGAGGGAGGGGGTGGTCAACTGTTTTCCAAAATGACAGCCCCACCACCACCACCACCACCACCACTAATGCCTACAGGCTTTCATTTGGGGAACTAGGGAACTCTCTAGAAGGATTAGGTAATCTCTAATGTGATTGGCAGGGGGCCAAAGCGGTGACATTAGTATAACTTTGATTGGCTACTGTGTTAGTTCTTCAATATTTCGAATGGGTTAGGTAATCTAAAATTTCATTGGTGGGTGTGTGGGAGGTCATAGGGGTCGGCTTCTGATTGGCTCGTGCTAGGTCAGTGGTCTGCGTTCCTATGTCATGAACGGTTAACCACAGGATGAGACAGGGCTGCCCAGCACAGCCCATCCTGAGATAAGATATTTTCCCATTCTTGTAGTTATCCCCAGGCTGTTCTTTGAGAGAGAGTTTTATGACCTTCTTTCTGGATTTTTATAGTCTGTCCCTGGTGCTGGTGTCCTGCGGCCTTCTTTTCTAACTCAGTCTGGTCCTTAAATGGGGACAAACGGGTGGCTGTCTTTTCACCTCCAAATTCATTGTGTTGTTCTTTAATAAGTTGTTTTTCTCCCATGAAATGGGCCAATACAAACCAAATTAGAGTATATATAGGCAGATTTGTTGAGAAGCAGCTGGGAAGGTGGGAGTAAGTTGGGTTACTGGTCCCCAAGAAACAAGGCCAGGGAAGTCACCATGGAGAGAGACAGAGGGGAGGGGAAAGAGAAAGAGAAAAAAATTTTGTGCAAAAAGACAGACAGAGAGAGAGAGAGAGAGAGAGAGAGAGAGAGAGAGAGAGAGAGAGAGAGAGATCCAGATTATAGAGGGAGTAGGGAAGAGTTTTTGGGGAGGTGCAGCCCAGCCCCTGGGTTGGAAAGTTCAGTGTAGTGGGCATGTATTCCCGGGCCTGGGAGAACCTGGAGGACAGATCCGCCTTGGTATGTAAAATATGCACCTGAGCCATTCGTCCCAAGGATTTTACTGCACTCAGTCCTTACTGTTCCACTCCTAAAAGAGGCCCACTCACTGCTTGGCCCAATGGCCCTCTCATTTTGTTTTCTATTCTTTAACCCCTACCCCCAAACTCTCCTCACATTCCAGGAACAACGGGACTGGTTGGTGAACTTCCTCTGGAACCACAGCTAAGCAACAAGTCCTCAGGGTAGACCACCTGTGGCCAGATCACCCTCCAAACAGGAACCATCACAGAGCGGGGAGTGGGGGGGGGGGGGGTGGGGGTGGTGGGGGTTAAGCATCCACCAACCTCATTTCTGCCGCTCTGTGAAATACACTGACCAAAAGCAACCTGGTGGAGAAACGTGAGTTATTTTAGTTTTCCATTTCAGGTTACTGTCCATTATTGTAGTGACGTCAAGACAGGAACTTCAAGCAGCCAGCTACAACATATCCACAGTTAATATACAATGGATAAATATGGAAGCAGGGAAGCCAGGGATAGGTCTGCATCGCTAAAGGCCACCTGATTATTTTTATTTTATTTATGTCCCAAATACTGCTCCCTCCTGCCCCCACCCTCACAGTCCCTTCCTCATCTACCCCCCAACCTATATCCCCCCACCATGGCACAAATCTGCAGGATTAGATGCATCCTCTCCCACTGAAGCCAGACAAGGCAGCCCTGTTGGAGAACATGTTGGTATTCTGTTGAAGGACCCTAGTTCTTCCTGAAGCATAAGATCTATTAGGAGGCTTGGCCTGGTAGAAAGTAGGTAGGTTATGAGGACTCTGAGGGCTTTCGCCAGCTTTACGCCCTGTCCAGAGAATTTAGAATAACACCGTGTTCCAGGAAATGAGCTAACAGCGAAGAGGGCAGGACCCTTTTCAGTCCCCCATGCATGCCATCTCTCCATTGAGGAATGTAAGGGTCAATGTGCGTCATCAAGGACCAACTCATGCTGTGTATAAAAAATGTGTGCCTTTGCTACTCGGGGTTGCCTCTGTCCCAATTATAGGGCCGCCCCAGTGTGCTGGATCATTAAGCCTTTTGCTCGATCGTCTCTGTGTTTTCATGAGTGGGACCTCCCAGACGTAGGGCTGATCGGGTCCTACGCTGTCTAAGCTCCACCCCCACAGTTGCCTGGCAACAGCCAGCTGACACTATAAAAGGGCCGCTTGCCCCCTCCTCTCCCTCCTCTCTTGCTCTTGCTCTTTCCTCTTCCTGCTCTCCTCTTTGTCCCTTCTCTCTCCACACCCCCACCTTCCCTCCGTGTGCTCATGGCCGGCCTTTACTTATCCCCTCTGCTACTCTTCTCTCATTAAACCTCTCCACGTGGAACCATGTTGGCTTGATGTGTTCTGTCTGGGCGTGGGCCGAGATTTAAACCCCAACGTTGGTCCCAACAGAACAGATACCACAGTCAGGCTACAGCTTTAGGGACAGCCTCTGCTCCCCTGTTGTGGGGCCCATACGGAGACTGAGCTGCACATCTGCTATGTATGTGCAGGGAGCCTCAGTCCAGTGCACGCTCTTTGCTTGGTGATTCAGTCTCTGAGAGCTCCCAGGGGTCTAGATTCGGTGACTCTGTTGGGCCTCCTGTAGAGTTCCCATCCCTTTCAGGGGCCTTAATCTTTCCTCCCAACTCTTCCAAAAGCATCCCCAAGCCCCATCCACTGTTTGGCTGTGGGTCTCTGCATCTGTTTCAGTCAGCTGCTGGATGGACCCTCTCAGAGAGCAGCCATGCTAGGCTCCTGTCTGCAGGCCCGACAGAGCATCGTTAATAGAGTCAGGGATTGGTGCTTGCCATGGGATGGTCTCAAGTTTGGCTGGTTATTGGTTGGCAATTTCTTCAGTCTCTACTCCTGTACCCAGGCAGGACCCCCAGTGAAGGCATAAGGATATTACCCCACTCACAAAACTTTCCACCCAAAATTTTCCCTGTCGAAAAGAAATGCAGGGACAAAGACGGAGCAGAGGACCGCCTGATTCTCAACAACGGCACAAGGAGATGACTGTAGAAAACACAGCCTTAGCAACAGTGCCGGAGCTGGAGATGACTTCCCCATTCCCTCACTCTACAGCCCTGCTGGTTAGGAACTCACTGTGTAGACCAGAATGGCCTCAAACTGTCAGAGATCCGTCTGCCTCTGCCTCCTGAGTGCTATGATGAGATGAGAACCATCACACCTGGAAACCTTGAACTCAACCTTTGTGCTGGGATTATAGGCATGTGTATATTGTGTTCTTGAAAATCACTGAGAAAGTAGGCCTGTACACACACACACACACACACACACACACACACACACACACACACACACTCGGAATGTGAGTTATGCACATACTAAATGCTCTGATTCAGCTACTTCATTGTATTTGGTTATTTCAAAACATCATGTGGATCACAGTGAATAAATTGCAATTTTACTTGTTCATTATAAGTGGCTATGTGTTCTTGTCACATCTGCTCTCACAAATGCCATGACCAAAAGCAACTTAGGGGAAGAAAGGGCTTATTTCAATCTACATGTTACAATAACTGGACACTTACATCTCAGGTGATTGTAGGCTATGTCAAATTGACAGTTAAGGCTAATTAGAACAACATGTAACTAATGGAATAAATAACATTTCAAAGCCAACTCATATTCAAAAGGGTTATATAAGAGTGTGACTATCAAGAAAGTAATCGTTGGGGCAGCACCCTAGAGCCTGTCCTTAAATCCCAAGTTGCTTCCTCTCCTCTAAGCACATAGTTTTCTTTTTTCAAAAATTGCTTTTCTTGGGGCAAGCGAGATGGCTTAGTGGGTAGAAGTGTTTGTCACCAAGTCTAGCAACCTGAGTTCACTTCTTTGGACCCACATGTTAGGAGAGAACTCACTTCCAAGAGCTGTCCTCTGACCTCTACAAGAGCTCTCTCTATAACAAATCAATGCAGGAGTTTTGTATGTTCATCCTTTGTGTATATTCTGGGAAAAGCCCTCTTCTTAACAGTGTTAAATCCTGGGAATGAGATGGAGGACGTGTTTCAAGGGGGAGTGAAGGACAGAGAGCATTAAAACTATGTATTTTGCCGAAGAGAAAGAAACAGCAAGAAAGATGAGAACTGACGTTTTGCCTCTGGACTCAGCAACATAGATCCTGTGAACCTAGAGAGTGTAATGGTTCATCATCTCTGTCAGCTTTGCTGATCTTAGACCCAACATGGAAACCATACCTCTGCGTGTACCAGATTCCAGAAACATTTAACTGAGGACAGAGATCTGACCTTGAATGTGGTGACACTATCTTAAAGGCTAGGCTCCTTCACTGAATAAAAAGGAGAAAAGTGGAGAGCCATTGTTCGTTTCTCTCTGTTTCCTACTGTGGGTACCATGAACCAGCCATCACACCGACCAGCCATCACATAGACCAGCTATTACAAGCTCCTTCCTTTACCTTAGTAGACTATAATGTTGGGGTTGGTCTTGTATGTTGTATGTTCGGATTCTGATTTTTGTGCCCAGATTTGTTTACAATGTAGATGGTGACATGGTCAAGCATCTTCAGTCTCAATGTTATGTGAAAACTGTTTTCCATCATTTCTGATCAGTCAATAAAGAGTTGATCAGCCTATAGCTGGGCAGGAGAGGATGGTAGAGGCGGGACTCGGATTCCAGAGAAGAGGGCTCCAGGTAGAGAGGTAGAAAGAGAAGGAACATGAGGAAGGAAGGTAGAGAGTCCATGTGGAGGGACCAGGAGGATTTGCCATGAGGTCACCAATGAGCGGGCAGCTACAAGGACATACATGGATCAAAGAGAGCCAGGGCAAGATTCAGATGGCAGGGAATGGAGCATTTATCTGGGTATTATCAGCATAGAAGGTTAGAACAGGGGCTGGAGAGATGGCTCAGTGGTTAAGAGCACTGACTGCTGTTCCAGAGGTCCTGAGTTCAAATCCCAGCAACCACATGGTGGCTCACAACCATCTGTAATGAGATCTGGTGCCCTCTTCTGGTATGTTTGAAGACAGCTACAGTGTACTCATATATAATGAATAAATCTTTAAAAAAAAAAAAAAAAAAAAGGTTAGAACAGCTCAGAACCTGCCCAGCACAGTACCAGCAACTTGTTAATAAAAGGACCAGGTCTCTGTGTCCTTTATTCAGGATCAGTATGTGCTAAAGTGGACGAAGAAAGGCCCTGCAGATATTTGAAAGCAAAGGGGAGTATAGACTCCCTCCCCCCAAAATACTACTATACTTTAACTCAAATCGAGAGGCAAAAGAAACCCTTCCTACCTTAAGTTGCCTTTGGTGGGTCCACTGTCAAAGCCATGGGAAGCCTAGTTTGGTTGAGTTCATTGGAAAATGGGGATGGGGGTAGGGGAAGAACCAGAGTGGTTCTCTTCCTAAGGGGAACAGGAAATAGACTAATAGTCAAGCGCAGAATCAAGAAAAGCATTCTTTCACAGCTGGTGTGCTGGAGGCCACAGACCCAGGAGAGAGAGCAGGCAGAAGACAGAGCCTTGACCTTCAATAACTGACAGGAAATGGAGTGCCGTGTGCAGATGTGGACTGGCCACAGAGAGGAGCAAGGCTGGTTGGCCATCAAAGGGAGAAGGGTGGTAGCTGCGAAGGGCAGAGTTAGCAGCAGAAGTGAGGCCTGCATCCTCTCAGGAGGGATAGTGGGGGAGCTTGGCCTTGACTGGTAACCTCGTACATGTTAATGATGTTCACTGTCATAGAGGTCACCTGCCAGGCGTCAAGGGGGTCAAGTACATCAGTCTAGAGTTGTAAAACAATGTATGCCATTACTCTATCATAAAAACAAGATGAATTTGGGGACATGTACATATGAACGGACAGATTATCATTTTTATTCAACTGATTCACTATCTAGACTCAATTTTGTTTCTAGACATTTTTGCTTGGTCTGCAGAAATCCTCTGAATGACCAAGTAGATGTTCTGCAGGTCAACCCAACAGTCACTTCCTGTCGTTAGGTGTGGCCCCCACGACTGTAGGGTTCAATCTCACCACCTTGTCCTGCACTCAGGAGCTAGGTCCATGTCCAGATTCTTCTCTGTACCCCTTGATCACTGCTCTAAACTGGTTCCCATGATTCCCTCCACTGGTTCAGAACAGCTCAGAGAACCCAGAGAAACAACTTACTTAGCAGATTGTTACTAGTTTGATCTTTATAGGATGCAGTTTGGGAATGATGCTTTGACGGAAAAATGACCAGGGTACATTATATGGGAAGGTGCTTCCATGTCCTCAGAGAAGGGAACTGCACTCCCAGTAGCAATGTGTCTTTGGCAAAACCCTTCTTTTGGAGTTTTATGGAGGCTTCATGCCGTGGCATGATTGAAGAAATCACTGTTCAGGTTACTGAGTCAATATCCACTGGTCCTGTTCTATCTCCCTTTAGAGTTAAGCTCAAAGTTTATCCTCCATTATGACGTGATTACCTGACTATGACAGTGCCCCATTGGACCTTTACAAATGTCACCTCACTAGCTTAAACTAAGATGTGGTTAGTAGGAGTTTGTGATGGTGTCTTAGGCTTTTATTGCTGTGATAAAGACCATGATGAAAAGAAATCCAGAAAGGAAGGGGTTTGCTTGCCTTGCAAGCCACAGTTCATTACTAAGGAAAGCTAAGGCAGGAATCAAAACAAGAACCTGAAGGCAGGAACTGAAGTAGACAGTTGAGGAAACTTCTATGTCCTCCTCCCTGCAGCTCATTCGTCTTGATTTTTTATATATCCCAGGATCATTTGCCAAGGGGTCCCACTGCCCGCAGAGAGATGGGCCCTCCGCACACCAGTTCCTAACCAAGAAAGGGTTCCACTCACTTGCCTACACAGTCAATGCTACAGAAAAGAAGCATTTTCTCAGTTGAGGTTCCTGCTTCCCAGATGGCCCCAGGTTGTGTCAAGTTGACAAAAACTAACCACCACAGGTAGATAAACAAAGACAGCGCTTGTCACTCAGGAGTCAGGGATGAGGAGCCAAGTCTGTCTTCTATCACAATGTCTCAACAGTCCCGAGGTTTATGCCCCTCATACCTCCGTAAGGCACATTGGAGCTATATTCCAACAAAGCCAAAATGAATACAAAAAGGAAGGTACTAGGTCAACATTGCTTCTTGAGAATCTTTCTGGGGGATTGAATTCATACTTCAAAGGCAAGCACTTTACCCCCTGAGCCATTTCCCAAGCCCTCTGGAGAATGTTTCACGGAGTTCATTTTTACAAGAGAAAACACTTCTCTTTGTCATGAACCAGTCCATCATAACTCCAAATTCCAGAAAAATTCTCAAGAATTGGGGGAAAAGGTCAAGTAGGGTAAGTATTTGTAATTCCAATGATGGGAAGGCAGGTCTCTATTGCTGGTCAGCGGAGCCTATGCAGTGAGCTTCCAGCCAATGAAAACCTGTCTCAAAACATAGAGGTGGGACATCCAAAGGGCTCAGTGTGTAAAGGCACTTGTGTGTGCTATGTGTGTGTTTGGGGGGTGGGGGCAGAGAGGCACTTAACCTGAGCTCAATCCCCATGTGATGGAAAGGTTCTCCCAAGTTGCGTTCTGAACTCTCAACTCTCCCAAATTGTCCTCTGACCTCTGAACTCTCCCAAGCTGCCCTCTGACCTCTGAACATGTGCACACACAAATGAAATACACTAAAAATAAAAAGTAAGAACAAAATGGATGACCCCTGGGAGCAAACGGGAAAACATGCACCTGCACACACACCCCCACACATGAAAAGCATCTTTCAGAGAACAATCGCTAATATGAAAACAATAAGCTGCCTTCCGCTTGTGCCCCTCCTGAAAGAAACCCCACCTCTGCTCCCAAACGTCTAGAATCCTTGACTGTCAGCAGTTGTGTCTGAGTGACAGTGACATCTATGATTCATGTGTGCTCTACTCTGGCAGTTCTGCCCTTCTGCTACGGCAGGTGAGTGGGCAGTGTGATGGTGAGAGTGGGGTGTGCATGGTGGGAGTGGGGTGTGCACAGCATCTTCTCTAGGTTTGCTGTTGAACTATCTTTGGTTCTATGAAAAAAAATTTGATTTCTCCAGAATTAGTCACCCTGTTTATTCCTCCTGGTCCTTTTTTATTTGCTCTCTAATTTGGGAAGACAGTTCTTGGTTACCTGGCAACAAGCTAGATGGTATCATTGGCTCAGGCATCCTAGGAAAGTCTGCCTTTTCTGACAAAATCAAGAGCTCTACTGGAGCCTGTATACCAGCTTAACTTCTCACGGCCGTGGCAGGTGTCCTTGGGTTCTCCAGATGTGCACAGCTGGTACTTCCCAGGAGTTAACTGGTGCCTGAACTCAGATTCCTTGGTGGCCAAAGGCAAACGTCTGTTCAAGATCACAATCAATGCTTCCTGTACATGAACAGTGAGCAGCGGGAACTCAAGGTCACCCACTGTGTCACTTCCTCACACAACAAACACATCTTCCACAGGATGGGAGACCCTGGGGGTCCCAAACATTCTCTGACCCCAACTTCCACTGTGTGTGTATAGGGTGGGGGTGGGGCGGCTCTGGTGTTGACCTAGTCTCTCAGGCAATAGTCCTTTCTTCTTTCTCCACGGAGGGGGGATTGATTAATGCCAGAGGCTGACATGTTTTCCAAAGCAACTCTGAAGTCTGTGCCACCAGCATAACTTTTCCTGAGACAGGCTCGCTGCCTGGAGGGTGTGATGTACACGGAGTGAAGCGCTCTGAATGTGGGCAAGGAACACGGGCCAGTTTTGTTGATTTAAAGCCCAGGGGTTTACTTTAGTGTGGCAGTTTCCACTATCAGAGCCTAAGCCAAGTACGAACAGGTAGGTCGCTGGGTTCCTATGGAAACCAAATCCCCGTGGGGACTCTATTCTAAAGGCTAAACACACCATCGGCCACATGGTAAGCACAGGGTTAGGAAAAGAAAACGAAAAAAAAAGATAGCCACTAACCTTGCCGATTGACAAAAATGTGTTCTAAAAAAAAAGAAAGCCCACTTGCTTCTGCTGATCCACTGAAGAACAGACCCCACCCTTCCTGCAGGCTTTCCCTGAGGACATGCGGGTTGTTGAGTCACTACTGCCCAGTCTTCTTTTTGTTGTGGAGAAGTCAGTGAAAATCTGCTGCAGTCTCTTCTTAGAGGTGGTGGGAGCAGAGGTAAATTCAAAGATGCTTGGCCGTATGTTGGACTAACAGGGCGAGGAAGATCGTAACTGACGAGGAACCCTACGCACGCGAGCAGTCATGTGAGGCGCTTTCGGCAGGATAAGGAAACGCGTGGGTACAGAAGGTGATTTGTCTCATGGCACCGACAGGAGCTTTTACAAAACCATGAAAAGACAAAGCACTGGAAGGTTTCATAGAAGTCCCTAGGAAACCCTCAGGAGCATCAAAGAAACTGGTCAGCTTGGAGCCTCCGTACCCTGTGTTGGGGTTCAAATCTCGGCTTACGTCCAGACAGAACACACCAAACCAACATGGTCCCACATGGAAAGGTTTAATGAGAGAAGAAGAGTAGAAAAGGGGAGGAACAAAGGCCAGCGACGAGCATGAGGAGGGAAGGGGGAAGGGAAGTGGGGAGAGAAGGGACAAAGGGGAAGAGGGGAAGAGCAGGGAAGAGAAGAGAGCAAAGAGCAAGAGCAAAGGAGAGAGGGTGAGGCAAGCAGCCCTTATATGGTGTCAGGCACAGCTGGCTGTTGCCAGGCAACTGTGGGGCGGAGCTTACCTGGCTGTTGCCAGGTAGCTGTGTGGGTGGAGCTTAGACAGAATACAACACCCTGTCCTAGGTTAGAATCCCAGAGCAACTGAGAGAAAAATTCAAGGAAACTCACCCTCAGCTGGCCTTTGGCTAGTCTCTAGATCAAAGGAGGCCTGGCTGGATGAAGATGTCTCCAAGAAAGTTTGAAGATTTTACTTCCCAAGGAAGCAGCTATAATTAATGACGGAGATAAATAATCTTATTACAGATAGTCCATATGGGGAAACATCTTTTCTTTTTCTTTCTTTTTTCTTTTCTTTCTTTCTTTTTTTTGATACAGAAAAGTTTTTTGAGGTTGCCTTAGGGTCTATCCAACTGACAGAGGGGAGCTGCTACCTCACAGATAGGTTGGAGACAGTAACGACAGGGCAGAATACAGTCGCAGCATTCTACTAGAATTGCTGCTTCCACTCTGAGCTCTGGTCGGCTTCCTCACATCCAACCCTGAGTGAGAAACTCAGAGCATGAATTATAGGGGGCAACCAGACCGCAGGGATGCTGACTAATTCCTGCATTTAGTCAGTGTGAATGAGTTAAAAATAAACTGCTTAGAGCCAGGCACGGTGGTGCTTGCATATAATCTGGGCCTTGGAAAGTAGAGGCAGGAAGAACAGAGAAGTTCAAAATCAGCCTCGGCTACATAGTGAGTTTAAGACCAGCCTAGGCCACGCGAAGCCTTTCCTTTAAAAGAGGAAGAGGAGGAGAAAGAGGAAGACAGACATTCAGACAGACAGAAGTTCTTTGCTACTGTGTGCTATGGTCTGAAGTGCACATGGAGGATGTAAATATGAACAAGAGAATCCACGCTGTCCAGATCTTAGCCTGGTAGAGAGTATGATGGATAAAAATAAATCCCAACACACGTCATTGGAGGTTTTTAACACAATCGCAATCATTTGGTCTTACCAATGAAGACTTAGAAGCTGGAGTGAAAGCCTGCTAGCTCAGAGGGAAAGAGAAAGCACCCGGCTGACCTTCCTCCTTAATCAAAGCCCCACCAGGAAGGCTCCTCCCTCATACTGGCTCAAGAAACCTTCTCCTAACTCAGGGTCTCTCCCTTCTACTTCCGGTGCGACTCTCTAGCCATCCTCCTGACTCCCTCTTATTCTCTATGGTTTTCTCTTAACACTCCTATGTTCACTTCCTGTCAACTGGTTGCTTGCTCCGCCCCTTGAGCTATGGTTGACTTTATTTAAGCCTATTTACAACATTCAATCAGAAAGGTCTTGGATTAAAGGGGTGTGCTAAGGCTGAGCTGCAGCACAGATTAAAACAAGCTTTTCTCGTTAACATAGTCTCGGGGTTCATGGTGCGATCGGATATCCTGCAGCACATCAGAATAGAGTTATGCACAATGAATCAAACTAAAGCATTTTCACATCGCATTTGTTCACTGGAACTTCTTAGGTGCATTTCTTAAGTTAACGTGGACGTTTACAACGCTTAGTTTGGAGGTTCCTAGTGGGGAGACAGGTAGATCATAACGGGATAGGGGTGGAGTGCGACCCAGGCCTTAAGTCTGAGTTCAAGCCACAAGAAGTGAACTTGACTGTGAGACAGAGCTACTGCTAGGAAATGAGTTTTGCAGCAATTTTTATGCAAATTAAATCCAATAGTCAGTGATTAGAGGACGGTAAAAATTGACACAGCCACATATCTTTTTTAAAACCCTTAACTAAATTACAACTTTTCTTATATATTACCTTCAGATTTAGCAAACACCATGGCAACTGCAAAGAAATCAAAACAGTTTCCAAATGCTTTTTGGCTTTCCGCATGAGTCATTACTAAGGATGACCCAGGCTCAGGCTCTTTTTTAAAATTATCAGGAAGGAAGATTGCAAGTCACCCCCACCCAGCATCGTCCTGAAGAAGGTAATTAGGGTTTGTTTTTATTGTTATCTTGTCAGAGTAAGCAATATTCCTTTCTTACAGATATGGCCGTTGGGGGACACTTCAAGTCTGACTCGATGAATGTTCAATCAACGTATTCGTATTTCTATCCAGAATGGTTTTAAATATTTTTACAGAGAGAGCAGAAACTCACACTTTAGACTTATATTTATTCAAAGAAAATGCTGCCTTTATTCTGAACGGAACTTATTCAGGGTTAGGATTTCCCTCCATATGGTAGAACAACTCTGTGCAGAAAAGGAGGCATGGGTGTTTACTCTTCCTAAGTTGTCCTGCTGTGTTAGGGAAAGTCCCATCTTCTTGTTCCACTTTCTACACCCTTCATTTAATTGGCAGTCACTCCTTCAAAATCAGTTTACATTGTCAGCACCTGCTATGAATTCACACAAGGAATGTTACATTGTATGCTCTAAAGGAAATAAATCAATCCTAAGGGGTCTAAGGCTGTCCCCACTGTCCCTGTGTACACATGGGCATCTATACATGAGGGCCAAGGCCACACTCTTTAGTTGTTGGTGTACACAGCACGCCCTTTCCTTTTTTCCAATTCATATACACACACACAGACACACACACACAGACACATACACACACACACACACACACACAGACACACACAGACACACACACACACACACACACACATACACACACACACACACACACACACACACACACACACACACACACACACACACACACACACACACACACACACACACACACACACACACACATAGACACACACACACATACACACACACACAGACACACACACATACACACACACAGACACACACACACAGACACACACACACACACACACATACATACACACACACACACACACACACACACACACACACACACATACACACACACACACACACACACACACACACACACACACAGACACACACACATACACAGACACACACACACACAGACACACACATACACAGACACACACACACACATACACAGACACACAGACACACACACACACATACAGACACACACACACACACATACACACACACACACACACACACACACACACACACACACACACACACACACACACACACACACACACACACACACACACACAAAACACACACACACAAACACACACACACACACACACACAAACACACACACAAACACACACACACACAAACACACACACACACACACACACACACACACACACCCTTTCGCTTTGGTGGTGGTTACTCTTCCTTATCGGCTTGACAGGCTTTGGAATCTCTAGGAGACACACTTCTGTGCCTGTCTGTGAGTACCCAGGGAAGTTTGACTGAAGGGAGTGCTCTAGTCTAGGCTGTGCCACCCCAGGGGCTGAGGAAGGATAAGAAGAGGAAGCAAAGACAAACGTTCATCTCTCTTTACTTCCCGACGGTGGACAAAGTGTGACCAGTTGAATCCACCCCCGTTCTAATGCCTTTCCTGCCAGGGTGGATCATATCCCATAAAACCACGAGCCAGAATCCATCCTTCCTTTCGTGCATTGCGTCTGTCGCACGCAGCAGAGGTGTTTTTGACACAGCAGTGGGAAAAAGCGAATACACTTTCTGTCTGATAAGGTTATGCTTGTCCGAGATGTTAGAACTCAGTGGAGTTCACTCACCCCAAGCTGGCTTGCAGGCTTTTATCTGCAAAAACAGAAGTTTGGGGGGTGGGGGGGCACAGACATGATGGGAGGGTGAGACCTGTGAGACCCGGCTCCTTCTCCCATGTCCCACCCCCGGAAGGACTGGCAGTGATGGATGGAGAGACATCAGGCATTTAATGCACCCGGAGTCTATCCACAATGGAGGAAAGGGGAAACACACGTCCCTGGAGACACCGGTCAGTCACGAGCCACTTCACAACAGAGGATGGCATCTCCTTTGGATATAAACTCCATCACCTCCTCAGGTCGTAAGTCACCGCCCTGTGTTCTTGTCCACTCAGTTTCTCCGCCCCTCCACTCACTCAGCTTTCCTCCGCGGAGCTACCTTCTGAGCACGAAAACTGAGCGTGAGATTTGCGGCACAGAGAGAGGCTTATTCTGAGTGGCCTCCTCGTGTTTCAGATTCTGTAATAGTATCCTGGAGCCCAGGCACATGGAATATGAATGAAAAAAAAAAAAAGCACAATCCCCGATTGTTTCATTTTTGCCTACAGAATTAGGAATAAAATGCAAACATAGTCTCTTGTTAAAATAGCATTTGCGGGGTTGGGGATTTAGCTCAGTGGTAGAGCACTTGCCTAGCAAGCGCAAGGCCCTGGGGTCGGTCCCCAGCTCTGGAGAGGGGGGGTGCAGGGGGGGGAGAAGAAAAGAAAAAAATAGCATTTGCAATTTAAATAACAGGCAGGCACTGTAGTGGATTGCTTTGCAGTCCATCCTTGATAAGGGACAGCATGGAGTTTCCTCTTTTGATGCTTCACTAAGAACTGAGCACCAGAGCTCAGAGTCTGTGCCACGACAATGTCTTGAAAAGGTGGTGTTCCATCCTGCGGCTCCTCAGCTAAGACGATAAAGTCTTCCAGAGGTCCTGACTCAGGACCAAGGCAGATGGCTCCTGACAGCCCTGCGTCTCCAGCTATAGAGGAGTCAGTGCTTTTGGCCTCAGTGAGTGCATACACTTGTGCACATACCTCACACTGCACACACACACACACACACACACACACACACACACACACAAAAATATTAAAATAAATCTTTAAAATAGCCAGTTTCCTGTGAATGGGAGCTTTCTGCTGGCATAAGCAATTGCCTCCTGAGAAACACCTGGTTCAAAATGACTTTAAAACAAGTCTTCTAGCCAGCCATGTTGGGGGATACCTGCCACCCAGCACTCAGGAGGTAGAGACAAGAGGAGACCACGCTCAAGGGCAGCCTGGGCTACATAGTGAGATCTTGTTTCAGAAAAAAGAGGAAGGGCTGGCTGGGGCTGTGCAGCAGTAAAGCACTTCCCTCGTGTGCTCAAGGCCCTAGATTATTGTTGTTGTTGTTATTATTATTATTATTATTATTATTATTATTATTATTTATTAAATGTATGAGTACACTGTAGCTATCTTCAGCCACACCAGAAGAGGGCATCGGATCCCATTACCGACGGCTGTGAGCTACCATGTGGTTGCTGGGATTTGAACTCAGGACCTCTGGAAGAGCAGCAGTCAGTGCTCTTAACCACTGAGTCGTCTCTCCAGCCTACTGGGTTCACTTTTAGCATTGGGGAAGGGGGCACTCTTTTAACAGAAAGGCCAGCATCATAAAAATAGAATTATAAATACAGCCAGATGCACAGGCTAGATAAGGACCCATCCCCAGGGTCAGGATCCAGGTTACACAGGTATAGTTTGCCATAATCCCTTTACACCAGGGCTGAGAGAAGATTTGTGCAACTAGAACAGCAAATCAAATGACGGTTCTTTAAGGGCATCTTTGATGGTACAAGTCAACTTCATTTTGTCTTTGGAATTTCAACACAGAGATATTTGCACGCCCATGTTTATTCCTGTACTAGTCACGATAGGAACACAGTACCAGGCCAGAAGTCCATCAGCAGACTAACGTAACTTTACTCAGCTTTAAGGAAGACTGAGATTATAACACATGCAGGGAAACAGATATAACTGGAGATCACTATGTTAAGCAAAATAAGCCAAGCGGAGGATGACAAACACTGTGTCATTTCTCTATGCAAAGCCTAGATTGAGGTGTGTGTGTGTGTGTGTGTGCATGTATGTATGTGTGTGTATGAATGATTATATGGGTATGTGTGCGAGCATGTGTGTATGTGTGTATGAGCGTGTGTGTGGTATGTGTGAATGTGTGTAAAAGTGAGTGTATGTGTATGGTATGAGTGTGTGGGAGCATTGTGGGAGTGTGTGAGTATGTGTACATGTGTGTGAGTGTGTATGTGTGAGCATGTGTGCATGTGTGACAAAATTAGAAAGAGGACTGTGAGAGAAAGGGCAGTTGAAGGGAGAAGGGGAAGAACAAGAGGATGTGATGGCCTATGCAGCATGAAGCAGAGGAGAGACCCTTTGAGGGTAAGAAAGGGTCAAGCAAGGGATAAGACAACTGCAGAGCAAACAAGCACAAGTATGATGGACATGTCTGCACCGGTAACAGCCCAGCACTTCATATGCTAACCACTCGCACATGCCACACACACACACACACACTCATACACACACTCACATATACACACATACACACACCACACACTCACACACATACTCATACACACACTCATACCACACACACTCACATACACACTCAGACACATGCATACATACACATATACCACACACTCTCACACATATGCTCACACCTACCCACCACTCACACATACACACATACCACATACACACTACTCACACATGCCACACACATGCTTACACACACCATACACATACACACACTCTCGTATACACACATACACACACACTCATACACACTCATATACATAGTAAGACATTAATAAAAGAAATTTTCATTTCTATAGGCAGTCTTGTACAGGTACAATTTTTTTAAATGGCATTTTTTTAGCTGTTTTTCACAAAAAAAATGGCATTTTAAAAGTTAATTCCTCTCACTAGGTGTATTTTTAAAAAATAAATCGCAATCGAGTTATACTGTCATAAGAAAGAATGAAGAAAATAAAGAGGAAGAAGAAAGAAAAGAAAAGAAAATAATCAGAAAGGAAATTTTAATATCATCTTCTGGACCTTCATTTTTAGCAAAGTGAAAGAAAACGAGGAAAATTTAAAACCAGAGAGTTTTTCCACAAAGTAAATGCTCAAAATGAAAGACTATTTTTTAAAACTTGAGATTAAATTATTTCATTATTTGGCATTAATCATCAAAATTTCAAAATAACACACGGAAATGCCTAATTTTTAAATAACAAATGCCATTTTAACAAGGAAAACAATAAATTATAAAAACAGTGAAGACAGGGTTGGGGATTTAGCTCAGTGGTAGAGCGCTTGCCTAGCAAGCACAAGGCCCTGGGTTCGGTCCCCAGTTCCGAAAAAAAGAAAAAAAACAAAAAAACAAAAAAAACAGTGAAGACAATAGAAACCAATTATTCATGAGGTTTCCCTTTAATTTCCCCATTTGAAATAAAAATTGGGAAACTGTCATGGTTTTGTTTGTTTTAGTGTCCTAGTTCATAAAGTGCAAGAGTCAATAAGATCCTGGAGCCAACTGGCTCATACCTGTGAGAGCTACTTTGGGGAAACTGAGTCAGGAGTGTCATTAGCCTGGGTGACATAGTGAGACACTGTCTTAGAAAACAAAAGACAAGAGCTTTATTTGCTGGTAGTGATGGTTCACACCTGTCATAATCCTACACTGGGAGTGGCGGTTCACACCTGTCATAATCCTACACTGGGAGTGGTGGGTCACACCTGTCATAATCCTACACTGGGAGTGGTGGTTCACACCTGTCATAATCCTACACTGGGAGTGGCGGTTCACACCTGTCATAATCCTACACTGGGAGTGGCGGTTCACACCTGTCATAATCCTACACTGGGAGTGGTGGTTCACACCTGTCATAATCCTACACTGGGAGTGGTGGTTTACACCTGGGTGACATGGTTCAGGTCTGTAATTCTACACTGGGTAAGATGGTTGTCTTAGTTAGGGTCTTATTGCTGTGAACAGACACCATGACCAATAAAGGACATTTAATTGGGGCTGGCTTACAGGTTCAGAGGTTCAGTCCATTATCATCAAGGTAGGAGCGTGGCAGCATCCAGGCAGGCATGGTGCAGGAGGAGCTGAGTTCTACATCTTCACCCGAAGGAAGCCAGGAACAGACTCAGCATCCTAGGAGGAGCTAGGAGGAGGGTCCCCAAGCCCACCCTACAGTGACGCACTTCCTTCAACAAGGCCACACCTTCTAATAGTGCCACTCTCTGGGCCAAGCATATGCAAACCATAACAACGGTTCAGGCCTGTAATTTTACACTGGGAGTGGTAGTTCACATCTGTAATCCTACACTGGGTGGGCTGGTTCGTGCCTGTAATCCTATGCCTGAGAGATAAAGGCAGGAGTGCAAATTAAATTGCAACTACATTGAGAGTTTGAGGCCAACCTGGGCTATACGAGCTCCTACCTCAATGAAAAAAACAGGGCTTGTGGATGTAGCTCAGCTGGTAGAGTCCTTGCCTCGCCTGAGCAGAAGCCCTGGATTCAAAGCCTAGCACCATGTAAATCATAGATGTCTTCAATACCAGAACTCAGGAAGAGGAGGCAGCAGGATCAGGAGTTCAAAGTCATCCTTTGCTACATAGTAAATGAGAAGTTGGGCTACCCTGGGCTACAGGAAACCCTACCTCGACAGGCAACAAAACAAAAAGCGTCAAGAGGCAGAGGTGAAGGTTTAAATAGAATCCATGAAAGACTGAAAGTTGGGAGGCTCACGTGAGGGGAAACAGCACAGGAAAGCCAGGGCCAAAGGGTTGGGGGTCAGGGGGAAGGCAGAACGAGAAAAAGAAGAGCAGGAAATGAAAGCCGGGCTCAGTGTCTAAGAACACTAGCTCTTGCAGAAGCCTCTGTGATTCCAGGTCTAGTGGCTCTGATACCTTCTTCTGGCCAACACAGGCAATGCGTACACACGGTGCACACGCAAATATACCAGCAAAACACTCTTGCCACATAAGATAAAACTATTAAAACGTTTTTTAAAGAAGTGGGGTGGGGATTTAGCTCAGTGATAGAGCACTTGCCTAGCAAGAGCAGGGCCCTGGGTTCAGTCCCCAGCTCTGGGGGAGTTCAGGGAAGAACTGCAGGCCTTTCTACACCCTCCTTTTATGTAGTTAAATGAGTAAGATCCAGATACAATAAGCTTCTAGGTGGATCTTCTCTCGTAAGAGTAGTAAAACTGTCTCACATCATGCCACAGAATTAAAAATAAAGAAGAAAACTAATATTGCACGTCTGGAATGCATTAATTCACTGTATTTCCATTTTATAGGGGAGGGGCCTGAGTAGTGAAGAATTACCAGAAGCCCCACCTGACAGAAACCAGAACTTGTTTATACAGAACTTACTTGGAGGCATGGTGAGGAGGGAGGCGGAGGGAGGAAGGGAGACCCCACAGGACCACACAGTCATTTGGTATCTTACTCTCTCCAGTTCTTGGCTGTAAAGCAGGATTACAAAACCGTGAAGACACCTTGAAATGATTTCTGACTTCAGCCAATCTCACACGAGTGATGCACGTGGTGGAAATGATGACTACAGCTACAAGAATGAAAAATTGCTGGGCACAGGAGCTCATGCCTGTACTACCAGCACTGCAACTGAGGCAAAGGAATGACAGTGGATTTGAGCCTGGGCTACACAGAGAATTCAGGCTCTCCTGGGCTACAGAGTACGATCCTTTCTCAACACACACACACACACACACACACACACACACACACACACACACACACACATTCACTCACAGTCATACACATACACACACTTGCATATACACATGCTCTCTCACTCTCAGAAACACACTCATGCACACACACACACTCAGAGTCACACACACTTACACACTCTGGCATACACACACACATGCTCTCTCTCACAAGACACTCATGCACATACAACACACTCATATACACCTTCACACATACTTATACACACATGCACACACTTGTGCATACACACATGCTCTCTCACTCTCACAAACACTCATGCACACACACATACACTCATGCACACACATACACACACATACACTCATGCACACACATACACTCACACACATGTACGTTTGCACACACATGATTTCTTGCTCTCTCACATACACACTCATTCATATGTGTAAATGCTTTCACACATACACACTCACACTCAAGCACACACATGCTCTCTTACACACACATATACACACACAGACACCATAAAGGTAATTTCCTCTAGAAACAGTTACCTTTTCTTCAATTTTAACTTTTGCCATTGTTCATAAAATGTCAGCATGTCTCATGCTCCAAACAGACAATTCCTATCAAATCTTACTTTGAGAATAGAGAATCAGATCACTGTACATTGCTTCCTTGTCGTACATAAGGATTTAACTTTATTGAGAGGAAGAGATTATAGTTTTACCTAATGAATAGTGATGCAATTACCATTAAAATAAAACTCCCCTAAGCCATGTTCATGCCACATTTGTGTGTTATTTGGCCACTGAGAAATCTGGATCTTGGTACGACTTCAAGAGTTTCTTAACAGCTACTCAACTCAGAATATCTCCCTTCACCCCTTTTGAAACCCTGGAGAATAACTGTGCTCACTGCCCAGTAACTCAGGTGGAGTTCAGTAGGCTCTCCTAGCTCTATCCATCCACTGGAGGGTAAGCTCAGATGTCTGCGTTGCCTCCGAATGGACTGCACCCAGCCTTTTCTCTCCACACAACTCTGAAGTGGATTACCTCATCTAATTTTAAAGTACATTTTCTAGTTTGTCTCCCTATTGACAAGGTCACCGCAGAGGTCTGTATGAACACATTTGACAACTGTCCTGCTTGCTTTCTGTTGCTATGATCGAACACTGACTAAAAGCAGCTCGGGGAGGAAAGGGTTTATTTCATCTTTCACTTCCAGAAAACAGTAGTCTATTACTGTGGTAATTCAAGGCAAGAAGTAAAGCAGAGGCCACGGAGGAATGCTATTTACCAAAGTCCTCTTTATGGTTTGCTTGGCTTGCATTCTTACACAACCTGAGACTACTTGCCTAGGAATGGCGCTGCCCACAGTGGGCTGGACCTTCCCAAATCAATTATTAATCAAGACCATGTTCCCAGACTTGACTATCAACCATTGTCTTAGGGTTTCCATTGCTGTGAAGAGACACCATGACCAAAGCAACCCTTGTAATAAAGGACAACATTTCCTTGGGGCTAGCTGACAGGTTCAGAAGTTCAGTCCATTATCATCAAAGCAGGAAGCATGACAGTGTCCAGGCAGGCAAGGTGCTGGATGAGCCAAGAATTCCACATCTTGATCTGAAGGAAGCCAGGAGAAGACTGGCATTCTCTGACAGCTAGGAGGAAGCTCTCTTCCACAATGGGTGGAGCCTGAGCAGAGGAGGAGACCTTCAAAGCCCACCCCCCACAGTGACACACTTCCTCCAACATGGCCACACCTCCTAAAAGTACCACTCCCTATATGGACCAATCATATTCAAAACACCACACCATTCTATGTAGGCATTTTCTCTTTAGGTTTCCTCTGCCCAGATGACCCTGGCTTGTGTCAACCAGTACATCTGAATTAATTCAAGCATAATTATGCAGACTACATTCTCTGAAGCAGCATTCCAGCCAGGGTGTAGATCTCTCAAGTACACTTACCTGGTGCCTTGGTGTCCTTTGCCTGGGTTATGGTGGGTGATGACTGTTAATAAGGAAAGCAAGACAGATAGCAGGAAGCTGGGCTGGCTCAAGACATCAACTAGTTCTTACTTGTGTTAGCACTTGTAGCAAGTACTTACTACTAAACATTGTCACTTTTCTATTGAACAAAACAACCACACAGGACAAAGATGGCAGACAAAGCCATTCTATGAATTAGACAGATCGTGAAAAAGCATTGCACACTGGAACACATGAAACAGGAGTTATGTGGCTAGGAGCTTCCAGAAGAGACAAGAAAGACCTGCAATAGATTCTTCCCTAGAACTTCTGGAGCAAGCCTGGCTTGGCTGTTAGAGTGAGTAGCATTCAGGAGACTCTGTTTGAGCCCCAGCACAGCATAAAACAGACATGGCGGCATATGGCAGTGATTCTAGTAAACAGGGAACAGGAGGTGGGAGGATCAAGGTCTAAGGTCATCCTTGGCTGTACTAAAGGTTAAAGGGCAGCCTGGAATATCTGAGGTTCTATTAAAAGCAAAGCAAACAAGGACCTAACAAGGAATGTAACTCAGTAGACACCTAAACTGAAATCGGACTTTCAGCTTTCAGAACTATTTGCCAACAGACGGCCTTTGGTTAAGACATGGAGCGTGTTTTGCTCCAGTGGCGCTGGAGACCAGGTATTTATGAAGCCAGGTAAGAGAGCAGGGATTGACTATTGTTCTGAGGGCACTAAAGGCAGGGAAAAGGTGCTCTTGTTCAAACTATCCATAAAATCAGACACCAACTCAGATTGTGGAAGACTTTCCCAGGCCCTTACTGACCCACAATTCTACCGGGAGCATGGTTTTCTTTTTTCTTTGCTGTAGCAAGTGAATAAAGCCACCTTTGTTTACTAATAAATGTATCCCTGGTAGCCTTTGGTTAAAATGCACTGATGTAATTGACCCCCCTTCCCAATACAATTTATCACCATTGCTATTTAAACAATTCTCCTTAGGGAATCCCAGAACTCATATCTTGGAAATATATTCCTTTAAATGATCTCTTCATTATAAGATGGCTTCAAAGTCATACTGACTGGTTTTACAGATGTGAAAGACCATTCTCTACAACTTTGTGCCAGCTTTTACCTTCATTTCTTCATTCTTTACTTCATTCACAATTACTTTCCAACTTTCATTGTTTAATTATTCAGTGAATTGTGGCCCTTTTCCTCTTATTTTCGGCTCTTATTTCACATAGCCGGTGTAATCTTAGGGCGCTTGTTTTGTTTGCTTGTTTTCCTAGACAAGTTTCTCTATTTATCCCTAGCTGTTCCAGAACTCACTCTGTAGACCAGGCCCACCTCTAACCAACAGATCCGCCTGCCTCTGCCTCCAGAGTGCTGGGATTAAAGCGTGCTGTAATCTTAGTCTTGCAGGAGTTGATCTGATGCTGCCTTGTATTCAAATGCCAAATGCAGGTCCCAAAGTCTGCTTGCAGTAATGATGAGCAGAGTCTCACGAAACTTTGTTGTCAGTCTTCTCTGACTGCTTAAATAAAAGTGGCCACAGCCAATTACCGGGGAGAATAGAGGTAGGCGGGGTTTCCGGTTACCCAACTGGAGGTCGAAGGTAGAGAACTAGAGAAAGAAGTAGACAGAAAACCCGAGAGCAGGAGGTCTCCATTAGGTGGAAGGACCAGGAGATGGGGCCAGAGAAGTGGTCCCCTCAGGACAGACTGATGGAGCAGAAAGTACCCAGGAGAGACTCAAAACAGCAAGGAACTTCGGGAGCACAGCTGGGAAACAGCTAGTCTAGCATAGAGAATTGGTTTATGGGTAATCACCTAGTGATTGTGCTAAAGCTGATTAAATAAGTCTATAGGACTCTGCCTCAGTTATTGGGGGCCTGCTCAGGTTGTAATAAGAACTATTAGAGTTACAAATATATATCACAACAACAGAGTCTTAATAAAAATTTCAAAAATGGCTGGAAGGATGTCTCAGCAAGTGAAAGTTTAAGTCTGCAAGCCTGACTGATGCACTGTGATCTCTGGAACCCACAGCAAGAGCTAGGAGGAGAGTCTGCAATCCCAGCTCTCCTCATCATGAAATGGGAGGCAGAGACAACAGAACCTTCCAGAACCTCTGAGCCATCTGACCTGGTGATGCAGCATAGTGGCGTAAAGGGGAAAGGGGAGACCTTGCCTCAAAAGGGTAGAAGGCCAGACCAACTTCCCCAAAATGTCCATAGATGCCAGCGCACGTGCGTGTGCGTGTGTGCGTGTGTGTGTGTGTGTGTGTGTGTGTGTGTGTTGCCCTCACAATGATAAATCAATACATTGCACCTCTCCCAAAGAGTTTCCTCAATTCTGAGTTTGATGAATAGTTTTTAGGGTTTTCTTATTTTATTTGTTTGGGTTTTTCAATATCCGGAGACTTGCTCTGGCCCACATGATTTTTGTTGGCACATACAGTAGGCTGCATTATTATTAGCAAATACTGCCTCACAGGGGACTATGCTTCACTGAGTTCAGCCGGGGTCAGCCGGCCCCTGGCTGACCGTGAAGATCCGTGTTGACTGCGGTACGGTCACCAGGACTTTGTTGATGTTCTTTATCCCATCAAGTTGCTAATGGCAAACAAGTTTCAGCCCTTGCTCATTCACTGTCTGATGAGAGGAACTCTCTAGACCCCAAAGAATCACGACCTCCCTGGGTCACAGTTGGTGCTAATTCAGCGCTGTCTTTAGGACTGTTTTTGTTGGGTGGGTTGGCCTATTTATCTGCTACCCCCAAATTCTGGTGGCCACCACATGTTTGAACCCATGGCCACAGCAGAAAGGGAAGCATTAGGGAGGCATTAGGGATGTCCAGTTTCTCTTGTGAAGCACGGACACTGCATGGGGGCTGGGCTGACTTGTCACTGCATGGGGGCTGGGCTGACTTGTCACTGCATGGGGGCTGGGCTGACTTGTCACTGTATGGGGGCTGGGCTGACTTGTCACTGCATGGGGGCTGGACTCATCACTGAATTACCCTTGCAGCTAAGGGAATTTTCCATCTAGAATATTCGTTGTCTTCAGTTGCATCACTGGGGATATTCATAGACTCCTCTTTTCTGAACAATTTTAGTAAAAGGGAAAATTATATCAAGATTCTGTATTAAGTGTGATTTTGAGGGAGGAGAAAATAAATAGTGTTATCAAGTGTGCGTCTCACGAGAAGGGATTCATTCTACAGTTCTTAGTCAATATAGTACTGTATGCTATAGTTTAATACTGGGTACAGAGCACTGTACTGGGTACACATCACTGGGCACACAGCACCGGGCACACAGCACTGGGCACACAGTACCGGGCACATAGCACTGGGCACACAGCTATTGTTCAGTACATTTTCTCTAATGGATGAGATCATCTTGGTCTGATAGCTGCTGGCAGCTCCTAAGGATCCAAGTAATATTTCTTGGCACTCCAGAAAGAACTTTTGCATCATCCCCAAGGTCAAAATGCCCTGCTGCTAAGATACCGAGCCAGGCCATTTTCTCACGTTACTTTTGCACCAACCTCATGAACTCTAAGGAGATGAAGTAAGATGCTCCCTAGTTCAGCCAGGCATAGTTGTCTTTTAAGTATGCTTTAACATTTTTTTTTAACTTATCTTGCCATCCGTGGGCCAGGCACTATGACGTATTATGTAAATGCAGACTGCCATCCATGGGTTCATTTGAATCCAGTTCATGGCTTGTATCCCCCAACATATCTTTAAGAGATCCCAGAAGATTTATTAGAAGGAAGTTGTCTTAAATGATTTTTTTTAAGTATGGCTTTAACATTTTTTTCTTAATCCTATCTTGTCGGTATCCAGGGGCTTAAACACCTGGGGCAAAAGTTATTAAATGACACGAGACACAGATTTTTATTGTGTTTACAAAAAATGCAGTCACAGCAACTGTTCCAAAAGCCATCCAAGAGGGAGGGAGTTCTTGCCTTCTATATTGAGAAATTAAATTACCTGAGGCCCCAAGCCTCTGAGACCCCACCCTCCCGAAGTTCATAGCATCAAGCTATTGATCTTTTTCAGTTTTAACTTCAACATAGATCTTAAGAATCCCAAAGAGCCGTTTGAAAGAGAAGTTCAGGGGAGAGGGGGTACAATGAGAATGAAGGCGACCAATATTTGTAAGGAAGAAGATGTCATAACGAAACCCTTACTACATTAATATAATTAATATTGACAAGCGTTTTAAAACAGATTTTTATTTACTTCAAAGAAATTGTAAAGCTCCCTAGGACAATGCTGTTTTAAATTTTGAAGGGTGGTGCTCTGATATTTGGATATCACATGTTGGCCTGTTGTTTATAAAGGGGGGCTTTGAATGCAGGCTTTTACTTTTGTGAAAAGTATAGGTTGAAACTAAATTAAACAAAACGTAATTGAACACCTGGGGAAAAACTGAGCGCAAATTCTTGTAAATCGCTATTGGTAAAAGACAGTGTCCCAGAAAGGGGTCTGTTACATTTCCTTGTTTGATTTTTATTGTGTTTGTATAAATTCAATCTGCAATGTAAAGTTTAAAGAATTAAGATTACTCACAGCAACTGTGAGGATCCAAATGAGATCTGTTACAAACTCTGCCAGACAAAAGCCTGCTACGTGGGAGGGAGGAGGAACATTGTCCTTACCCTAATCATGAGGCCCAAGGCCCTACCTGAAGCTCCACCAACTCTCTACCCTTACCTGAGGCAATCACCTTTGTTCCTCGGGGTCCCTACCCAATGAGGTGCCCCTGAAAAGGCCGATTACCTGAGACCCCCCCTCCCGAAGTCCCACCCCCTCCATGAAGCCCCACCCTTACCTGAGGCCCCACCCCTACCCAAGGCTCTCTGGGCAGCTCATGGTTGATAGAGTGAAGCGAGACTTTCTCTTCAGTGGTGTACCCAATGTAAGGTGTTCATGTTCTTGGAAGTAACCTCACACCCGTGATCAAGAAGTAATTAGTAGTCTAACCCTACTAGACTCGTTGGGTTACAAATTTTTTAATAAGCAGGGGTAAGTAGCTATAGAGAGGAAGTTCAGGGGAGAGGGGAATAATGAGAACTGAATATGACCAATACACATTGTATGAGTTTGTGAAGATGTCATAACGAAACCCATTACTATGCATTAATATAATTAATATATAAACTTTAAAGCGTTTTAAATTACCCCCGACTTCTACATATGTTATCTTTCTCTGGGTCTTGGGGAAATTGTGTGCCGTATCAATTTTCCAAGAGACAGGGACTAAAACGATGCTGTTTTAAATTTTGGAAGGGACATGTAATTGATTTCTGTTCTCCTGCTGTTAGTAACGTCAGTGAAACCTTTTTGAGTACCATTTTGTGTGGATATCCTGACTGCTGGGCTCCTCACGGCCTGTTAACTCTAACAAAATTCATCTAAGAAGAGTGACTTTCAGAATGCAGAACTTAAGGTTTCTGGAACTTCCTTTGCCTTCATTTCTAACTTTAATGTTCTAGGATGAAAGAGAAACTACAAATTAATAGAGCAACAATGTAATTAAAAGGAAAATATCTTTCACGTCCTTATTGCTACAGTGTCAGTGTTCTGAGGGCCTCGCGCAGGTGTGGTCGGCTTTTCTGGGTCAATATCGCCATCTAGTGGTAATAGCAGCACAGTGTCCCAGAAAATGACGTTTCTTTCAGTTCTGCTTTGGTTTGCTTTACGACCTCCTTTATTTATTTATTTATTTTTATTTATTTATTTATTTATTTATTTATTTATTTATTTATTTATTTATTTATTTATTTATTTTTAAAATCTACACCTTTTATATCTACAGTGTTTTACCTACATGCATGTATGCCAGCAGCTCTCACTTTGTATGGGGGTGTGCCCGGTGCCTGCAGAGGGTCAGAAGCAAGCAAAGGATCCGTGCACCTTGAATTGTTATTAGAGTCATCAAGTGGGAGCTGGGACCGAGTTTGGTTTCTACAAGAAAGCACCAAAGTGCTCTTAAACACGAAACCATAGCTCTAGTCCCATATTTCATGACGTAAAATGTTTTTATAGAACGAGGATTCCGCTTATTCCCCCATTCCTGATTTTCCAACATACTTCAGTGACTTAGAACACTGACACTCTCCATTCCGCTGTGTGACCTTGTGGAGTCGCTACTTGTTTTTTCATGCGTAGTAAGGGCAATCTTAAACGCACTTAGCAAGTGTTAGCCAGTGATTTTATCTTCTTTACCACTGTTATCTCTTTAAGGCAAATCTGACAGTGTGTCGATCACTGTGTGGAAGGGCTGTTAACATCTAGGATATCCATGGTCTTCATTAAATAACTTTACAGCTGAACACAAATGAAAAGTCTAAAATGTTAGTAAAGGTTTTAAAAAAGTTTCCACCTCTTTAAAATATTCAAAAACCTCAGTATATATGAAATTGAGTGTCATTTAGTGTTACAAATTATTTCTTTTAAGAAATTTATTTTGAATTTTCATGTTTTTCAATAGGCTGGATTTATTAAGGTGAAAGAATTTGAAAAAAGTAATTATAGTGAAATAAAAATGAATGTGCTTCTGGAAGTGAAGTGTAGCATTTTCTTGCTAAAAAAAGTTCCTAGAACCCAGATGAGGAGAGTTAAGCTGAGTGCCTGTGGTCTTGGGTCTGATTTCACTGCCATGGCTCCGTTCTTCTCTCCCACCCAACATCTTCCCCTCTCTCTGCACTTCACAGCTTTGCTGAAATCCCAGCCTAAATAATTATATCGCTCAGTGCAATATTAATTCATCTGTCTTCTCAGTGTCTGAGAGACTTCACTGATTACCTCAGTAGATAGCAAAAGGCACAAAAGACCAGCAGGGCCTGTGTGATGGCTCGCATCTGTAATCTAAGCATTCCAGATTCTGAGGCAGAAGGAACTGTGCAAATTGGAGGGCAGGCTGCGCTATGGAGACTACGTCTGAAGAGGACAACAAAACAAAGCACAAAACAAATGGTGTCCTTCCATAAAGTCTCAGAAACTTCTGGAAGTGGGAGCGGGTAGTTCCTGTTGTCTGCGTTCCAGTCTCTGCACACGGTGTAAATCACAACACATGGTGAAGCTCTAATAGCGACCCATGTTCCTTCCCCGGAGACTTGACAGAACCATCACCAGATGTTTCCGCCTTAATCCTGCTCAGATCCAGTTCTCTGGTCAATTTAATCTCTGTCATCTTACTGGATCCATGCGGTCACTTTTCTTGCCAATGTTTTTTTCTATGTTAATTGTAGAGGGCTCCCTCAGTGTGTACACCCCACAGTATTAGCCTGCCCTCCCCACTCCCCTACCTCCCCCCCACAGAGCCTGCCCCCCCCCAGCCTGTTCCCTCCCCAGCCTGCCCTCCCCAATCCCACAGCCCTTGTCTTCTTCCCAGCAGGGATTGGCGGACTTCTACCTCACCATGCCAGTCTTTAATACCTGATGTCACCTTTTATCCCAGGTCAAACTAGGAGACAAGGTTCATATCTCTTTTCATCTCACATCTCTAATTCAGCTCCATAGACAGTTAATCAGGCAATTAAAGGCACATTTTATTCTTTCAGCTCACTCTAATGGGACCTTTTAACACCCCCAGCCCCATTCCCCAATCTTCCCCATTCTCCAACCTCCCCCGCCCCCAACACCCTCCTCCTGTCCTATTCTCTTCCCAGCAGGGCTCTTCTGTAACCATGGAAACATCTTCTGGTTGATCTCTTAGAAGAGTAAGCCAGATCACGATCCTTCTGTCGTCAGTCCTTAGCAGGTCTCTTTCTTCCAGGCTTGGCCTCCTTAGCCTCCCTGATTATTTCAGAAGCCTCCCTGTCTCTCCCCTCCCAGGGTATCCACCTGGTACTCTCCCCAGGAGACTTGCTTCTCATGTCCTTTCAACCCCAATTCAAATGGGATTCCCTAAACCTGCAGTATTCTAGCAGCAGAATTTACCCATTCTAGGAAGATCTTGCAGCTAAGTGCCAAGATCTCATGTGGAGCCCTAGAACAAGACGTTTTAAAAGTGGGATCAGCTAGACCCCTTGGATTTCTATCCCAGGTCACACAAGGGCACACATCCCTGCCCAGTTTCTAAGCAAAATATGTAATGTGAATGAAATTCATTTTAAGGATTAAAAGTGTGTGTGTGTGTGTGTGTGTGTGTGTGTGTGTGTGCGCGTGCGTGCGCGCGCGCGCGCGCGAAATGTAGGGAGAGGAGCTGATACTGAAATCTGGTTCTCTAATTGTTTCTTGATTGTGTCAATAAAGACGGCAGAAGCCAATCGTTGGGCGAAGATAATAGGTTGGTTTTCCGGGTCCCAGGAGGAAGAGGAGGAGACGAGATAGAGAGGGGGTTTTTCAGCGAGGCTTTGGGGAGAGGAGCACGGAACTATGTAAGGTCTGGGGCCAACTAGAACCGGTGGTGGCCTCTGTCACTGGAAAAATTTTGATATAGGATAGCTGATGAGTATAGGGCAATAGATTCCTCGCCCAGCGGTTGTGCTATCTGACTGGTTTTAAAATATTAAGGCTGTCGGGTGTTTTCCATCCTCCGTGACTCAGGAGAAAGGACAGTCATCGGGCAGTCATTGGAGGTTGGCGGAGTTAGCTGCAGGGGTCGGTGGGTGGTGTAGAGCGATTGCAGCTCCTGGTGTTCATGGGAAAAGCGGCAGCGTGGGCGGTTGTTAGAAGATTGGTAGAGCTATGTCGGGAGTTGGACCAGCAGCAGCGAGTTCTCGGAGTTGAGCTGAGAGCGTGGCCGGAGAAGGTGATAGCATGGAGTTTTAAAATTACTTGCAACAGAGAAATGGCTATTCCTGCAGAGGAGCCCGTTTTGGTTCCCAAACTTGATGGCTCCCAACCATCCATAACTCCAGTTTTAAAGCATCTAAAGTTCTCTGCTGATCTCTTCAGGCTTCAAGACGGTCCAGAGCATTAGGCATACTACATAGAGGCAAAACACTCACACACAAAACAAAAATCAAAACCATTAATTATAAGGGCTTCCTCGGTGATGAACAATCAATCCTTAAACTGTGGATGGAGATAATTTGAAGGTGTAGCAACCATGTCGGAAGTGAGGCTAATAGGTTAGTGTTTCAAGTACTATTAGCCACTGTTCTTCCTGAACACTGCAGATTTCAAGCAGCCTGTGGCAGGGTTCACAGGGTACATTGTTCAAGCTGAAGTACTTAAACATAAAATGCAAACCAGGAAACTCCAGGTGATGTAAGTGAATGCTCAGGCCAGCAGCCAGCGAGACCCGTCATTTTGATGCCACCACGAGCAGGAAGCAGCCCTCACTGTTGCTATGCAAACAGCCAGAAGTAGACAGTTCCTACACTCAGACCTCAGAAAAAGCATGCTTGTTTCTGTTCTCACTGGGTCCACGGCTGCATTAGACATTGCCTGTGTGCCTTCCTCTGTATCTCTAGATTTCCACATGGAAAAAAAGCATGCACTCTTGACTTGAAGCTTGTGTTTTGAGTTCTGAAACAGCCAGCAGAGGTTGGGAAGGCGGCTCAGCCATTAAATGGGGACCTGGGCTGAGTCTGATGCCCAACACCCAAGTGAATAGCCAGGTATATGTTTGTATTTGCAGCACAGAGGAAGTAGAGAAAGCCATCTGGGGCTGGCCAGCCAGTCAATCAGGCCCTATCAATGAACCCTAGGTCCTAATGAGAGACTGTCTCAAATAATAATGTGGATAGACCTGAGGAATGATTGATACTCAATTGACCTTTGTTCTCAATTCATGTACACACGCGCGCACACACACACACACACACACACACACACACACTGTGTCAAAAGTAAAAGGTATCTATCTATTCAGATCGTGCCAAGGAGTCTCCCACCAACACACACACACATCTTGGAAGCTCTGTGGAAATGGAGGAAGGTTTTCAGTATGCCCTGGCTAGATGCTGGTGACTTGGGGAGTTGATGTAGGCTAATGAGAAGTGGGGCCCTCCTGGACATGTTGCTTCAAGTTGTGGGTGACAGTTCTACCTTTGAACGTGGGGGACCGACTCTGTAACCTCGGCGTCTTGGAGTCAGCAGAGTGGATAAGGGACGCCATCTGATCTGGTCCTTTCCCAGCTTGTGGCTGCCTCTGAAGCTACTTCTGAGGCTATGGAGGTGGGAGCCACCAGACACTACCAAGAAGAACACACCCTCCTCTGCCTATTCTGTTTCTCTTGTCCCTGTCTATTTCGGTTTGCAGGTTCCCACTACTGTACATTTTGTCAGTGTATGTCCATCTGACATCAATTTCTCAGGCATCCCTTAGAATTTCTGTCCCAATGGTGCCACAGTTCTTTGGCTGCTTTTGTTTTAGCCTTTTCTGTTGTGTTGACAATATTTAGCAAGAAAATGGTTTAGATATTTTTGCTGTGGGGGGTGGGGTGGGGGTAGGGACACAAAACAAAACACAAGCCAAAAAATTCTAATGATTTCTGGCATTGTTATATATATTAATGCACACAAAGTACACATTGAATCATTAACAAGACCCAGTTGCTTACTCTTTGCTTGCCTCCTGAACACCTGAAACCTTGACTGACCCTTGGCCAGTCCTCAGCATGTGTCTCCAGCATGCTCTTCACATTAGGGATATGCGATTTTTCTCTTTACACCTAAAGCAGTGGGTGACACCATGCCAAGCTCTGAGGTTGCACTGTATAAGCATCGAGTTTAATAGGGCGTTTTCATGGTTGGGTTATGAGTTTCAGATACCATGACCGGTTGGGTAGCAGAGTATATTTTCATGGTCAGTGTCCCACTAAAGCCACGGACCCTGACACTTGAGCATGTTCTCTTGGATATAAACACTCTGCATATGTCTCTGTAGCTCCCTGTGCTGTAGAATGACCCTCTCATGCTCTCCTCAGATTAGGAAGGACTCATCCCTCTCTGGCCTATCTGTATCCCACCAGAACATAGGTTTCCCTCAGTGTTCACTGTAATAAGAAGCCTTAAGCATGAAGATTGCTTATTACTGAGTCTGAACCATCAAACTTGAAACATTCTGAGACAATCCAAGCCTTAACCAGAGGACAAAAGTTTCCCCCAAATGGTTCAATTATAGGAATCTCCACATTTTGAAAAGATGCAAATTGTGGTATAATGGTTGTCTTAGTCAGGATCTCTATTGCTTTGACCAAACACCATGTCCAAAAGGCGAGTTGGGGAGGTAAGAGTTTATTTGGCTTACACTTCTGTATTGTTGCTCATCATTGAAGGAACTCAGGACAGCAACTCAAACAGGGCAGGAACCTGAAGGCAGGAGCTGATGCAGAGGCCATGAGGGTGGTGCTTGCGTTCCATGGCTTGTTCAGCTTGCTTTTCTATAGAACCCAGGACCACCAGCCCAAGGATGGCACCACCCACAATGGGCTAGGCTCTCCCTTATTGATCACCAATTGAGAAAATGCCTTGTAGCTGGGTCTCATGGATACATTTTCTTGACTAAGCCTTCTTCCTCTCTGACGATTCTGTGTCACATTGACATACAAAACTTCTAAGACCAGTTGTGACTTGGTCGTGGGTCCTGAGGAAGGGGTGTTTAGAAGTGGCAAAAAGAACAACTTGAAATTAAATTGTGAGTACAGCCTGTATTCTGCTTGAAACAGTTTTCTCTGGAGATCTCCAAACATCTTCTTCAGATAGCTTAGCTCTCAAAAACCAAGACCCAGTCTTTTATTTATACATCAATCCAGTCATTTCCTCCAGGTTCCCTTTTGATTATCAGCATTCCAATGACCCTGGCCCCTGATTCTTAGACAAAGACAGCAAGCACAATTTTTTAATGTAACAAATTAATTCAGAGATCTTTCTGCCTTTGTAAGAATAAACAATAAGCTAGCTGGGTGGGCTCTCACTCTAAGATCACCACTCCCTACCATGCCTGGACCTAACCTCACTCTGTCTCAGGCTGACCATGAACTCAGGAATCTGCCAGCCTTTGTATCTTACTGACAAGTTGGCTTATAGTGTAGCTGCCTCTGTTCTTTTAGGGTTGCAAAGTTTCTTTTACAATTCATATTGCATCCTTATATTTTGCATAGTTGAGAAATGATATATTCTTGAACTCAGGACTTCGGGTTCTTTCCCACAGCTTTAAGGGCTGTCCTGAAGGTCTCAGTGTTTACCATTTTGCTGAGACATTAGGCTCCTAGACTCATGCTGCCTCTGATTATCATGGAGTCATTAACATTGGCAGGGAGAATATTTCCCAAAGGAGATAAATGAAGTGAAATATATACATGCACACACACACACACACACACACACACACACACACACACACGCCTCATGCCCAACAACTGTCAACACACCTGAAGGTCCTCACCCTGCTGGCTCTGTTTCAGGGTAAGAACCATGTCATGCTGTCCCTTGCATGGCCAAGGCAGACTCAGCACATAACCAGTTAGCCAGTACCGTAATATAGATTATAGGTATTACTGATATCAGGATTTTTATTTAAATCAATGAAGTCATTTTAAAATTGACTACTCAGATATGTTTTAGTCACCACACCTATGATTTTAACTGGTCATGTATTTTATTCTCTGAACTATGTATATCAATTTTTGGCATTTGTTTCCCATATAATGTCCTCTTGTAATGTTACTGGTTTTGCTGTGGTTTTGTCAAATGAATTAAATTACCATTATTTTTTTAAAAAAGTTTCTTGGACAGCAATGTGAAGAAGGAAATTCAGTGAACCCTGAACCAATCAAACTTCCAGCCACTTTAGCCCCAGGTCAGCATCCACCTTCACCTCCCCCTCCTCCCCCTCTATTCCTGGGCTCACCCTGAGTCTCTGAAACACCAGACATCTGCAGAGGCCTGACACCTAAAATTGGTTCAGACAATCTGGACTTGCCAGTGACATCACTGAGATGGTGTTCCTCAAAAAGGGTGAAGGTCCCTTTCCTACAAGACCGAGGGTCTTCAGATTGACTGTTCTGCCACTTTCACATCACTTCCAAAAACTCTGGATTCTCCTGTGAAACGTTGTTGGACAGCATGCTCAATATGAAAGGCCAACCTCCATGATAAGCCTTCCCTGTTCAGAGCGTCGATCCCACGAAGACCTCACTGGGTTTTATAGTGGCTTTCTGACTTGGCTGTCCATACAAGAAGGAAGCCTGAGGGGCTGAAGAGATCAATCTGTGATTAAGAGCACTGGCTGCTCTTCTACAAGACCTGGATTCAATTCCCAGCACCCACACAGTAGATCACAACCACGTGTAACTCCAGCTCCAGGGAATCGAATGCACCAAGGCATGCATGTGGTGCACAGACATACACGCAGACATATATATATATATATATATATATATATATATATATATATATATACATATATATATATTACACATATATAAAATAAATAGATACAAATTTAAAACAATTTAAAAAGTTTGAAAGTTTTTGTATACTGTTAACATTTGTCTGCCATGATCCTGCCTAAAATGTCATGATTGTGTATGCAAAATATCTTTAATAAAGCTAGATACAGTTCCATTTGTAAAGAAAACTTCTCTGGTAATTTCTTGGAATGGACATTTTGAACCAATCACACCACATGTAGTAAATAAATAGGCAATATTCCTCTTCATATCATCCTTGAAAATTTATTTTTATAAATCATTTAGTTTCAAATATATACCAGTATAATCAAGGTCTCATGAAAACACTTTTTGGGGGATTGGGGGGAGTTTCAAGACAGGGTTTCTTTGTGTAGCCCTGGCTGTCCTAGAACTAGCTCTGTAGACTGTCAGGAGCCATTTGCTGTTTCTCTGAAGTAGAGAGAAAGAGAAAGTCTACCTGCCAAGAGGCCTGTTGGCAGATTTCCTGGCCGACTGAGGCACGGAAGGGAGGCGATAAGAAGAAGTGCACTTGAGGCTCAAGAGAAAAGGCTGAAGATTCTACTGAGCTTGGTGGAAGGAACAGAGGGTTTGGGGATGAGAACAAATGTCTTGAGAACATTTTAGCAAAAATTGTTTCTGTTAGCCTGTGGCTTTGATTCCCACAGTAATGTATAAAAGGCTATGAGAAATCCACTTGCTGCTCGCACGGTATTAACCAAGCAGCCCTCCCATTTCTGTCTCTTGCCTCTTTTCTCTTTCCTATAATCAGCCTCACTCCTCCCTCAGAGGACTGTTCGACCTCGTACTGGCCAGGCCGGTATAACAGATCAGGCTGGCCCTGAACTCAGAGATCCACCTGCCTCTGCCTCCCAAGTACTAGGACACCAAACCCAGTTAAATTCTTTCTCTATTGATGGGAAACAAAGATAGCGACCTTACTGGTGTTCAGTAGGTCAGATGTCTAAGCACGGCACAGGCAGCCCTTCCTGTCTAAGGTGTCTGTATTGATGGATTCAACCTACCCCAGATCAAAGGCAGAAAAAATTAATGTGAATGTTTTAAGCTTGTATAGATTTTTATTGTCATCATTCCATAAATAACACATCACTACATTTATTTTGTATTAGAGATTATAGCCAATCTGGAGATATATATATCCCATCAGTGAGTTCAGCATTTTGATGTCAAAACTCATTGAACCAATCTTCTGCATGTGCCCACAGCTGATGCATGGCTGAGCTCTCAAGTCTTCACAAGGCTGGAATCTAGACACCATCTGGCTACATGGTTGTCTGAAGCTTACTGTGCTTTATAACTCACTCAGCTTGTATCAGATTTCAATTCCTTTTAGTAATAAGACTGAGGTCTTCAGTAGGTGCACCCCAGCACCCCATAAACTGGGTGTTGTCATCCCAACACTTGGGAGGTAGAGACAGGACAATTAGAAGCTCAACTTCATCCTTGACTATATAACGATTTCAAGGCCAGGCAGGACTTCCTGAGACCCTGCTTCAGAAAACAAGTCACTTAAATAAAACCCTCGAGGTTCCTCTATGGTTGCTGGTTCTCAATCAGGGCCACGTGTGGCATTTTAGCGCACTTTGTCATGTCGTCCCCTTTGCCTTAAAGGTGGAGACAGAATCTTCCTTATATCTGGTGACCTTCACAAATAAAACCTCGGGGTCCAGGAAGTCAAATCCTTTCTGCTCCCCAACCATGCACACATATCAAAAGTCCATAGCTTTTAGAGGAAAGTCAGTTTTCTTTATGAGTTTGGTCTCTGGTAGGTTGACCACCTTCCAGTGGAAGGCCCCCTACCCATAGGTACATGGGCAGAATGAACTAGACCCTGTGAGTTACAGATGAAGAGGATATGAATTGGGAGGAGCACATGGGGAGAAACCTGGAAGAAGTTGGAGGAGAAGAGAATGTGATTGAAATGCATTGTACACGGGTATGAAATTCTCAAAGGATAAAAATTTAAAAATTTAACTTGTTTTAAAAAGCAGAGTAAATGCACCAGACCCATTTCACATTTCACTGACATAAGTAGGTCCCCTATTATTGTCTCTGTCCAACCATCACCCGTCTGTCCCTCTGTCTGTCTGTGTCTCTCTCCTTTCTTTTCCTCTCTTTCCCTCCCATCACCTCTCTTCTAGAATAAAACCTCTTATATCCAAAACTGGTCTTGAACTTCTTCTCACCTCTCCTTCAGCATCCTGGGATTGTAGATCTTATGAGTCTGTACCCTTATTCCTGTCTTAAGCCATTTTTTTCCAACATAATATTTTTATTACTTGGGAGTTTCATATTACACACTCCAATCACAGCCTCGTCCTAGTCCTCCAAGGCCCACCCCCACCCTCATGACCTCCCCCAAGGAAAAAAAAACAGAGAAAAAAGTTCAATTTGAGTTGCCCATTTACTCCATATACTCGCTGCCTTTCTAAGGGGGAAAGAGGAGTCAAAGGAACTCTAGCAAGGAGAACATTTTCTAGAATCCAGTCAGGAAAAGGATGATTCTCAGAAGGAATTGTTCTTCCTAGGATTTTTCTCAGTCTTTAATAACCTTAGTTCATTTTAGAAGCTGCTAATTGAAAAAAAAGATTCATTTATCTTATTATGTATACAGTGTTCTGCCTGCACACCAGAAGGGGGCACCGGATCTCATTATTGATGGTTATGACCCACTGTGGATGTCATTGCTGGAAATTGAACTCAGGGCCTTTGGGAGAGCAGCCAGTGCTCTTATCTCCAAGCTGTCTCTGCAGCCCAGAAGCTGTTGGTGTTTAGTTAGTGCTGTATTTATCTTTGAGCATTGCACACATATGCACACTCCACTCTGATCATATCCACCTTACTATCCAGCTCCCCTTCCCTTAGCGTTCCCATCATGTCTGCCTCCGTGCTCTGTGTGCTCTTCTGTTTCCTCTTTTTAAATGACCCACTGACTCCAGTTACTGCTGCTGTATACATGTGGCTATGGCTCCATCCACTGGCAGGTGGGGAACACACCCAGGGAGGAATTCCTTTTCCTTCTCCAGAAGCAATTCCTTCTCAAGAAGCTGACACCAGCTCCTTACCTGTGAGGGGTCTTGTGAGTCCCTCCTCCATCTACACTGGACTTTTTATTGAAATAAAAACATATACGAGATTCTGATTACTGTTTCCCATACCTTGTCTCCCCCAGAATCTCCTCCTCTCCCCACCCATCCAACTCCATACCTTCTTTCTCCCTTTCATTAGAAAACAAATAGGCCAATAAACAAACAAACCAGAATAAAAATCAGAGGAAAGAAAAATACAAATACACACATAAATATACACAATTAAAAATAAACCTTAAAGTTGTGTACGTGTGATGTGTGTGTAAGTGTATATGAGTGTATGTGTGTGAGAGTATGAGTGTGTGTGTGTATGTATGTGTGAGAGTGTGTGTAAGTGTATGTGTATATGTGTATGTGTGTGAGAGCGTATGAGTGTGTGAGTGACTCTGTGTATCTGTGTGAGTGTGTGTGAGAATGTGTGAGTGTGCGTGTGTATGTGAGTGTGTGTATGTGAGTGTGTGTGTAATGTGTATATGTGTGAGTGTGTGTGAGTGTGTGTGTGTGTGTGTACGCATGCACGTATATGCAGTAACCCTCATTAGGGTTACTATTAGTGTGATGAAACATGATCAGAATGAAAATACTTGTACATTCAGACAGAACCCAGCAATACAGTTTTGGAATAGTAACCACTAGCAGATTCTATGAATTCCATGGTCAAATACCAAAGTTAGCTTATGTGTGTGAGTCTAAGCTTATATTAGCTTATCAGTATGAGACTATTTTGTTTCATTTTTTGTTTTGGATATTTTTCTTTCTCCAACATATTTTTATTGATTATCCGGGAGTTTCTCATAATGACATAATGCACCTCACCACATTCACTTCCCATGTTGACCCCTCACCCACAAAGAACAAGGAAAAGAATATATATACTAAGTCCATTTTGTATCGTCCACATACTGGAGCATGGCCAGCCCATTAAAGAAAACCAAGTCCTTCTCCACTCTCATCCCTGCCAAAAGCCATCAACTGTGAAAAGGATCAGTGTTGGCGCCAGCACCGACATGGTACCGAGAATTGGGCGAAAGCCTACGGGATGAAAGAAACACACACACACACACACACACACACACACACACACACAGGTTATCGTGTCAAGCCAGGAGAGGAAGAGAGGAGAGAGAGAGAGAGAGAGAGAGAGAGAGAGAGAGAGAGAGAGAGAGAGAGAGAGAGAGAGAGAGAGAGAGGGAGGAAGAGTGGAAGAGCGGAAGGAAGAGTGAGAGAAGAAGAGTGAGAGTGAGGAGGAATAGTGAGAGTCTCCTGTAGCTTTATTCACCACTTATATACCCAAGTCTCCAGGTAGAAAATAACTGGGAAGCACAGTGGGAAACCCTAGCTCGTGACTACCTGGCTCGTGACTTCAGGACAAAAGACCGACTATGAGACCTGAATTAATTAGGGAGAAATCCGAGAAGACCAGCCTAAATCTCAAGGATAAAGGCTGAGGAAGCAAAAGGCAGAAGTAAATTGACCACCACCCAGGTGTGGTCCAGGTGTGTCGGTTCCACATGCATCAGCCGGGCTCAGCAGAGGTCATGCAGTGGAGACACCGGGTGTTTACTACTTGGTCTTTTCTTCCTGTGCCGTAAATACATGGGAGAGGCCTCTGTCCAACAATCCCATGACTTCTTAACTGTGGCCATGCAGTTACAAAGCGGCCAGGCCCAAATCCAATATGGCTCACTACATCTCCCCCGTTATTCTTTTATAAAAAACCATTAGGTGGAAGTAGTAGTCTGAGAGAGATCAGACATGCCTCACAGAGTGCCCAGCTCGGCCATGGCGAGCCACTCTTGCAGTTAGGACTGCACCCCAATGGTTAGGAATGAACTCATGTTGTAACACACCGTTCTGGGCTATACGTGTGTGTTTATTGGGGGAGAAACTGGGCAGAGGAGCATTTGACCAGCCCGTATGTTTAAACGGGGTGTAGCCACCTCTGTCTTAGGATCGACCTCTCGGACCTCAGCCTCTCTGTCATAGGACCACCTTGTCGCCCTCAAGGCTCCATGTGTAGATTGGTCAAGGGTCAGAGGAAGTTGCCTGTCGATGAGGAAAGCTACATTGGATCATCTTCTCATTCCTCTTACTTGAGCCCAGGGGCGAAGGAGCAGGGGCCAGATGGCATTAATTTAAGAGATTGTGGAAGTTGAGCCTCTCCCGATAAGTAGTGGGCACCTCATCCGGTTCTCCTCAGCTGCTACCACCACCGTAGTCAAGCCACTCCTATAATAAAATTTAGAATTCCCAATTGTTAGCAACTACTCCAGAAAGTTCACCCACTGTGCTTGCCTAACAATAGATTGGGGGAGGGTAACTCTAGACACTGCAGACACAATGGCTGCAGCAGTAATGGCTGCTACAATAGCAGCGAAAATAACAAGGTCTTTCCCAGGACAGTTTAGGATCGGTCATTCTTCTCTGGAACAACCAGCAGGCAATGGAACCATGTCTGAGATCTGCAGAACCAGGGCAGAGTTCCCCAGTCCACAGCAGCTTCATGCAGATGGCCTTCCTGTGAAGCTACAGACTGTAAAATGACAACACCAGTTAAGGCAGCAAGAGTCACCAGGGGAATGAGGGGGCAGGGGTAACAGCTGGAGTCCAGTCTTCTCCAGAAAGCAGCAGTGCACAGAGGGTCGGAGCTCAGGCCGAGGTGGGACGGGACACAATGACTGTAGCAACGCCAGAATTTCTGTGATGACAAAAGATGAGGGGGGAATCCTCCGTCTTCCTCTAAGGGCACAGGAATGACTCCAGGGACCCGAACCACAAAAGCTGAAACTTCATGCTCCCAGGATCAGCATGGCTCACCAGCCACTCAGGCAGCTGGCACACTTCTGTAGCATCCTGTAGAAAAAAGCACAAAGATTCCCTCTTCCCCATAAAAATACCTGGACAGGATCATGCAATATGTGGATCTTTCTATTTCACCTAAGCAGAAGTATGCCTAGTTGTAGGGTGCCATAAACACCCAGAGTTCCTTGGCATCCAAATTTTAACATTGAAATAAGAAGAGTATTATTTAGCATACAGGGATAACTCCCCCTTTTTATTTATTAAAATTTGTTAATATTTTTTATTAAGATAACTCCTTGAGGATTAAATTGAGGACACTCAGCACTTGTATTTATAAATTGACTTGTATACCAAATTATTGTTTCTAGCATTAATTAGAAATGTCAAATCCTGTAAACAGGGTTTAGATTTAGCCTTATTTAAAAATCCCTGAGTTGGCAGGGTGAGGCTGGGCGTTGAAAGTAAGCAACTGGAGTCTTCCTCTTTTTGTGAGGGTGTGCTATCAACTCTATTACCATTTTCAAAGAGCTGGGTCTATGGTTTTGTTTAGTTGTCTGAGCCAGAGCACTGAAAGGACAGTGAGTTGTCAGACATTCACACTGAAATCATCACTCACTGATTTCAAGTAGAAAACCTGCCTCTAATAAAGCATTAAGTAATTGTAAAATTTGAGGGCTAGTAGTATCTAAAAAAAAAGTGTTTTTGCATATGCGTTCTGTTAGAGTCTGGGACAGCAGCATGGTCCACAGACACCAGAATGCTCTCCGGCTGTAGCATGGACAATGGATATCAAGATGGCTTCTGGGGGCAACACAGATCCTAGAGGTTTTGGAGGAGGCCCAATGCAGAAAATGAACCATCTTCCTCTCTGGCATCCTGTAGCTGCTCAGAGGCAGGTTGATCATGTAGCTAGGCTGCAAGTTTGGGGGGCAGAGCTGGGCAGCTCGCGGCTGCTGCACACCACCCTGCCAGCCCTACTTGGCGACGACTTGCTCTCTCGTCTCATCTCATCTAGCTCAGCCTTCTCCCACACCAGCCTCTACTTCCGCCCGTCTCCACCATGTGAGCTTCTTTGTTCTGTTTCCACTTTCCGTTGAATACTTCCTTGAACTGGCATTGCAGACTGGTGTGTCCCACTCACGGTGTATACATACCTGTATACATACAGCTTTACAGGCAAATACTCATTGCAATGGGTCATTGTTCTGGTTCAAGGCTTCTGGTTTGTGAAGCACCATAAATACTGGACCATCTCCGAGATGTCTCTGATATCCTATTGTTGCCCAGAGTCAGGGTGATCTTGTAGCTAGGCAGGGCTTCCAAGAGCAGGATACCTGTTCTGCCAGCAGGATGAACGGTGGGCGTGGGCTGCAATTCTGACCACCTCTGCTGCAGGCTGGCCTTCAAGCTGAACGCTAGCCCTATTCTGTAATTCTTGTTCTCTGTCCATCGCAGTACACACACACACACACACACACACACACACACACACACACACCATCACTCCTGTCTGACGTTGAGCATGGAGGGACATGAGCTCCAAAGCAGCATCTTCCGTTCCTGTACCCAGCTCAGCATGGCCCTTACAGGTTGTCAGCTGAGATCTGGTGGGGAAGAATAAAACTATTTTCAAGAGGCCTGTCATGGCATTGTCTGATGGAAAGATGGAATGCCTTATAGATGTATGGGCATTTTAATGTTGCTTAATCTGCCAGGTCACTGTTGAGCAAGCTTGTCCCTTCAGAGTTTGTTCCTTGCTGACTGAATTCACAATGGTGCCCCTCTCCCTTCCTCAAGTCTTCTTCATGCTCTATTCTACTGTGTTCACTTCTCACATGGCTTCTCACCAGGCTGGCTTTCAGCCTCAATCTTCTACCTTACATAACACTGTCAGCTTAATTCCCCTAAAGCCAAGTTCTGATCTTGTCACCCATAACTCCAAGCTAGTTAATGAGTTCCCAGGCATAGAACAGCAGCTCATGAACGTTGCTGAATGCTAGAATTGACTGGAGGGCTTTAAAAAAAAATCATCTTTTAGAAATCCGAATGCCCAAGCCTCACTCCAGCTTAATTAAATCAGAAATGTGAGCTGGAGTAGCGTGGGTGGGTGGAGAGGCAGGCATCAATAGTTTTTAATTCTTTCCAGATGAGGCCAGTGTAAAGTAAGGCTGGGGTGCTCACTTGAGAAGAACAGTTAATTACTAGAACATTAACCCTGTCTGTGATGTTACAGAGGACTATGCAAGCTTTCCTTTTGTCCCTAAGCCAGGAGATGATGAACCTGGGGAAGGGTCCAGATAGTGCATCTTTCTCTAACAACCAAAGAGAAACTGGGAGTAATGGCCCACTATACCTACGATCCCAGCACTTGGGAAATGAAACAGGAGAGTCAGGAGTTCAAGGCCATCCTCTACTACGATGGCCTAGGCAACATGTGAGCCAGTCACCAACTTACATAAAGGGCAGCAACGACAAGTGAGCACGTGACTTTGCCGATGCTTTCTGACGACCACTGATCTACACTAACTGAAAACAACGTAACTTAATCAAAATAAAAATGCCTCTTGATTGTGGCAGTGTAATTATTTTGTTGAATCAGGAACAAATAAAAAATGCAAGACAGGCCAGGTGTAGTGGCCCACGCCATTGATCCCAGCACTCAGGATGCAGAGGCAGGTGGATCTCTCTGAGTTCAAGACCAGCCTGGTTTACAAAGAGAGTCCAGGACAGCCAGGAGGTTATAATTTCCTCAACTCACTGTCTATACAGCATTTGAGAGCCCCGTCTGTTGGCGCCTGCACCGACATGGTACCGAGAATCGGGCGAAAGCCTGTGGGATGAAAGAAACACACACACACACACACACACACACACACACACACACACACACACACACACACACACACAGAGGTTATCGTGTCAAGCCAGGAGAGAGAGAGAGAGAGAGAGAGAGAGAGAGGGAGGAAGAGGAAGAGTGGAAGAGAGTCAGAAGAGAGAGGAAGGAGGAAGAGGCTCCTGTAGCTTTATTCACCACTTATATACCCAAGTTCTCCAGGTAGAAAATATCTGGGAAGCACAGTGGGAAACCCTGGCTCGTGACTACCTGGCTCGTGACTTCGGGACAAAAGACCGACTATTGAGACCTGAATTAATTAGGGAGAAATCTGTGAAGACCAGCCTAAATCTCAAGGATAAAGGCTGAGGAAGCAAAAGGCAGAAGTAAATTGACCACCACCCAGGTGTGGTCCAGGTGTTCCACATGCATCAGCCGGGCTCAGCAGGGGTCATGCAGTGGAGACACCCGGTGTTTACTACTTGGTCTTTTCTTCCTGTGCCGTAAATTCATGGGGAGAGGCTCTTAGAGGAGTATGTGTGGCCAAGAGTCACATAGCCACTTTGAGCTAAACAGTCACAAAACGGCCAGGCCCAAATCCAATATGGCTCACTACACCCTTCCTCTCAACACCTTGTAAGAGAAGGCCTTTTCGACATCCTAGGGAAATGAGTCCATCTCAGGAGATCCACCATAGCAGCTAACTGACTCAACACTATATCATCAGAAAGGGGACAGTGTTTGCTTCAAAGTATACTCAGAAATTCCTTGATGAGTAAGAGTACGTGACTTCCAGTTACTACCCTGAGGTTCCACAACCCTACATACTTACCCCCTTCCTCTCCTCCTCATTTATATATAGAAAGACACCCACCCGTTCTCTCAAGGCCACCAATGTCCTTGTTAAGCATAGGCCCTGTGATAGAGTACACCTTTATCGTCTGATACATACTGATTAGAAGTATTGCTCCACAGGCCATGGCTGTGCCACTGCAGCTTTGGGTTCTGCTAGAGACACCACAAAAATGTACCACAAACTGAGTGGTTTATGGAAACCAATGTGTTCTTATCGGACCCTCCTGGGTCTCCTGCAGTGTTTGACCCCTGCTGAATCCCTGCTGATGCTTGTAGAAGCCTTTTGTTCCTAACAAAGGAACGCCCTGACCCTGAGGCAACACACCTGGGTGGTACACCTGGGCGATAATTGGTTCCTGTCTTTTGTTCCTCTTTCCTTTGTTCCTGAGGGTGTAAGCTGGTTTTCCCACTGTGCTTCCTGAATTTTCCACCCAGTGTACTTGGGGTATATATTCGGAGAATAAAGCAAAAGATTTGGCATTCTTGTGACACGAATGACCCAAGTATGTGTTTTTCCTTAAACCTGCAGGCTTATGACTGGCTCTCGTACTGACATGTTCTCACAGATCTGGAGGCTGGGCTTCTGAAACCCAAATATGAGAGGCCAGGTTTCCTCTGCTCTCGGAGGAACGATTTGTCCCACACCTGGAAACTCCTCCACATGTAATAGCAGAACTCCAACCTTCCTGTCTCCTGCCATGTCACATTAGAAGTCTGCCCTACTCGGCATGATTTTAATTATATACGAAATCACTCCATTAACTAATAAGGTCCCACCTATATGTTGTGGTGTTAGAACTCCAGTCGGTCCCGGGGTGATACAATTCAACTCATACAGCCACAAAGCACATCTTAGAGCCATTATCTCGTTAAGCATCCTGAAGTCCAGAGGTGCTGCCCCGGCTTAGCCACAGCTCTCTTGGTCCTACTCCTGAGAGTTGGCAAAACTTTCCCCCAAAGACTCTACATGGAACCCTTGGCAACCTCCCCATACAAGTGCTGTGGGATCACCTTGAAAAACAACCTTAACTTACAGTCTCACTTGAGGGAGCTGTTGTCCTCCATTTTTTCTTCCTGAAGCCTTTTTTGTGTTTCATTCCGTTTGCTACTCACGAGGTGTCTGCATGGGCCAAAGGAAACACCCGAGTCACGGAGCTGCAGGAAATCGCTTACTGCTGAGCAAAAAATTCAAGTCAACCAGAACTGGTTTGAATTTGGGCAAGCGATACTTTCTCTGTTCTCTCACCTCAAGTCCCCGGGTACTTAAACTACACTTGGAGAGGCTCCACATAATGTAATGCCCTGGGGCTAGAGACAACTCAGTGGTTAAGGGCACTGACTGCTCTTCCAGAGGACCTGAGTTCCATGACCAGCCCCAATAAGTCCTAAGGGATCTGATGCCATCTTCTGGCCTCCACAGGAACTGCATGCATATAGTGCGCAGACATCCGTATAGACAAAACACCATGTAAATAAACTTAAAATTAGAAAAAAAAAAAACTGTCTACGTAGATGAAAGCAGATCTTGGGGTTTGAGAAAGACTGGGCCTTTGTGCATTTTTTTAAAGCCTTTGGAGCAAAGTTGTCTTACTATCTTTCTGGGAAACAGGTATCTTTCTGTACATCTCTATCTTAGTTAAACTATTTAGATTTCCGAAGACATCTGAAAGAATTACAGTGAATTGGTGGACTCCTGACAGCCAGGAGACAACTTCTAACCTCCTGAATTCCCTTATCTTAGCTTCTATCTTATTATCTCCTGAAAGGACAAGTCAGTGTTAACACTTCTGTGGAAACACTAGTCTCTACTTACTACCTCTGGTAGTGTAGGCGTCACAAATGAAGTGACAAGAGGTCTCGTGGCCACTAAGAGTATTAGGAAAGGCTGAGTGGCCTTTAAAGCCAGCACAGACTGCATGCAATGCCACATGGAAAACCCAGGATTTTTCCTGGAAACATTCACTTGTCCTAATAGGGCTAAATGAATTGGAGTATAGGAGAAAATAAAATTGATTATGAATTCATCTTGTTGCTTTGTTTTGCTTTGTCTTACGAGAAAATAAAATTGATTATGAACTCGTCTTGTTGCTTTGTTTTGTTTTGTCTTATGATGTTGCCTTGGCCAACCCAGAACTCACTTACATAGACCATGTTTGCCTCAAACACACTTCCTGCCTTGCCTCCCAAGTGCTGGGATTAAAGGCGTCCACCACCACACCCAATCTCTAAAATCTCTTTTTATTGTTGTTTGTTGTTGTACCCTTGCAGGCCTTGAATTCTTGACCCTCCTGCCTTGTGTTTGCTACCACAAAGAACTAAAATCTCAATTGAGAAGAAAAGTGACTCGCGAAGAACAAATACACTGACCTTTATTAAACAGTCAATAGCTCAGAAACCGCCCATTTAAAATTATGGCACTGCATATATTCTAATAAGTTATACAAAGCAATCCCTATTCAGATCTCAGGAGAAGTCAGAGAAAGGGGGAATCTGAGCCCAAGGAGCTGGAAATATGAGACTTCAGACACCGTGACAGAATATACTGCTTAAGCTTAGGAATTAGAGTTGAGCTGAAATCTCAGTTCCGGGACTTTAAGCCAACTATTTAATCTTTTGGAGATATTCCTCAAGGGCAAAATGCTTTTTATTTATTTAGGTTATGTGATGATTTGTATATGCTTAGCCCAGGGAGTGGCACTATTAAAAGGTGTGGCCTTGTTGGAGTAGGTGTGTCACTGTGGGTGCAGGCTTTAAGACCCTCCTCCTAGCTGCCTAGAAGTCGATATTCCACTAGCAGTCTCCAAATGAAGATGTAGAACTCTCTCAGCACTGCCTGCATTATGCCTGCCTAGATGCTGCCCTGCTCTCACCTTGATGATGATGGACTGTAAGCCAGGCCCAATTAAATGCTGTCCTTTATAAGAGTTGCCGTGGTCATGGTGTCTGTTCACAGCAGTAAAACCCTAACTAAGACAGGTCATGACAGTGAAAATGAATGCATTTAAAATGTGCAGTGTAGCAGGTACTCAAGTGAAAATAGTGGGCGTTCTGGGCTGGAGAGTGGCTCAGCAGTTAAGAGCATTTATTGCTCTTGCAGAGGACCCAAGTCTGCATCCTACATCTACACCACGTGGCTCACGCCTGTCTGTAACTCCAGCTCCAGGATGCAGGACGTCCATGAGATTCAGCAGACTCCAGTTTCCCAAGCCATGTGCACAGTGTGCACATGCCCACCCACAGACTACATACGTACAGGATTTAGAACAAACCTTTAAAAAGCATTACTTTTAACAAAGACAGAATGCTCCTATCGAAACACAACAGATCTGATCAGTTTAGGGGCTGTAAACAGAAACCAAGATGCTTAGAGCCCACAAGAAGAAAGACTCTGGTATCTCAGAAGCACGGAGCAAACCATGTGACTACAAGAACAGGAGCTGCAGCCTGATGAGGAGATGCTGAAGCTGAAGGCCGGGCTGGATGAGACTGACGCCCGCACGGGCATCTTCTGCGCTTTCAGACTTTTATCTCAAAGATTGCCTGTTCTCTGTAGCTCTGCTGTACACTCTCTGATGGCTCTTCTCTTCCTGGCTGTACAGCTGCATAGCTCTCACAAATCTCTCTCTGTCTCTCTGTCTCTCTCTCTCTCTCTGTCAGTCTCTCTGTCTGTCTCTATGTGTCTCTTCTGTCTCCTGCTTCTGCATCTCCCCCTTCTCCTCCCCTCTCCCCTCTCCCTCTCTCTGTCTCTCTGTCTCTCTCTCTCTCTCTCTCTCTCCCTCCCTCTCCCTTCCCTGCTCTTCCCCTCTCCTCTCTCTCTCTCTCTCTCTCTCTCTCTCTCTCTCTCTCTCTCTCTCTCTCTCTCTCTCTCTCTCTCTCTCTCTCTCTGTCTCCCCTCTCTCTCCCTGAGAGCAGAGTTTTTCCTTTCAGTATGGAAGAAATGTAAATAGTGTGTTCTATGAGCACCAACGAGAGATGGAGCTGACCTGCGTCAAACAAACCACTGCTCCAGAGAACCACCCCAAGTCCCACCAATCAGGTTCTCCACTGTTCCGAAGCCGCAGTCCTTGATTTGAGTAACGATAACACAGTTTAGGGCTAAAATACTCCTAGACTCATGGTCTCATTTCGCTCTCATGATTATTTTACAAAATTCTAGGGAGTACTCATCCATGGCCCTGGTCCTTGGGGAGCAGAGGCAGGAGAATGGCTGCAGGGTCAAAGCCAGCTTGGTCTACGCGATGAGCTCCAGGTTATCTGTCTCAAAACGACAGACAGGGAGCAGAGCAAAGAGCAGATGCCGTTCCAGACTGACTGGTGATGTGACCAAGGCCGGACTTCCTGTTTCCTGGGCTGCATAGTCTAGTAAACACGGACGGGAGGAAACAGGAAAACCAGCAAGACAATGTAGATTATTGTCTTTGTGCAGGTGGGGGCTGGTACAAGATAAGGCCAGGCCTGTGATTGGGCAGTGAAAAAGTAAGGCAGGGACAGAGTTTTGGTAAGGCGGGAGAGAGGAGAAAGAAGGAGAACCAACATGGAGGCAGAGAAGGACGACCCACAGACCGTGTGGCCTAAAACGGATACTTCTTAAGGGATGGATTTTTATGGAACAATGTGTCTTATCTAGGTGGGCAGTTTATATCATTATCAAATGGTTGTGAGTTTATTGTGCGGACGTTTTGTGTATCCAGAATTTAAGGTATAAATCTGATTGCCAAATTACAAGCTTATTGAGCTTTGATTTTAACAGTCACTGGGAGTTGGGACTATAAACACAGGGGTTGGACGCTGGGAACGTGAGCAGAATCCGCAGTAAGAGAGCCGTGAGATAGGCCTAGTCTGTATGAAACTGGCCTGCGGCAACCGCCTTGGGAACTAGCTGGATGGAGAGGTTGCTGCTGGGCTCACACAGTAGCCAGCAGCGTGGGATAGAGATTGGGAGCTTAGCAAGTGAGGTGCTTTGCTGACTGAGTTGAAAATACCCCGCCGATGCCATGTGGCCCCACCAGTGCCGGGATAGTGAGGGACGGTAGAGACTCTTTATTAATATTTACCGCAGCAAGAGGACCTGGAGAATGGATCATCAGACTGAAGATGGGACAGGCCTAAGGCCTCCTTTCATAAATGCACCAAGAGGCGTCCCCAGGTCTGAGGAATCTTGCCATCTCTGCAGTCTAAAATCAATCCCACCTTCTTTAAAGGTCGGAATTATGCTCATTTCTCATCGTAAATCTTGAGATATAGCTAGTTAATAAATCAATGAGACATGTTTTCTTTGTAACTAGCTAAGAAAGCCATATTTGGGGGGAAATCCCTTTTAGAAATTGCCTGGAAGTTTAAATAGTCTTATCTTGGTCCTGATTAAGTGGGTTACAGATCAATCAGAACTGAATGTTTTAATCATATCAGTAGGTGTTTCTGCAACCTTAATGAATGAGATTTTGTGTTTGTGGTGAACTTTGGCGGCTTACCCAGCTGAAGTCACCACAACAAAGTACCACAGAGCTGGTGACATTTTGGCATACAGATTTCTTAGTTCTAGAGTCTAGATGTCTGAGACTGGGGTGCTGACATGGGCAGGTCCTAATGAGGACTTCTTCAGGGGGTCACATTTTTCTTATATCCCGTGTGTGTGTGTGTGTGTGTGTGTGTGTGTGTGTGTGTGTGTTCATGGGATGGGGGACTACTTCCTTTCTTACGAGGGGTATTGGTCCTATTCATGAGAACACTCCTTTCATAAGCTAGTTACCTCTGAAATGACCAGGCTCCATCACACAAAAGAGTGGACTTTTAGATATGAGTTTGGGAGGATGAAAACATTCAGCCCATAGCAGAAGTGATGAAGCTAATGCCAGCTTGCCTTCCTTTCATACTGAACCAGATACAAGCGCACCTCCCTCTATGCAACATTTACTTGTGCTATCTTGAGCGCATCCTACATTTACAAAGATGTTGTTTTCAAACGGTTGAGATAAAAGTGCTTAAAAAGATGGTTTTACAAAAGAGTAAGTAAGTTACATGTAAGGGGTCTGCTATCCCCATTGCTTCTCCAATTTCCCCCATCTCTGTGCCCATCTTCATCAGACCCATGGAGCCTGAACTAAACAGATTAGCTTCCCTTCCCCCACCCATATCCTCTGCTCACTGAGTCCTCTGGGACACCCCAAGCTGCCCTGAGCAGTCTGCTATCCCCTACAGACCTCTATTCTCCCACCACCTCTCTGCCCATCTTCATTGGACCTGAGGATCCTAAATCATACAAACCTGCTGATCTGGAACCGTACAGCCCAAGGGAATGCCTCACCAGGACCATAGAACTTAACCCTCCTCCAACACCTTCTACAATAGGAACATGCAGGGACCAGAGCCTTTCAGACTGCTAAAGGTCCTCGGAAAAAAACACAATCAACAAAAGCCAGGGCAATATGATAAGTTCAGAACACAGATGCCCTTCTACAGCAAGCCCTGAATATCCTAACACAGTCAAAGCACAAGAAAATGACCTTAAATCCAGTCTTATAAGGATGATGAGGTCTTTAAACAGGAAATGAATAAACCCCTTAAAGATATACAGGAAAATACAGGTGAAGGAAATAAATAAAACTGCAAGACCTAAAAGTGGAGATAGAATCAATAAAGAAAACACAAACTGAAGGACTCCTAGAAATGGAAAAATGTAGGGAAGAGAATAGGAACAACAGAGAAATAATGAAGCTAACAGACATTATGAATCAAATGGAACCAACATAAAAGAATATGCCTTCTTCTCTGCACCTCATAGATCCTTCTCCACAATTGACCATATAGTGGGTCACAAAGCAAGCCTCAACAGATACAGGAAGATTGTAATAACGCCTTGTATTTTATCAGAGCGCCATGGGTTAAAGCTGGACTTCAACAATAAAGGAAACAGCAGAAAGTGTACACATTCATGAGACTTGAACAATTCTCTACTCAATGATCTCAATGAAGGGACCAGAGCCATTCAGATGGCTAAAGATCCTGCAGGGAAGAAATAAGGAAAGAAATTCAAAACTTTTCAGAGTTCAATGAAAATGATGGCAAAAGTGTTAAGAGGAAAGTTCAAAGCACTAAGTGTCTTCATAAAGAAATTACAAAGTTCTCATACTAGTAATTTAAAAATACACCGAAAGCTCTAGAAAAGGGAAGGAGGAGGAGGAGGAGGAGGAGGAGGAGGAGGAGGAGGAGGAAGAAGAGGAGGAAGAGGAGGAGGAATAGGAGGAGGAGGAATAGGAGGAGGAGAGGAAGAAGAGGAGGAGGAAGAGGAGGAAGAAGAGGGGAAAAGGAGGGGGAGAAAGAGGAGGAGGAGGAGGAGGAGGAGGAGGAGGAGGAGGAGGAGGAGGAGGAGGAGGCTAGCATACTAAAGAGTAGTAGAAGGCAGGAGATGAACAAAACCAAGGCTGAAATCAACCAATTAGAAACAAAGAAAACAACACAAAGAATCAATGAAACCAAGAGCTGGTTCTTTAAGAAAATTAAGAAAATCAACAGGATAGACAAACCCTTAGCCAAACTAATCAGAAGACCAACAGAGTCAACTAACCTGGACCCTTGGGGCTCTCAGAGACTGAGCATACAGGGGCTGAGCCTAAGACTCCTTACATATATAGCAGATGTGCAGCTTGACCTTCATTCGAGTCCTGATCAACTGGAGCACCCCAAAGCTGTTGCCTGCACATGGGCTATGTTCGTCTAGCTAGGCTGCCTTGTCTGGCCTCGGTGGAAGAGCAAGTGCCTAGCCTCCCAGAGACTTGATGTGCCAGGGTGCGAGGCGGGTACTTAAGGGGGCCCCCACCTGCTCAGAGGAGAAAGGGAGGGAGGGGTGGGAGAAGGAGTATGGGAGGGGTGAGTAGGAGAGGGGGCAGTGAGTGGGATGTAAAGGGAATAAATTTTTTTAAAAAAGTAATTATTTTTAAAAAGTTACATGTAAGGAGGCGGTTGTGTATGCACATTAGTTTATCCATTCCCATAGAATCACAAATCACTGTCTCACATCTGTCTCACAACCAGAAATAACCCATCACCACACTCACGGTCTACGCTGATCACTTTGGAACCTAAATCCAGATCCCGGTTGCCCCAGCTAGTACTACAGAGTTCCTTTCCTTCTTCAGTCTCCAAACCGACCCGTCCTGTGGACTGCGGAAGGTTTCTTCCCTGGAATACTTACTTATCATCACCCCTCTGCTCAAAGCTTCCAGGGCAGCCTGCAGTCTATGTTACGGCTGCACCTTCGAGTTCACACTTTGAACACCTTTCCAGGTGTTCCTTGAGTTCTGTAGCCCACAGCTCCCAGTTCCTTCACGGCTCCCCATTCTCCCATGGCTCCCCGTTCTCTCGTGGCTCTCACATGTGTGTGTGTGTGTGTGTGTGTGTGCGTGTGTGTGTGTGTGTTTACTGTGTGATGATGTACTAGTCTTGCCCTGACCTTTATTATTTTCTGTTTGTAGATCTAGTTTTCTGATCAGAGTTGGTCTGAGAATACCCTACTTTCCCCTCTCATAAATAGGTAGTGTATAGGTGAGCTGTACGATTCAATAATTCTTAAGATTAGGGTCTGGGGATGTAGCCCATGGATAGAGTGCTTTCATGGTGCACATAAGGTCCTGGATTCAGCTCCCCCAGCTTAGGGGAAGTGTGTGTTGGTGCACACACTTGTCTGTCCATTCTCATAGAACCACGAATTATCCTTGCTTCTGCTTACCACAGGCATGGCTCCTGCAGGAATGCGTGTGCCCTTCTGCCAGTAATCAGAAGTCTGCCTCTCCTGGAACATGTCTGCCAGGTCCTGAAAATGATCTTGACACACAGTAGCTATTCCTCCAGGGCAGTGAGTCTTGTAACTGTGTGTGTTATGTGGGCATTTTGCCCTCTCTTTGGCGCTGATTATAGTTAATAACACAGATAACTAGAATGATTTTTAATTAAAAAATCAATATTAAATAGTACGTTAAGACAATAAAATGCTCATCAAGTTTTGAAGAGACCCAGAAACCGTCCCTCTGTAGACTGGCACGAGTGTGGAACCTTGCCAAAATGAGATACTAACCATCCTCCACAGAGGGTCCTTGAAAGCATGACAGATGAAGGACACTTGTCACAGGGCACTGCATAATAGATGACCTCGTTTACTGGAAGACGCTGACAATCAGCAAATGCATTGAGCCGGAAGTCAAGTCAGTGGCTGCCAGGTACTGGAGAGAAGGCATAGTGACTGGCTTTTGATGGGTATGGGAGTTCTTCCCTAGGGTGTAGGGAAAAAAATTTGACTGTGACTGTGGCAAAACTTTGTGAATAGATTAAAACCTGAGTTGCACCCTTTAAATTGATGTAAAGATGTTACAAATGTAAAGATATTGCAAATTCAATTAAAGAAAAGGCTACAGGGCTGGGAATGGAGCTCAGCTAATAGTGTGCTTGACCAACATGAACACAGCCATGTTCCAACATAGTAGATGGTAGATGGTGGATGGCGGCACACTCCCACAATGCACTGTAACCACCAGACCCAGGAGGTAGAAACAGGAAGTATAAGATCACTGGCTGTATAGTGAATTCCTAGCCAGCCTGAGCTACCCTGGACTCTAGCTCAAAACAACAAAAGTAAATTCTAATTTTTTTCAAAGAGCATTTGTATATAAATATTTTAAAAGATATTTATTTATTTACTTTTTATTTATGTAGGTGCCAATGTGCCCTTGGAGGCCAGAAGAAGGTGTCAGAACCACTGAAGCTGGAGACAGAGGTGTTTGCGAGCCGCCTGACTTGGAGGCTGAGAGCCAAACTCCAGTCCCTAAGACAGAGCAGTGAGTGTTCCCAACCTCTGAGCCATTTGTCCAGCCCCTTGAGCCACAGTTTTCAAAATCACAAACCTAGTCTAAGATGAGCAAATTACCTCCAAATTCCCCAATTCGTAGACATTTCCCATGTTTTCCTCTCCTACTATGATCTTAAAGATTATGAGGGTATCCATCTCTAAGATACGCTTACATTTGGAAGAGTTCTCTGGCTGAACTACAGAGAAGAGTCTGGTCACTAGTCATTGTCCGTTCTTGGAAGTCTTTTGTTTGTTTGTTTATTTGTTTGTTTGCTTGTTTTTTTTTTAAAGACAGGTTGCTCTGTATAGTCCTGAGTATCCTGGAAGAGAGGAGGCCAAGACAGATGCATTTGATGTCATTAGGGCTGCATAGCAGGTTCTATTCCAGTCAGTACATGGTGAGACCTTGTCAAGGAAGCCACACAAATGTGTTTGGCAAGATGCACGAAGGCTGCGTTTTTAGAATTACATAAGATGATATATGATTTCATATCCCCTTACTTCAATTTGTTAAATGGAGTCTAAGTTACAAGCGATCTTAAAAACATCTGAGTTCATGATGTCCCATTTATCATTAATTGTTGATCTTAGGGTCTTCTGCGCAGGAAGTCGTCCCCTGTGCCAATGAGTTCAAGGCTATTTCCCACATTCTCTGCTATTAGGATTTAGTGTGTCTTGTTTTATGTCGAGGTCTTTGATCCACTTGGACTTGAATTTTGTGCAGGGTGATAGATACGGGCCTTTTTGCATTCTTCTACATGCAGACATCCAGTTAGACCAGCACCATTTGTTGAAGATGCTTTCTTTTTCCCCATTGTATGGTTGTATCTTTTTTGTCAAATATCAAGTGCCAACAGGTATGTGGGTTTATTTCTGGGTCTTCGATTCTCCATTGATCAACCTGTTTTTTATTTTTTTAATCCCAATATCAAGCAGTTTTTATTACTATTATTCTGTAGTATAGCTTAAAATCAGGGATGGTGTTACCTACAGGGTTTTTTTGTTTGTTTGTTTTTTATTGTATAGAATTATTTTAGCTATCGTGGGTTTTTTTTTTTTTTTCCCTTGTGAAGTTCAGAACTGCTCTTTCAAGATCTGTTAACAATTCTGTTGGAATTTCAATGGGAATTGATTGAATCTATAGGCTGCTTTTCACAAAATGGCCATTTTTTATTGAACATTTTCTTTACCTACATTTCAAATATTATCCCCTTTCCCAGTTTCCCCTCCGGAAACCCCTATCCCATCCCTCCACCCCCTGCCTTCATGAGGGTGCTCTTCCACCCTCCCCCACCCACCCACTCCCTCCTGCCTCCCCCCCCCTGCCTTCCCCCACACTGGGGCACCGAATATTCACAGGACCAAGGGCCTCTCCTCCCGCTGATGCCCAATAAGGCCATTCTCTGCTACATATGCAGCTGGAGCCATGGGTCACTCTGTGTGTGCTCTTTGGCTTGTGGTTTAGTTTCTGGGAGCTCTGGGGTGTCTGGTTGGTTGATACTGTTGCTCTCCTGTGGGGTTGCAAACTCCCTTGGTTACCTGAGTCTTTTCTCTAATTCCTCCACTGGGGACTGCATTCTCAGTCTAATGGTTGGCTGCAAGCATCTGCTTCTGTATTTGTCAGGCTCTCGCACAGCCTCTCAGGAGACAGCTAAATCAGGCTCCTGAAAGCAAGCACTTCTTGGCACCCCTAATAGTGGCTGGGTTTGGTGACCATATGTGGGATGGATCCCCAGGTGTGACAGTCTCTGAATGGCCTTTCCTTCAGTCTCTGCTCCACACTTTGTCCCTGTATTTCCTTCTGTGAGTATTTTGTTCCTCCTTCTAAGAAGGAATGAAGCATCCAAATTTTAGACATCTTCTTGAGCTTCATGTGGTCTGTAAATTGTATCTTTGAGCTTTGGGACTAATATCTACTTATCAATGAGTACATACCATGTGTGGTCTTTTGTGATTGCATTACCTCACTCAGGATGATATTTTCTAGTTCTATTCATTTGCCTATGAATTTCATGAAGCCATTGTTTTTAATAGCTGAGTAGTACTCCATAAAATGGCCATTTTGACTATGCTAATCCTACTGATCAATGATCGGGGGAATTCTTTCCATCTCCGAATATCTTCCTCAATTTCTTTCTTCAGAGACTTGAAACTCTTGTCATACAGATCTTTCACTTCCTTGGTAGAGTTACACTAGGATATTTTATATTTTTTTGTGGCTATTGTAAAGGATGCAGAGCAGTGGGAACACTCCTCCATTGCCGATAGGGGTGCAAACTTGTCCAGCCACTTTGGAAATCAATTTGGTGGTTTCTCAGAAAGTTGGGAATAGTTCTGCCCATTAAGGCATCTGAGATTATTGACTTTTTCCTGGGTGCATCCCTAGAGGATGAGGTTCTGAAAATCATGCCAGTGTAGACGCAGACTCAGGCTGGCCAGCAGACCAGGTTCAAGGCTTTCATGCTATTAGAGACTACAATGGCCACATTGGTCTTGGTATTAAGTGCTACTGCCATCTGAGGGGCCATTGTCCCTGGGCAGAGAGGCAGTTGGGGGAACAAAATTGGCAAGCCCCGCACTGTGCCATGCACGGTGACAGGCCGCTGTGGCTCTGTGCTGGTGTGTCTCATCCCTGCCCCCCAGAGGCACTGGCATTGTCTCTGCTCCTGTGCCCAAGAAGCTACTGGTGATGGCCGGTATAGATGACTGCTACACTTCAGCCAGGGGCTGCACTGCCACCCTGGGCAACTTTGCCAAGTCCACCTTTGATGCTATCTTCAAGCTACCTGACCCCTGACCTCTGGAAAAAGGCTGTGTTCACCAAGTTTCCCTCTCAGGAATTCACTGATCATCTTGTGAAAACCCACACCAGAGTCTCTGTTCAGAGGACCCAGTCTCCAGCTGTGGCTACCACAGAACGGTTTTTATACAAGAAAAATAAATGAGTTAATAAAATAACTGCTGGCGGTGTCACCATCTAGACCTGAAATGGTATGACAGAGTCACAGTAGTAAAAGCAGCAGGGCATTGGCACAAGACAGACATGTTGATTCTGTTAACAAATGGAATTAAAATGAAGACCCGGATGTAATCGACATACTATGGAAACCTGATTTTTTTTTTTTTTAAATAAAGAAGCCAAAAACTACACTGGGAAAAAGACAGCATCTTTCACAAATGGTGCTGGTCAAACTGGATGTCTGCATGTAGAAGAACGCAAAAGTTCCATACTTATCACCCTGCACAAAACTCAACTCCAAATGGATCAAGATCTTTTGTGTAAGGCCGGATAAATGAACCGGATATAAAGTGGGGAACAGTCTCAAGCTTCTTAGCACAGGAAAACACTTTCTGAACAGAACACTAGCAGCACAGCCACCAATCAACAATTAATAAATGGGACCTCGTGAAACTGAAAAGCTTCGGTATGGCAAAGAGCACCACCAGGTTATGGGAAGACATATAAAATATATAAAGAATTTTTTTTAAAAATCCTGGATACCAAGAAAACAAACAACCCTATTTTAAAACTGGTGTACAAAAACTAACAGAAAAATCACTAATTACGAAACACGAATGGCCAAGAAACACTTAAAGAAATGTTCAGCACCTTTAGTCACCAAGGAAATGCGAATCAAAACGACTCTGAGATGTCATTAAAGCAAATGACATATTCTTTCTCGGTTTCTTTTGTTTATTCGTTTGTTCATTTTGTTTTATTCTGGTTTGTCTGTCTTTTTTTATTTTCCTGTTCGTTTCCTTGAAAGAGAACAAAGATTCGGAGTTGGCAGTGTTGGGGGTGGGGGTGGGGTGGAGGGGGGGGATGAAAGAGCGGAAACCGTGATCAGAATATATTGTATGAAAATAACTTTATTTTCAATAAAAACCAAGTTTAAAAAATAATACAAGGGGTTGGGGATTTAGCTCAGTGGTAGAGCGCTTGCCTAGGAAGCGCAAGGCCCTGGGTTCGGTCCCCAGCTCCGAAAAAAAGAACCAAAAAAAAATAATAATAATAATACAAATATACCGTTAAAGGTAAGAATAGAATTCCTCAATAAATAAGCTAAAACTCATTAGAGGATTGATACTGTGGGGGAACCCAGCAGTTCCCTCTAAAGGCAGAGAGGAGCCCCCTTGCCAATGGAAGATTCCCCTGCAGTCGCTTGCTGTGGCTCTCTTGCAGACAAAGGTCACATTCTTTTCTCCCTGGTAGAACAGGTCAACGGCCTAAAAGGGAAATCTAAGCGGATTTAGATGAATTATGTGGACTTCTCCAAGTGCAAGAGCCCAATCCTCTTAGAACAGCTGAATCATCTCACGGGGAAGTTACTGCCCCCTCTGCTACTGTACGAATATAAAAACTTATAGGAGGGAGGGTGTGAGCTCTGCAGAGGCAGGACACGAAAATGACATGTGTGTTAGAACGAAATCCTGGAGACATTCCAACAGGGGGCAGGTACTCAGGAACAACTGGATTTAAATTTAAAGTGCGATTTCAGCAGACCGCTGGTGCTGAAGGAGGTGTAACACCAATTGCCTTCCCCTTCCTTGAGGTTCTCCCGACCTCTAGGCAGCACTGCCTCTAACCCCGCATTGCTTTAGCCACTCACTCTCTTTCTTCTTTCTGCTCCTCCTCAATACAAAACCACACACATCTTCCCCAACAGTTCATAAAGTGACCCTCGAGCTAAACTTTCCAAAGTATGACACTCTTCTAAAAGCCTCCTCTCCACCCAGATGTCTGTTCTCCTTAACAGAGCAGCAGCACCCCGCACTGACCGGGGTTCACGGGGAAGCTCGCACTTCCTCTCAGTCTTTCTCCACGTGGTTGGTTTTAAGGAAAGTAGCAGCAAGTGACATCAATAGCCGTGCTCTGGTTGACTGCTCTGTGGAGAAAAGTATTTCCAATGTGAAGGAAGACCCTAATTCTCCATTTGCACCAGAAGGTGAACATTAGAGTTGCAAGCTTAGAGCTCACAATGGTCAGCGGCTGGTGGAGGCCTACTGGTAGTCTCCAAGCTGAGCGCTGGGTCGGGGTAGCAGACATCAAGCTTGCCCACTTCCTTGTGCCGTGGATCCTAGGCAGACACTGACCTGAACTAATAAACAGCTTCTCGGTAAGACGGTAGAGGACAAGCAACTTCTCTGAGATTTTCCCTCACTCGCGAACAGTGTCTAACTGATTTCCCGGGGTGAATCAAGGATATGAATTGGTCTGTATTTCTCAGACATCCCAGAAACCCTAGCAACTGGCTTCAAGAGAATATCAATTTTTTTTAAAAAGTCAAAATACACAAACTAAAAATTATTCCTAAATAGACAGACCCATCTGAATGTGGCGGCATATGCCTGCAATCCCAGCTTTTGAGAGGTTGAAGCAGGAAGGAGGGAAGGTCATCCTGGGCTCGTGGTATTCCAAAATACCACGTAGGCTACGTAGGGAGTTCAGGACCATCCCGGGATGCATAGGGAGTTCCAGGCCAGCTTGAGACGCACACACAGACCCTATCTCAAAAGCAAGCAAACAAACAAAGCAAATAAAACAGGCGGAACCAAGGTGAGGGAGAAGGCGGGGATGGCGTGGTGGGATGACTTATTGTGTGAAGGGCAGCACTGTCCTTGTAGGGAGTAAGCCCAACCTGTGTCCAGAACTTGAGTAAGGTGAGAGGTGCACCCACACAGGCTTTTCTATGTTGGTTTTTCAGCCACTGGATGTGAAGTGAGCAGTTTGGGCTTTCCTTCTTCTCTGCTTTCTCTCCTTCCCCTGTAGGGAGCACAAACTAGCCAGCCTTTTGCAGGTTCCTCCCACAGAGGAGCTGAGTGTAGTTAGGGATAGGGTTAACATCCTGTAGGCAAGTCTGAGCCACACAGTGAAAGGTCTCAGATGCTGGCTTGAAAGAACCAAGAATAAAAGTGAATGCCTGTATTCGTATGATTTAGGAGGCTGAGACAGGGGGATTGCCATAAATTCCAGGCCAGCCTGGGCTATGCATATTAACAAGCTGTCTCAGGGGGAAAGAATCTAGTTGAAAGAAACCTTGCTCATTACCTGCACAGAACCACACTGTCACTTTCTCCCCTTGTTTGTGAGACAGAAATGAGGTTACCACCTGAGGCTGCGACACATCTCACCTCAGCAACACAACACCACAGCGACACAGCACAACACCACAGTTGTCGGACCCTCCTGGGTTCCCTTCAGTGTTTGACCCCTGCCGGGTTGCCTAGGTGAGTGTGCGGTGGCCACAGCTGCGGACCTGCCAGGTGGGTGCTGTCCGGAAGAGATCCGAGATCGGCGCCCATTTGGAGGTTTAGAGCCTGGGACTTCAAACTCACCGCCCCATTCTGTGAGCAGGCTGGTGCGAGGGATGGGTCTGGGTCCTGCTGAGGCCCCTCAACTTTTACGGGACACTGAGCCATAGCAGCGCAGGGTAGGAGGAGCAGGGGTGTCACCATGTTGTACACCCTGTTCCTGCTACTGCTGGCCCTGGGCAGAGTGCAGACAACTCGGCCGTGTTTCCCTGGCTGCCAGTGTGAAGAAGAGACATTTGGCCTCTTTAACAGTTTCAGCCTGATCCGAGTGGATTGCAGCAGCCTGGGCCCCCTCATTGGGCCTGTGCCCATCCCTCTGGACAGCCCATCTGGATCTGTCTTCCAACCGGCTAGAAACCGTGAATGAGTCAGTCCTGGGAGGGCCAGGTTATACCACACTGTCTGGCCTGGATCTCAGTCACAACCTACTCACCAGCAGCATCATGCCCACTGCCTTCTCCCATCTTCACTACCTGGAGTCATTCCTGTGCCCTTGAAGGAAGATGGAGGATTCCCCTTCATCTAGTATCGTCATGGAGATTTTTGCATTGCTGTAGTCATTGTTACTGCTGCTGCGTGTCCTGTCCCACCACAGCCTGCGCTCTGACCCTCTGTACACCAATGAATGCCAGAGTAGACTGGACTCCAGCCATTACCCCGTCCCTCCTTATTCCCCCGGCTGCTGTCGCCGCTGTGACTGGTGTTGCCATTTTGCAGTCTGTGGCTTCGCAGGAATGCCACCTGCATAAAGCTGCTGGAGACCGGGAACTCTGCCCTGGTTATGTGGATCTCAGGCATGATTCCATTCCCTGCCGGTTGTTCAGGAGAAGGATGGCCGATCCTGAACTGTCATGGGAAGGACTTTGGCATCTTCGCTGCTATTGTAGCTGCCATTGCTGCTGCAGCCACTGTGTCCGCAGTGTCTGGAATTGCCCTCCCCCAATCTGATGTTTAGGTAAGCACAGTGGGTAAACTTTCAGGAGTAGTTGCTGACGATTGGGAATTTTAAATTTTAATACAAGAACAGCTTGACAATGGCCCTCGGTGTTATGGCCCTTGGTGTCTTGTCTCTAGGGCACCGCAGTAGTGGCTTTGTGCTTCTTATCACATGCGCAAACAGTACTTCCAGTCCTGGGCGGCGACTAAGCAGGTGTTGCTCTCTTTGGTAGGAGACAATCCCTCTGCCCAAATCGGGCTCAGCCTTTATGAGAAGCCGTTAGCCAATGACGGGCAACTCTTTGGGACCAATCCTCACCTAAGACAGGAAATCTCTGGCAGAAATTTTCCAGAGACGGGTAAGATGTTGCCACCCTAAAGTGTCTTAAGACAGGCACTGCTTAATAAAAAAATAAAAAAGGGGGACTTGTTGGACCCTCCTGGGTCCCCTGCAGTGTTTGACCCCTGCTGAATCCCTGCTGATGCATGTGGAAGCCTTTTGTTCCTAACAAAGGAACACCCTGGCCCAGTAGCAACACATCTGGGCATACACCTGGGCAATGGTCCATTCGTTCCTGTTTTTTGTTCTCAGTCTTTGTTCTTGGGACTTAGGCTGGTCTTCCTGGATTTCTCCCCCAGTAAATTTGGGGCACGCGTTTGGTCTTTTGTTCCTGAAGCCTTAAGCCGGGTTTTCCCACTGTGCTTCCTGGGATTTTCCACCCGGTGAACTTGCGGTATATATTCGGTGAATAAAGCTACAGATTTGGTGTTCTCTCTTAACATGAATGACCCGCATAGGTGTGTTTTATAACCCCACAGGCTTATGCCCAGATCTCGGTACCGTGTCGATGCGGGCATCGACACACAGCAACACAACACCACAGCAGCACAACACCACAGGGAATAGAGGAAGAAGGCTTTCTACAGTGTTTCTACCTCACTCACAGAATAAGCACCAGGAACGACTCCTGTTGAAAAACTTTATAGCATTTTACTGGTTACTTGACCTCAAAGTCTGTGCCAAGTACAATGGAAAATGCACAATTTTATATACTGTTTATGTTTTTATTTCACAAGTCAAAGCACTGCCTGCTTTTGGAGATGGAGGAGGAGAGAAACATAAGACAGTTGGGGAGGTGGCTAGGAAAAGGCTCGGAGGACACAGTGCTGGCTTCATGAGCATAAGGCCCCAGCACCCGTACAAAAAGCCAGGATGGTACTGAGTGTCTGCAGTCCCAGCCCTGGGACACACAGATCAGTAGATCATAGAGGATGAGCCAGTGTAGACAAAATGGAACATTCCAGGTTTAGAGATAGACCCCTTCTCAAAATATCAGGCGGAGAGTGGAAGAACATGAAATTTGTATGTCAAATGAAATATGTGTGCACCTACTTGGATGAGAGTCCCCCTCCGGCTACCACACACCCCTCCCCAAGCATCCATGGACCCCCTCATACTTGACTATATACCCTCAACTGCCCAAAGGAAGGAGGCTCAAAGGACATGACATTAAGGGATTGACAAATAGCTGGGAATGTCAGAAATCCTGGTGGGCTTCAGGAAGAAATAGATGAAGTCAAAAGTGGAGGTTTCAGTGGGGAAAAGACAGGATCTGTCCACAGCATTCTCAAACTCAGCAGGGGGCAGGGGCAGCACAGTGTCTGAACTTAGGAGCTGCTGGCCTTGCCCTAGGGAAGAATTCTAAACTCCTAGGAGTTTCCACTGGAAGTGAGTTTCATGGTTCTTTGTTGTTTTCTTATCTAGGATTTTGGCTGTGGCTGATCTATAGCCTTACCACGTGCCACAGTCAGCACGGGCAGCTTCTGGAAGGAAACGGATGCATTTAGCATGTATTCCTCTGAGGACCTGACCTCCTCTGAGTCTAGAAACCACCACATCTTGGTATCAACACAGATTTACATCCACAATGATTCCTTTTGGTGACAGGGTGACCTTAAACTTTCTTTCCTTTCCAATTTTTTGGCTGTCCTCAAACTCACAGAGAGCCACCTGCCTCTGCCTCCCAAGTACTGGAACTGAAGGCATGGGCCACCACCTGGAAACCTAATTGGTCTTGACTTTTACTTGATTCTCCTGTTGTGGGAGTCAACAACCCATGTGCCATGATTTCTCCACACACCTTAGTAGTGACTCACCTCTCAATGCCTGCTGAGCATTACCCAGACCAATGAGAGCCCAGCTTGTTTGTTTCAAAACAGGGTTTCATACGTATCCACCATGGTCTCAAATTAGCTATGTGGCTAAGGTTTGAGATGACCTCCTGCATCCACCCTCAGGAGCTAAAATTGCAGGTGTATAACCTTGCACTTCCAAAGGACACCCGGGGACATCCTACAGGACACACCTCTTGACGTTGGTTGGGTTTCCAGGACTCACATGGCGACTAATATCAGGTCAGCTAACAGCTGTCAATTACAGAGGATCCCACACCCTGTTCTGACTTCTGTATGCACCGCAGGCAAGCAGTGCACAGACATACATGCAGGTAAAACACCAATGCATATAAAGTAAATAAATTCCTCTTAAATTTGTTTTTTTCCCAGGTATGCTGGTATACGCCTTTAACCCCAGCACTCAAGAGACAGAGGCAAGTGGATCTCTTGTGAGTTCCAGGCCAGTTGGAGCTACAGAGCAAGTTCCAGGGCAGTCAGAGCTACACGGTGAGACTGCCTTCAAAACCAAAACCTAAAAGAAAATAAATTGTGGGTACTGAGGAGCACTGAAGTGCATCTTCCCATCCCCTGTTCTATTGGCCTTGCCTCATCTTGAACATGTTCCTGTTTGCGTTGGGGCAGAGCAGTCAACTTAAGACACATAAGATTTTTGTTGCTGCTGCTGTTTGCTTGAGGCAAAGTCTCATGTAGCCCAGGCTGGCCTTGCACTCAATATGTAGCCTGAGCTAGCCTTAGTGATTCTTGGAAACTTCATTTGTTCCCTGATTACAATGAGATGATAATTCACTGCCTAACTTTCTTACACGCTGTTAAGCCCACCTTTCTCCGTAGTGAAGCAGGTTCTCCGGACTTTAAAGGTATCTTAATTATCAGCTTTCATGTGTTTCCTATGCATTGTAACTTTTCTTGGGTCTACCAGTTATCTCAAGGTCCCAACTCTGTTCCATGACATATCAGAGCTCCTGCTTTCTTCTTAGTCTCAGCTCCTCACATCAGGCTCCTGGACGGGGTTTCTTTTATCATGACTGACTGATCAGTAGCCACACACACAAGAACAATCAATCACCATGGCTGTCAATGTTCTAGAACACCAATGGTTTGGGTGTCTGGAAAGTCAATAACACGATTGAAGAATTCACTCATTCAACAACCATTTTCTCAAAGCACTTGCAGCACGCCAGGCCTGTGATGCTAAGAACTGAGGAAAACTGACAGGCAGGCCATTGATCCTACTTGAAAAGAGACAGCTACTCCGGCTGCGTTATTTATCAAATGATGAGCACAGCAGGGAAAGCGAGCTCCTAAGTAGACAGCTCCTTCAATGGAGGAGGGCTCACAGCTTTACCTCAGAGGAGGAGGGGAGGCAGCTTTTTAGGAAGAGGGAAGAAACTAGAAACCCCTAAGACTAGGAGCCTCTGACCAGCATGTCTTAGGTCCCAAGGATAAACGATCTAGTTTGACTTCTGTCTCCTCATGCTCACTGACTGCCCTAATTAGAGTGTCTATTGCTGTGATGAAATACCATGACCGAAAAAGGAAGGTGGGAGGAAAGGGTTTATTTAGCATATACCTCCACATTGCAGTTTATCACAGAAGGAAATCAGGACAGGCACTCACCCAGGGCAGGAGCCCGGAGGCAGGAGCTGATGCAGAGCCCATGGAGGGGTGCAAAGTACTGTCTGGCTCAACATGGCTTGCTCAACTGCCTCCTTATACAAGCCAGGACCCCAGCCAGGGGTGGAACCACCCACCATGGGCTGGGCCCTCCCCCATTGGTTGCTAAGTGAGAAAATGCCCTACAGCTGGACCTCATGGAGGCATTTTCTCACTTGGGGCTCCTTCCTCTCTTATGAGTTTAGCTTATGGCAAGTTGACACGAAACCAGGCAGTACACCGACCTTGGCCCCCAAATAGAGCTCTCCTCCAAACCCCGGAGGGAAGCCTAGGCCCCTCATTTGCTCTCCGCTAGCATGTCTGAGAAGCTAGTCTTAACAGACTAATATATTTACATACATTTATTATTATTTCTTTATTTCTCTAGGATGCTCACACACATGCACCGTGCCACACATGCACAGGCCGGAGGACAGCTTGTGAGAAGAGGTTGTAAGACATTGGCACCAAGCACCTTTAGTCAATGAATCATCTTGCTGGCCCCAGACTTTGATTTTTGAAGAACCCAGAGCTGGGCAGTCAGGGACGTTGGTCTCAGATTCATCCCCACATTGGATTACTCAAGTCCCGTATACGATGGGAAAAAGCGGTTGCAGATAACCTGTGCACATTTCTCATACACTATAAACATCTATAGGTAACTTGGAGTGTCTAATACAAAACAACAGGTTTGCAAGCAGTGGTCACGTTATATTCCTTCAGAAAACTGTTAGGAACGCAAATCCATGCAAGTTCAATACAGGCGCGGAGTTTTTCCAGAAAAAATATTTTCAATCCTTGATTGTTGAAGCAGAATCCAGGACTGCAATTCTGGATACAGTTGCCTTTAAAGGGGCCCAGTTGCTGTAGGGATTGTATGTTGTCACTGTACCTGAGCCATGGGCTTGGCCCCAAGTGTGTGGGGGAGGGGAGGGGAGTTGCACCTGCCATTCTCCTGCTAGACTTACTTCTTCAATCTCCTAATGTGTCACAGGCGTGGTAGCATAACTGAAACAACATTGGCAATCAGATCTTTCTTCTAGTGACACGAGCCTCTTAGTCTGGCTTGCACTTTCCTGCGTTCCTAAATCCTATTAATATAGCATCCAGCCAAGTAGGAGTCACTCAGCTGGGCACCCCTGAGAAGTCCTTGATGTGGGGAGTCAGAAAGAAAATGACAAACCCATAGCCAGGTTAAGCTTCAGTATAGAGAAATATCAGCAAGAGCAGAGAGCACAGGAATCTCCCCAGGGCAAACATGCCTAAGGTAACAGACCTGCTTAGATCCTAGGAGTCGCCTGAGAAGAATCCTAGACTCCTAACTCTCTGTGGAGAAATGAAGAGAAAATATTAGATTTTCGGAGGCAAGAGAGAAGAGCAGCGTTTGCGACCAGCTGCCGTGCCTTGAATTCCGCCTCAGCTGGTCTTTAAGCGCATGAACAATCGTTTATTCTTGTTAGTGTTGTTGTTCCCAGTATTACCACCAGATGGCAGCACTAACCTAATCCTCCACATACACTTCTGTGCTGCTGAAGCAATGAAGCTATAACCTTGGCCTTCTGGGATATTTTGGGGTGTAGTATAAACTTGTATAAGCTTAATTAAAAGATTATATTATAGGAGCTGGGGGTGTGGCTCATTTGGTAAAGTACTTGCTTGGCATGCACGAAGATGAAATCTGTAATACAGCAGGGGTGGGGGGAAGAACAAAACATCAAAGTCATACATAGAAAGTTCGTGGCCATCCTAGGCTACCCGAGACCCTGTTTCGAAAAGCGAAGCAAACCAAAAACAAACAAGCAAGCATACACACATATACACATAGCCAGGCACTCACATACAGACTCATACTTGCACATACATTCACACAGACTTATACACACTCAAACACACACTCTCACACACTCACACTCACAGCCACACACACGCACACACTCACGAATCGGCACCCATCAAAATTCTCACTCACCCACCCCTATTCACACACACTTGCTCACACTCATACTGCGCACACACACACACACACACACACACACCCATATTCAAATACGGGCCAGCGCACACTTTCACAACTGGAACAACTTTCGACTCGTTTGCTCTACTCTGAAAGACTGCATAGGAAGACAGCTGACAGTGTGCACGAGTCTGAAGTGACATAGCTTAGACAGTAGTCACATTTAGTTCCATGTCTACTAAAGAGTTATGAGGTATAGGAAAGTGGCAACACACACTTCTTCCTTTACCTGGATAATTAAATTTATAACATCTGCCTTAGCCCAGTTGGCGAGGCTATTGGAAATTTTGTTGTAGGCGCAGAGCACCTTTGAAAAGTAAATATCTTGTGTTTGAATTCAAAGGCAAGGCTCAGTTCTAGAGAAGGTTCAGTGGAGAGAGTATTTGTGTGCAAGTCTAGGTCCAGGGTTCGGTCTCCGGAACACACAGAAATGTTGGGTGAGTGTTGTTGGTGGTCAGCCAGCAATTCTAGTACAGTGAAGAATCTCAGAGCAACCGCCTAGCTAGATTAGTCAACATGAGTGGGCTCTGGATTCAATTGGCAGATCCTGCCTCAAAAAATAAGGTTGACTGCAGTTGAAACAGACCTCCAATGTCAGCTCAGACCTTGACATACACATATTCTTGTATATATCCACATACATGTAAACACACACACACATATACATGTACAAGAAATCCCCCAATATTCACTATACTCTGAAAATGTTACGCTATATTTAGTTTTTTAAGTTTTTATTCATTTTTACATTTTTACAATTGTTTTAACTTTTAAGTACAGTTGGAGAAATACCATGGGATTTTGGATCATTTAGGAAAAAGATATACTAACCAGTTAGTACACAGGATATGATAATTGGTCATGGCTGCTGCTCCTGAGAAAGTTACAGTATTAAAAAAAAAAAGGTACAGTATTTACATTTTACAGAAAATAGCGAGAATGAAGAGATAATGTGCGAGAGGTCACAGGCCTCAGACCCGGGGGTTTGGAGTCTGAGCCCCACTGTTTAACATGCAAAGGGGGCATCAGTGCACATGGGGGTGGGGCACCTCTTGTGCTGATTTCAACAGAAGAGCTCCCAGCTTTTACACCACCAGCCGTCCTCAGACACACATTTGCTCCTGGGGAAGTTAGATTTCTGCTGCGCTGCAGTGAAGAAAACACTCTCGTTTCCAGAGACAAGTGAGGTAAGGATGTCTGTGTGGTCACGTGATTGCCACACTTCTCTCTGACTAGACTGGTGTCCCTGAAGGCGAGGTCCACTCATTCCTGTGCTCTTAGCCACAGCGCGGGATCCGACCTTCAAAAGCACTCACTAGATTTAGTTTGAATTGATCTGGAAAGAGCATAAGAGACTGAACCACAGCAAAAGAAGCTTCAAATGCGAGCACAACAACCTGAGTGCCCTAGGAGAAGATCAAGAGGAGAACAGAGATCTTCAAAATGTTAAATGTTAGACGAGCTATAAAATTAAACCCACAAATTCGAATTCCGGCTGGGACATTCCGGGTAGAAATGGAATTTTGATCTAAAAATGGCCTTTGCCTTTTTGCCTTGACTTACAAAAAAACCCAATAATTTGCAAAAAAAAAAAAAAAAAAAAAAAAAGTGTGCAATTTTTGTGCATAAAAGCCACGTTTGTGCCCGAAATGAACCTAGCGTCTTTGCTCACTAGGTGGCGCTGAAGGCTAGCTCGTAACCAATTTAATGCCCCAAGGTTATCAAGTTAAAACAATTCTGTTTAGTCATTCATTTGAATTCTTATTAGAAGATTTAAATCAAACATTGATTCCTTCTATGTAAAATTGTTATTATGTAAATTTTTATTTCATTAATTCTGTTTTGTTTCTTGGTCTCAGTATGCAGGGATCACAGTCATGTGATCAGCTAATTGCTAGGCGCTCAATGGGTCCATAGAGCAGAGGGGGTTTCCTGAACATCCAACTTTACCAGGGACTGAAAAAAAATCCCCTAGGTGAGTCCCATGGTTGCAGCATTGAATTGTGGGGGGAATTTTAGGGAGCGCGGAGGAGGCTGTGAAGGAGCGAAGATGATGTCCCCGAACCTGTGTAGACCAGGTTAGGTTACACAGGCAAGTGTTACGATGGCAACCTCATTGGATTTTTTACAGCAGGTATGTGTGAACTTGTGTCACTAGCCCTTAAACACAGACCTTGGACACCATTAAACAGTAGAAGCTAAGTCTCTGGAGATTTGTAACAAACTTTGATAGGGCTGTTCACTTTGAAGTGGCCCATTCGTGCTAGGGCTACCTGTCCTGAAGTTATTAACTGCCGACCTTCGGCTCCTGTTTCCAGTTTTAAGATTCTGCCCCATAAAAAGTCCATCTCTGTGGCAGGGATCCTAAAATAGTTGATCGATAGCCTTTGCTCGCTGCTCAGAAATGCTTAAAAGATGCGTTGCCAAGACAAAAACTAAGAAACAGGGGCCGGGGTTTGGGGAGGGGGCTCCAAATCTGTCCTCCCTCTTCCTCCATAGCTGTCTCTGGCTTACGCTTCCGGGATATGGAAACACTGTACCTTATTGACTCTCTACCAGGATGGTGTGTTGATCATCGATGGCATAAACTTCTTGACCACCTCCCAGGCCACACGCCCCCTAAAACCCTTCCCAACATTCAACGCTCCAATCTTGATGCTCGTCCAGGGAGTGTTCTTGGTTCCTAATACAGGTAGGGTTGTAGAAAAAGAATCCCGGGCTGGAGGGATGGCTCAGTGGTTAAGAGCACCAACTGCTCTTCCAGAGGTCGTGAGTTCAATTCCCAGCAACCACATGGTGGCTCATAACCATCTGTAATGGGATATGATGCCCTCTTCTGGTGTGTCTGAAGACAGTGACAGAGTACTCACATTAAATAAATAAATACATACATACATAAATAAATAAATAAATAAATAAATAAATCTTAAAAAAAAAAAAAAAGAAAAAGAAAAAGAATCCCTCCCCCAGCGTGACGTACCCGTGGTGCACCTAACCAGCTATTAGCTGGTCACATGATTTCTGATCACATGACTTGGTACGCTTGAGCTTTTTCCTTTTTTTCTAGTCACGTCACATTTCACTCTATGTACTTAGGGCTCCGACTATTTTTTTTTTTTTTTTGGTTCTTTTTTTTTTTTCGAGCTGGGGGGACGAACCCAGGGCCTTGGCGCTTCCTAGGCAAGCCTCTACCACTGAGCTAAACCCCCAACCCCTAAATGTAAACATTTTGAAATAGAGTTCCAACCTACTAGTCATCACTTCCCAAGATTATTTGGAAAATAACCCACTTACTTGATTTGGAATCAAACTACTCTGACCTATCGCTTGATTGGTTGACTGACATCTGATCTTCCTGTTTCTACTGCTTAAGTGCTAACACTACAGGCCTATGGCACCACTGCTGGCTTTCAGACCAGTGTTAAATGAAATACTAGTGAGCAGTACTCTTTTTATAGCACTTCTCTAGTGGTCTTTCAAATCACTTCTCTTCAAAAAAAAAAAAATCCGTTTTGAGTTTCCATGGGAAATTTAGAAAACCTATGTTCAAAAACTATTTGAAAACATCTTATGAAAAAACATCAAAAATTTTGAAAGCTTTGGCGTCTTAGTATATCTTTTTGTATCATAGATTCTATTGGTTTATTTACAGACAAGGTCTCATGTAGCCTAGGCTGGCCCCTTGCTACATGGCAGAGAGTGATGTGCACTCCTAATCCTCCTGCCTCTACCTCCAAGTACTAAGGCCTGGGCAACGGTTATCCCTGGTTTACGGTGTATCCTGGAGTCTAGGGACTGACAGGCAGGCATCCTCCAACCAAGCCTACGTGCCCAGCCTGGTCTTTATCTACAGAATGTTTGTGTTTGTGTTAGGTTAATCCTTCGACACTTTGTATTCCTGATGTATCTATGACATATTTTTCAATCAAGTCCTGCTCTCGCTACTCCTGTAAGCAACTCTAATGAAACTCACTGGGTCTTACGGAGGGGCGGAGTGGGAGGGAGAGGGAGAGAAAGAAAGAGGGAGAGAAAGAGAGGCAGGCCTAGGTTTGGAAGAAAGATCTAACAAGGAGAAAGGAGATGGGGACACTTAAGGATAAGGAAGATAAATATGAAAATAGATTGGGTACCTGTATGAAAGTGATGTAATGAAGCCCTTGATTACATACAACTAACATAGGCCAATGAAAAATCTAAGAGATTTCCATTACTGTTCCTTTTTGGTGGGGGAACTTTACAGTAATTATTGGGTTTGGTGGTAGGTAGATGCCAGCCGTAGGAGGCCCCCTGCTAAACCCTTTCATTTAGGTCTTAAACTTTTTTGATTTGTGTTCAGTGTTGCATCTTTTAAGACATAGTGTCATAAAGTTTAGGATGGATTGGAGCTAGCTATGAAGGCCAGGGTGACCTTGAACTCCAGACCCCCCCACAGCGCCCCTGTTGAGATTACAGGCACATGTGGTTTGGTTCACCTGGCCTGGTTCTAATACTGTGTTTCTGCATAAACAAATCACATGACCCGTGTCAACGACAAATTTGTCTTTACTCACAAAAAAATTGTATGATCTCCTTGTTTGTCTGAGGTCTCAAAAAATAAAAAATAAAACAACAGCACACTGTCTGTTTCCCGTTGAAAGGAAGGTATGCTTGTGTGTGAGAAAGTGCCTTGCCTGTGACTTTGATCGTCTTATTCAGATATGATTTGAAAGCCTGGCTTGTGAAGGCATTATTTATAATCCCTGGATCGCTAGATCTCCGATTTTAACATTTTATAGTTCCATGCAATTGAAAAAAGACAAGATATTTCGAATAGTGACTCATGGGAATGTAGAAATGTTGGCGAGGAAAAATATTCCTTAATCAGGACACCATCCAGACAGCATGCAGGCGCGTCCCGGACAAGTGACAGGAGAGTCGTGGTGATGGAGCGCTTAGAAAGCTTGTTGCTCGAGTAACCCTGCATGTCAGAAGGGTGAGCTGTTGGCCTTTATGTCTGACTGCAAAGAACAACCTTGCAAGCCAACACTCCTGTCTCAGGGCATCCACCACTTTTATTTATTTACTTTCTTATAGCAGAGAAACCAGCCGGCTCTCCTTTATATTCAGCCTCAGGTAACAGAAGCCGTGAGCACCATAAAACTCACACAGCACCATAAAACTCACACGGCACCAATGTCAGCCATCCAGCATTCGATCAAAAAGTCAAGTTCTCTCTCTCTCTCTCTCTCTCTCTCTCTCTCTCTCTCTCTCTCTCTCTCTCTCTCTCCTCCCCCCCCCCACCTCTCTCATTGTTGTTTGGTTGGTTTTGTGCGTTTGGTTGGTTGGTTTTGGTTTTGGTTTGGCAGGATCTCTCTATGTAGCCCTGGCTGTCCTGGAACTCACTATGTAGACCAGACCTCCCAAGCATTGGGTGTTAAAGTGCACACCACCACATCTGGCATAAGTGAACTTCAAACTTTCAAAACAATAAACGTTGTGGATAACTTGTTTATTAAAAATCAACCTGACACGTCCCCCCTTCTCTCGTAAAATTCTGGCCCAGGCTGAGGAGATGGCAAACTGAGTGACTTGCCTTGCAGACTTGAGAATTGACACTCATGAAAAGCCAGGATTCGCCATGGCTGCTTGTGACTCCAGCCTTGTGGGGAAGGTTGTTGAGATAAGAGGATCAGTGGGCTTGCTGGCCATCAACCTAGCTCCAGGTTCAGTGAGGGTGCCTGTCTCAAGGGAATAGTGCAGACAGGGAGAGAATGGGGCACCCAGTGTTCCCCCCTCCCCAGTCTCCAAACATGCCTCGCTCACACCCAAAAGCACCAACTGCATGCATACACAAAGCAGACAGACACACAGGAGGGTAAAGTTCTAGACTTAGTTGAATTCAGAAGACTGAGAAACAATCCCTTTACATTCTAATGTAGAGGCACCCGGTTTTGTAAAACTTTCTGCTAGTAAACACACACCTGGAGAATTAATAAGCTTCCAGATAAGACCAACTAGGATGAAGATGGCAGAGAGAGAGAGAGAGAGAGAGAGAGAGAGAGAGAGAGAGAGAGAGAGAGAGGTCTATAAAATCAGTACCCAATTTCCACCCACCTTGTTGTTATTTAACATGGAAGCACTGTCTATGTATAAACTTTAAAAGTAAAACATCTCATTAACACTCTTTTGTTTTGCTATGTCTTTTTATAATAACAAATAGTTTTGATCTGAAGAAATATGTTTTTTTATTTCCCCAAAAGTGTTCACTATTAGGCAAGTTATAATCTAATTGAAACCTGAGATAAATTTCTGTTTGTCTCCCCCCCCACCCCCTTTTTTTATTGATGATGATCTTTGAGAAGAAAAGACAATGGTTGCTTTGTCAATTTGGATCCCAAATCTTTCTGAGTTTAATTTCAGTTTATCTAATTTGACCAACTGTAACTTGACTCTTGTCCATATGACAGATTGGTGGGAGCTAACAACACTGCCACGTGCTCGGAATTTGGTGCTTTAGTTCACGTTAGTTTGTGACTATGGCCTCTAGAATTCTATGGCAAGAGTCAGAAATTACTAAGAAAAAATAGCAAGAGAACCTATAGCTATCTGAGGAGCCACTGGTGCTGGTGGTGGCAGAAGTCACTCTCCTTTGAGGTCACGGCCAATAGGGAGTGGTTCATGTTCCCTGTGATAGCCACACAATCCTCTCCTATGGGCAGCAGCAATCTGACTCTGGGCCTTATTAACAACAATAAGAAAGACAGGGCAATCGGGAGGGAGGAGGGATGGGTGTCCTTGGGGAAGGTAGAGAGGGGTGATGTTGGCTGGGCATGATCAACGTACATCGTACATAAGTATAAGAGTGTCAAAGAATTAACAACATTATTAAAAAGGCAGAAAAACAACATTTATCAGAAGTCATATTAAAACCTAGATATGATAAACCAACAGCCATTCACCCTTTCTATAAAAATGTGTACATGAAGTGCCCTGCCTTCACGCTGATGACCCTTGCTCTACTCTTCACCAGAGTGCCTGTCTGCATTTATGCCTTTGACTGAACAGACTGTACTTGGTGTGGTCATGACACATTATGTCCTACTTGCCAGGACAAACCAGGTGGGGCCCAGGACAGAGGACACAGAAGAAAGAGAACACAGAAGAACCCTGCCCATCAGACACTGCAGTTTCCAAGGTGTCTAAACACACACAGACATCTGCCCCGAACACAATGTAACAGATAAACTCTTAGTAAATACTGACACCACTCCCGGCCTTGTGCTAGAAGAGCCCTTCACAGAAAACGAGTGGAAAGCAAGGTCTCATGCAAGTCGGCCATGTTGCAGTTTAAAGAATGTCTTGACCACTTTAGCCAAGCATAGAATATGTTTAAGCCACAGTAGAATCCAATTGTTCAGTTCTGAGTTTAGATAGTTAGGTAACTTTTTTTTTGCAGTGAGAGAAATAATAATAATAATTTATCAAATCTGATTCCAATGAGCATGTTTCTCTTACTTTTCTGACTACCACCTGAAAATGTGTTCCCATCATTGTGCCCCCAGGGAAAAAAAACAATCGCATGGTGGATACAATAGAATTTGATGGCTGAAGACAGACCGGGTAAGGTAGTGATGGACGGCATTCTAACCTTTTGCCTTTTGCCAGTTAACTTGATTGGTTATTGATCAGCTGGGTGGCTGACCTTTGTTCTGGAAACTGGGGCAGCTGTGACAAGCAAAATTGGTGGAGCACTTTTAATTAAGGAAATAATAAACGTGTTTTGCCTTGGAGTCATCCTTCTCCCTGTCTCCAAGGCTCCCATCAGGCTGGATACCTACACGATGCCCTTTTTTTTTTTTTTTTTTTTTTTTGTTGTTGTTGTTGTTGTACAGGCCACCATGGCTGGGATGGCTGTGTCAAGGTTGTAGATGACTCCTATTAAAGCACCAGTGCCCACTGTTGTTTTGAGTCACCATCCTCTTAGCGAGAACTGTCTTGCTCTCCTATCTATTGCTTCCTGTGCCTCAAGTAAAACTCTCCTCTCCTTTACTCCCTCTGGAATCTAACTTCTCCCCCATGCATGCTGTCCAAGACCAGAAAGGACACAGTCCACATCACGATAGAATGGTATTATTAGATCTTCTGCCCCTAATTTCTAGGAAAGAGGAAAGGCTCGAAAAAGGCAATGGTGGAGAAGGTGACTTCTAACAGTCTTCAAACCCCGACTCCCCTGGCCTGATCTTCCTCCACAGCACTGGCTGCATTTCCTCTTCTGGAAAGTCAAGTCAGGAGAGGTCGGCCCCAGTTTCTGCTTGCCTCAAGACAGAAAGCTGGTCAGAAGAACTAGAATAGGATCCAGCTTTGTCAGAGTCACTTCCTCTGGCAAAGGTCCCATTGATTCCACCCACCACCACCTCCACCATCACCACCACCACCACCACCACCACCACCACCCCACCACCACCACCACCACCACCACCACCACCACCACCCCCCACCACCACCATCACCACCACCACCACCACCACCACCACCACCACCACCACCTCCACCTCCACCACCACCACCTCCACCTCCACCACCTCCACCAACACCACCATCACCACCACCACCACCACCACCACCACCACCACCACCACCACCACCATCACCACCACCACCACCACCACCACCACCACCACCACCACCACCACCTCCACCACCACCACCACCACCACCACCACCTCCACCTCCTCCACCACCACCACCACCACCTCCACCACCACCACCAGAACCACAACCACCACCATCACCTCCTCCACCACCCTGACCACCATCACCATCACACCACCCTGACCACCATCACCATCACCATCACCATCACCATCACCATCACCACCACCCTGACCACCACCACCTCATCATCACTGCTACCCAGCACCCAAGAAGTTCTTTTTATCGCCTCACATTCACAATCTCCCTCTGCCTAGACACCCCATTTGAGCCACTAGCTTCCCAAGCATCACATTCCTAAAGAGTCTGAATTTAGCCCCAAGGCCTGACCCTAGATTGGGTAAAGTGTCCCTTCTACGTATCCCTTTAATAGCTGGTTTCTGTGAAAGCTCATGTTTTATTAACATCTTTATTGTTATATAAGAGATATAGGAAAGTATATGGTAGTGTACTCCTATAATTCCAGCACTTGGGATCCTGAGACAGAAAAATTACCATGAGTTCAAGGCCAGCCTAGGCTACATAATGAGTTCTAGAAGAGTCTGGGATGTAGACTTGGAACCCTGTCTCAAAAATTCAGCCAACCAACCAACCAAACAAACAAACAAACAACAAAACAAACAAACAAACAAACCTGCATGTGCTGAGGGAGATGGCACAGTGGTTAAGAACATTGGCTGATATTCTAGAGGACCCAGGTTCAATTCCCAGCACCCACATGGCAGCTTATAGCTTTCTGTACTCCAGCTCCAGGGGATCTAACACTCTACTTTGACGTCCATAGGCACCGGGCATGCACATGGTACATAGGAATATACAGGGGGGAAATCCTGTATACATAAAATAGCATAGAAAGTGCACAGGCTATAGGTTCACAGCCCGATCCTGACAAAATATCAAAAAGCAAAGTGGTACCCAATGACTGTCTTCAGCACAGATCCTCTTGGCCATAGGACATTTGCTCCGAGAATAAACCACATCCTCGCTTCCAAATCAGCTCACCCTGTTTTCCTGCTTGTAACGTTTATTTAAGCCAAGCCACACACTTTCCATTTTGTCTGTGAGATTTCTTTCCTGATGCTTCGAGGCGTGGTTCTTCTCTGTTGTATAGTATTCTACCATATGACAGCCATTGCCTCATTCCCTCTATTATTAGTGTCAACTTTGGAGTGCTCTATCTTTGAGCCAACATATATAACACTGCTATGAATGTTATTAGAATTTTTATTTTTTTTATTTTTTTTCTCTTTCCTCCCTGAAACCAGTGGGCCACCAGTTACATACACATTCATCTTGTTCATACTGATGAACACGTTTCTAAGATGGTCGCCTAGTTTACCTCTACAGTGTGTGTGGTTTTGCCGTTGTATTTCACCAGCCACCAATAGAATTGTATCTACAGAACTTCTCTCTTCTCTCCATCTCTTTGGCTACTATAATACAAGATGGCGCCTTTGCTGGGTTGACTAATTTGGTGAGTTCTCATGGAAACAGCCAACAAGAACGTATCTGTTTTCTACCTCAGGCAGCATGGACAGACTTGGTGAACCGAGTGCCATGATTTGACGTTGGCTTAGGACTGACTGGCAGATTACCTTCCTACATGGTTTCTTGACCTTGATGTTGCTGGATTAGTGTGAAGGAAGAATAAATCAAACACAAAGCCCGCATGGGGTCAGAGCACAATGGGACTAACACATGACTAGTCCTGTCTCAACCGGCACCAAACTCACGTCCCAGGAAAGTTTCCAGAACTCCTGTTGGTGAGTGAGACTCTTAGGGAGTCCCCTGTCCCAGAGCTCATGGGGGCCTCAGGACTTCCCCCGTTCCCTTGATTCCACATTCATTACCTCCCATATGGTTATAGGTGAGCATCATGTCATGTCTCCTCAAGGACACGGCACATTGTTCAAGGAGAATGGCCTAACTCACATTGAAGCATAGGGGATCAAAAATTGCTTCAAATCCAGAGCTGAGCAGACACATAGCAGGGGAGCTATGAAGAACTGTTCCCTTTCTCTCTTCTTTCCTCCTTCCTATCCTTCTCTTCTTCCTTCCCTCCCTTCCTCCCTTCCTTCCTTCCCCCAGATGTGTATAAGAGACAGGCTCTACCACTGAGCCAAATCCCCAACCCCCCCCCCATTCTCTTTTAAACCATGGAATCTCTCTATACATAGTCCAGACTCCATTCTGCTGCCTCCTAAGTGTGAGGATGAGGAGTGCGTTCTGCCACACCCGAGCCACTTTGTCCCCTTTTCTACCTCAGTGGCTGAGCCTCTAGGAACACGTTGGCAGGGACATGCCCCGCTCCCGTAGATAAGTGATACCTCCTCACATGTCGTATTTGGCATCAGAATACTTAGCAAATATTTGCCGTTTGTCCATTGATCTCTTGTTCCTTCTTTACTGCCCTGTTCCTGTCTTGTTCCCTTCCCACACAACTGTGTTGATCCAATCTCTCATTTGCTTGATAGCCCTTGGCACACCTCCAGCATATTTCAGTTCTGGATAAATTCATATCTGTGTGAAGTGATTGACTATATCCCGATAAACCAGATTTCCAACTAAGGAAAAAGAAAGAAAACAAAATAACTAAAGAAACAGACTAACAAAAAGCCTTCAGGTCAGGCATGATGGCACATGCCTAAGATTCTAGTACTTGATGGGGGATGCAGGAGTTCAAGGCCATTATGCATGACATGTTCGAGGCCAGCTTTGAGCTATATGGGATCTCGTCTTTCAAAAGGCAAAGAAGGTCAGAATTAGTGGAGCAGGCCTTTAATTCCAGCACTCAGAGACATGTATCTTGAGTTTGAGGCCAGCTCGGTCTATATCACAGCCAGAACTACATAGATTTTTATCTCAAAAATCAAACAAAAAAATAGAAAGTAAACATCAAAAACAAAATTAAAAACCCAAGCAAAAGACACTTTCTAATTTATAACTGGGTCCTCTGGGAAACCAATGAGGTCATAGACCTTGGCCACTAAGGACAATGTAAACATTTTTTTGTTGGAGGGATAGTTTGTAACTGTTGTTGCCAATGAGAATGTAGTGGGGGTGAGGGAAGCAAGTCTCTGCCCAAAGCAGGCAGCATGGTTTCCCTGGAAAACAGTCGGGGATTTTTTTGTTGTTTGGGTTTGGTAAGGAATTTAACGTGCAGCTAATGCCTAACACAACTGCACCATGCACTCTGCAGGCCTGGGAGCTGGCAGTCTTCTTCCCATTGAATGCTACTCTGTCAGCGCATTCCATCAAACGTGATGGATAAGGGAAGCCAAAGGTTTGCCTGACTCTAGAAGCCTTGGAGGTCAGGGTGCAGGCAGGGGCTCTAAGTGGAGGCCTTCAATGAGTCGGAAGAGGGGAAAGGTCACAGCTTCTCCTTGGGGGAACTGTATACAAATGGGGAGGGCAGATGAAAAGGTGCAGGTGACAACAGCAGGATCCATTGGGCATCCTTGAAGTGCTAAGCATTGGTGTCAAAGGTCCAGAGGACTGGGGTTCGAGAGGATCCCCTAAGAGTATTAATTTCCAGTGGGACAGACCTTGGAGGAGGGCTCTGCCGGACAGACTCACAACCTGGCTGCCCTTGAGATGCTAGCTCCCACTGGTTTAGGCAGGAACTGTTCCTTTCGCCCATTCTGGGAGAGCGTGTTGGGAACATGGGCATGTATGACATGAATGTGCCCTCTTTGGTGGCACTCTATAGTATTGCCCAGATTACCTTTCAGCAAACAGAGTCCGCAGCCCTGACAGAGAGCAACAACCTGTGTCATGTCTCTAAGCATTCAGAGCCCAGCCCCACTTCCTCATATTTGCTTAAAGAATTACCTGTCACTTGATAAGCCCAATGTGAGGACAAGCCGTCCACAGGACCTCACGAGACAGTCAAACACAGGGAACATGATGTGATATACAATGGATGACCTTATTGCATTGTTTGGATGGATTGATGACTGGCAGCACAAAATACTGGGGGTAAAGGTAGAATATGTTCTCAGTGCTGGAGATGCAAGCCAGGCCTTCACGTGCTAGCAAAAGTCCTCCACCAGAAGTTATGAGGCCAGCCTTGGCAAACTACCACCTGCCTCCCACCCACCTCCGAGGGCCCTGAAGTAAGGAAGCCACCCAATCCGTAATCCCCCTGCCTCAGTCTCCCAAGTGACGGAGATGGAAAGTGTGTGCTACTATCCTGAGCTTACCGAAATTATCTTCAAACTGATCCATTATTTCCCCCGTCCTAAATCCAGTTTACCGAAACATAACAAAGTTAAACAAGCGACACAATTTGTGCAAATAGTTTTCAAGATTTTATTGCAAACCAAAATTGGTTTCACCGCACACACAAAAAAGTTGTGTGGTGAGTAGGGGGGAGTGTACATGTTATAACCATGTTAATTACAGGACATTAAAATGATGGTTTACAAATAAGCCTGTAAGTTTAAATATCTAGTGTTATAACCCAATGTACAGACTTTCTTTACACACAATAATCAGGAATGCAAAAGAAAATGAACAAAGGTTGGGGGGGAACCATAAATAATGCCCATTTTGCAGGTGACATTTTAAACAATGAAACACCAACGGCTCTGACTGACAACTGGGGCATTGATCCATAAAAACCCTTTCTAAAAATAGAAATATTTGTAGCAGCAATGCTTCCCTCAAGCATCTGGATGCTCGTCACTGCAAGACCGTTTCAATAGGTTTTAGTTATTATATCTTACAAAAAAAAAAAAAAACAGTCTGCGCATAAATTTATCTTCCAAATGTGGAAGAAACAAACAATGTCCCACATTGTAGTGTCCTGCAAGTGTCACATTGATGCTTACAACAAAACCGTCTGTGATCAGGCATAGCACACTCACACTAACTGCACACACGGGAAATACGCAAGGGTTGGGAAAAAAAAAAAACGAAACAAAAAACAAAACAAAACAAAAAAAAACAAAAACAAAAACTGGACACTCTGCGATAGGAAAAGCTTTGGAGCTAACACAATCTCAGAAAAGGCACATTGCAGAATATTCTTGATCACAGCTCAGACCTGCGGAGATCCCTCTTAGACCTGCATCTTCCTTCTCACTGAGACCAAGGTGCGTCTCAGGCGGCACTCTCACGCTCCTTTAGAGCTAGCACCACGTTGGAAGGAAGAAAAGAAATGAAGACCTCACTAGCTCACTGAGAGGAGGATGTGCTCTTCGGAAAGCTTCCGCGTCAAGCCGCGTGCAGCGCCCGGCAGGCGGGACTGCCAAGCTTCCTGGTGTGCAAATTTCTCTTCTAAGATGTTCTGTCAGCTGGTAACTCCACCAAAGGCTAACTAAAACACTTTAGAAAAACGCTGAGGAAATCCTTCGGAACCATCCTGCGAGCTTTCAGAGGAAGGAGTCCATAGGAGGAGCATAGGAGAAGCCAAGGAAGGCTTCCGCGGCTTCCTTCACACTGGCCGTGACAAGGATGCTGTCAGGGGATCGCCCGATGGAGCTGGGGACCGGCTCCTCAGTAAACTCGGGATCAAAGTGCCGAAGGTCACTGGGCCCGCTCTGTCAAAAGAAGGGGAAGTACACTCAGCGTTAAAGAGGTCACAGGGCAAAGGGCAGGAGTCCTTAAGTCCTATACCCTCCACTATGAACTCTTAAAGGTTCCAAAGTTTAGAAAGATTTCGTTGATTACAAAGTTTCACTATGTATCCTAGGCTGGCCTCAAACTCCTTATCCTGCTTTAGTCCTGAGGTACAGATATTACAGATATATGTCACTAGGACCGGAAACGTTAATAAATGCATTCATATTCACTGAACGAACTTGGGATAAAAACATACGTAAAATAATTCTCCCCTGGGATGATGGGTCAATAGATAGATGGTATCTGCTATTTGTTTCTCCAAATTCTGACAGAAAAGAAACCTTCTGGGTCTCACTATTCTTACACCAGAGACAGATACTTACCACATTTGGGTTAAATGGGGGCGTGATCTTCTTATTAATGAGATCATCCCAGTTAATCAGAGAGAAGAAAATATGACTCTTAATCTCCATCTGTTAAAAAGAAACAGATTCATTTAGATTTGGGAGAACTCTAATATAAGGTCATGAGGTCAAGGTTTCTTCCCCCAAGGTCCCGTGACAGCAGGACACTCACAAAGTCATCCTTGGCACCCAGCCTCTTGGTCCGGTCCTTCTGCAGGAGGCCCTCCAGCAGGTGCCTTGCTGAGTTGGTGATATTTGGTTTCAGCTGGAGAGGCTTGTTCAGAATATTGTCATACATCTCGGCTGTGTTCCGGCTGTAGAACGGAGGCTGGCAAAGGAAGGGAATTCCTTCAGATTCATGGGGGATCAAAAACTGCCTCAAATCCAGAGCTGAGCAGACACACAGCAGGGAAACTATGAAGACATGAACTGTTCCCTTTCTCTCTTCTCCCCTCCTTCCTATCCTTCTCTTTTTCCCTCCTCAATGCTTGCTAAGCTCGTATTAAGCTGGATTTGAGCTGGTCCCTTCCCTATTTTACTCTGTGTGTGTGTGTGTGTGTGTGTGTGTGTGTGTGTGTGTGTGTGTGTGTGTGTGTGTGTGTTGGGGCTAATACTGGAACAGGTTAAGTAAACTGTGCAGAAGAGTTGGGAATGTTGCTCGGTACAATTTCCAGGGCCTACCCTAAGATTCAAACAAGACTATTGAAAAAAAAAATATCCAGAAGACTTTATAAAACTGTAAAATGTAAAATAACCAGTGTCTCCTTTATTAGCTTTTGATAAGGCTACTGATAAGGACAAGCCACAGTACCTAACCCTACATGAGCAGATCCACAAAGGTTTTCTAAGTGTCACGGGCATGATTCTGTGTGTTACTCACCAGGCCATAGAGCATCTCATACAAGACAGCCCCGAGGCACCACCAGTCCACTGTCCGGTCGTACGGCTGCTTATGGAGAACCTCAGGAGCGAGATACTGAAATGACACATATCAGGAGAGGTTAGCTCTCAGAACCAAGCAGTCCTCACAGCGAGCATGTGCTTTGAAAAGACCAGAACCAGAGTACTTGCTCTGAGTGTGTGTGTGTGTGTGTGTGTGTGTGTGTGTGTGTGTGTGTGTGTGTGTATTTCAATTGCTTCTTAGTTAAAACCTCTGTACTTTTGGAGGTCTATTGGTCCCCTACGTGTATACTGATATATTTAGGGAGCAACTTGGTACCTAGTGGTACCACGAGGATCTCATGTCATAAACAGCTAGTTGGGATAAACAGTAGCAGGCCGCCTTGGGAATACTCAAGAGTGAACCAAATAAATAGTATCTGACTTCAATGAGTTGTACTAAGGCATTGCTTGAGCGTTTATTCCTCTTTTTGAATTTAAAAGTGTTACTGCATGCATACCTATCTCTTGGAAGGGTGTGGGTAGATGAGTCAGGAGGATGGCCTACCTCAGGTGTGCCACAGAAGGTGGACGTTGTCCCGTTGTGCTCGATGTTCTCCTTGCAGAGCCCAAAGTCAGTGAGGACGATGTGTCCCTGTGAGTCTAGGAGAATATTCTCTGGTTTTAAGTCTCTGTGGGGGGGGAGAGGTGGTTACACAGGTTAATGTGACTTCATCACAAATCCTCCGTAAAGATTGCTAGGGGTATTAATTGTTAATCCACTCCCGTTCCATAGCCAATCACAGAAAGGAGCCTTTGTTAGCATTGGGAGTCAAGACAACCCACAAGCTAAGGAAGCTTCAGAAGTAATCAAACCGCACATATGCACATAATCACTCATTATTTTAGCCCCAGGGGCTCAACCTGGCCTCCCTCTTTCCCAGCAAGGCAGTTCCAATCTTTGGCTCACCGATAAACGATGTTTAGGGAGTGCAGATAACCCAAGGCACTGGCTATTTCAGCTGCGTAGAAGCGAGCACGCGGTTCCAGGAAGCAGCGCTCCCTCTGGAGATGGTAGAACAGCTGCAAGAAACAAAGAAACCTAGGCTGAGTAGGGTCCTTTAATCAGGCCCTGACATAGAAGTCAGGAGGCAAAGCTTGTGGGAAGCAGCCTGAAATGATAGCTTAACTATGAGTAAGTTGGTAAGTTCATGGAAATGCTAATCCTGGTAATTTCTCTCCTTTGAGTATCTTACAAGCTCGTCTCAAACCCCAACCAAGCAAGGCAAACAGGAGCAGCTCCCCCTGGACCCCCAAATCAAGGTTTACGGTTAGCTTACCTCTCCGCCATTAATGTAGTCTAGGACAAAGTAGAGTTTGTCAGCAGTCTGGAAAGAGAAGTGAAGGCCCACTAGGAAAGGGTGCTTCACATTCTTCAACAGAACATTGCGCTCTGACATAATATGCTTCTCCTAGGAAGGAAGAGAAGAGATTCAATGGGGCAAATTCAGATTTCAACAGGGTAGCAAACCACAGGGTAAAAAAAGTTCTTCACCAGGCCTGCCACCAGGTGTCACCCTTACCTCCTTCTTCTTCAAGATGGCTTTCTTCTGTAAAACTTTGACGGCATAGAATGCTTCTTCTGCCTTGTGCCTTGCTAGAAGAACCTGAAATGTCAACCGGGACAGTCATTTTTCCCATCCTCCTTGGGGAGAATATTAAAAGTGAACGCATGCCTAGTTGCAAAGTTTTCAGGGTTGCACTTACCTTTCCAAAACTGCCCTTTCCGATGACTTTCAAGAAGTGGAAGTCAGAGGGTTTGGCGTGGGGATTTGAGGATGGACCCAGGTTGATTTGTTGAGAGGGACTTGGCTAGAAAAGAAGGCGGTCATCCTTTAATACGTAAGCTGCACACAGCCTTACTGCTAACACATAAAATACTTTATGAAATACGCCTTTCAAAGCCTCACAGTGACTCAGTACTTAAACATTTGTGATGCTGGGAACCATCCCACTTTGACTGACCACTACAGAAAACAACCGATACATTTATGATTTCTCCTCCAGCAGACAAGATATACTTACCGGAGGTGAGGGGTTGGCGTTCATAAGTTCGGGCTCCTGAGGTTGGGAGATTTTCAAATAGGATTGAACTTCAGGGCTGGAGATTAAAGGGCTGTTTTAGAAACTTAATTCACCACCAGAGGGCACACATACATAAAAGTTCTATTTCTGATTCAACCGTTCGGTATTTAAACTGAAAACATCAGAATGAATTACTTCCAAAAAACCATAAGGAAAACAAACCAGTTAAATGCAAATTAAGGTTTGTTTGTTGAGGGGACATGGATTTTGGTTAAGCATTCTCAAGAATTAATCTTACATCTCCAGGCCAAACTCCACCCATAAATAATGTTTAAAATGTTTTAAATAAGCAAAATGCTCAATACCAGAAGAGATCTACCACGGGGGAAAGACTTCAGCTCCCCGCCGCCACCGTGAACAAGTAAGTTTTAGCTGCTAGTAAATTTAAACGATTCTTTCAATTTTCCCCCAATAACCCAAAACTTACTGTTTGCATGCATAGGAGTTGTTGGCAAGCTTCTGAATAAAATCGTTCAGGCCCATCCTTCTCTGTTTCATGAAAGCTGTAATTTAAAGAGAGAGAGAAAAGAAGGGGGTTAGGCAGTTCTGTAACGTCCGACGCCACACGCTAATCTGATCCTGAACCTTCAAAACCCCGGATCATTTCCACGGCGCCTCTCCTACACAAGTCTGGTGCTTTTCCAGCACTCACCGATGAGAATAGCTACCATTCCCCTCATTCTGGAGTAGGTGAGGGTACTTCGAGCAGCCTCAGTTTTGACGGTCATCGCCCCGATACTTTGAAAGTGCCCAGAGAGACTGAAAGGAGCAGTGAGACCGGCTTAGCCAACAGTGAGCTCCGGCTCTGCGACCGACTTTATAAGCCCTGAGCCTCCAGGGGGCGGGGCAGGCGGGACCAGGAAGTCACTCGGGGCCCCGCCTACAACAAGGCCCCGCCCGCCGGCCCGCCCGGCCCCAGCCGCCCAGCAAGCTGTAGATCGAGTTGCGGGAAGATGGGCGAGTTGCTGCCGTGTCCTGGGCGATTCGTGCCAGTCGCCCCAGGCAGAACCGAGGCTTCCATGGGCTGCGCGAGCAGGACCCTGCCGGGATGCACTCTGCCTCTGTCCGCCTGGGCCGGAGGAAGGAACCGGAGGGGTGGAGAGCCTCGGTGATTTTCCATTTCCTCTCCCGTGCTGCCCGAGCGGACACCGCAATGCACGGCTCACCGCTCACCTCTCCCCCCTCTCTCTCTCCTCCTCGGTGCCCTGTCCCCAGCCCAGCGCGCAGCCTCCAGGTTCCCCCGCTGTACTCCTCCCTGATCTCCGCGGACCCGGAGTCCGGGCGAGCCGGGCGGTGGCACTTACCCAGTCCGCTTAGCAGGACGGACTCGCTCCTTTTCTGCGCCTCTACCCGCTTTTTGTGGCGGGGCCGGAGCAGGGACTCGAGCCGAGCCCGAGCCAGCGCGCCCTGCATCTCGCCCATGGCCGCGAACCGAGGGGCGCTCAGCGGGCGACAGCGACCGGGCGAGCACTGACGTTTCCTTGAAGGAGCCGCCGTGACTCAGGCCGGCAAGATTTCCTGCCCCAGTCCCAAAACAAACAAATGGCCCTTGTGCACGGCCGAGTCGCTTCCGAAAACGCCTTTTTTGTGCTTTTGGCCAAAACCAAGCAAGACTGAAAAATCCCAGAACTTGGAAGAGGAGGAAGGAAGGCTATGGGGGGAGGTCAGGAATGTGTAGGGGAGGGGGCGGAAATAAGTCTCTGCGCTACAAGAAAAAAAAAAGTACAATCTTCATTTCACTTTTTTTTCCAACTAATCTCCGAGAACATTCTGTCCTTTCCGCATAAATTTTGAGCCTTGCAAATTTTAATCCTAGCCATGCCAAGAACACGTGAGGAGGTGGCAAGTTAAGAGGGAGCAGGGGCTTTTCTCCGGGGCCGACCTGGAGTGACCCTTGCGCAGTCAATACCCTTGCCCGAATGCCTGCCCCTCTCTCAAAAGAAATCTGCAAGATTGCATTGCATTGTCTTAAACCTCGTCCGTTTTTCCTTTGGGCTACCTGATGGCTGATCCAGGTAGACTTAATTATATATTATTGCTTGGTTTTTTGCAAGTTCATATAACTGAACCCCGTTAACTCTTTAGATATTAGTAAGAGACTCGTCTCAAAAAGCTGGTGACAGAGCGAAGCTGCAGGAGGCAGCCTGAGTTGGGCAGGAGTGAAATGCCTTGCAGTAACCCCGCCGCTGGGGGTTGCCTGTCGCTGCAGCTTCACCGCCAACGTGGGGACGCGCGCCAGCGCTGGCTAGAAAGCCTGGAGCACCGGGTCTGGGCCAGGGCCGGGAAGGCGGCTACTTGGGCCAGTACCTGGCGCTGGCAGTGCTGTCTGCCGTAACTGCCCTGCCATGACCCCTTGATGCGAAAGGCCTAGCATTTTAGAACTGACACACTACAAAATACCAGTTGTCGGGTTAGGGAAAGCAATGCGAAGCGCTTTTCCCCTCGTCTTGGGCGAGTTTGTTTTGTAGCAGCGGCCACCTCCCATCACCTAACATGATCTCTAGGCTCGGCTGCTTCTTGATTTGCTCACTTTGGACAGCTAGAGACCAGGAGAGCGGGACGCACATCTCTGGAGACGAAATTTTGCTTAGTAGACATTCTTCTAAATGCACTTAGAGTGCCTGAAATTGGCACTCCAAACTAAAACAAGGTGTAGGCGATTCCAAATCATAGCAACCAGCCCATGCCTTTTCTGTGCTTGGATTCTGCATAAACTATGAATTTGTTATTGCCAGTGAGTGCTTCCAAACCATGTGGTACCAGTCGTTTATTTAGCCCAGTCCGGCCCTGCCCCCGCCACACCTGCCTGGTAACTTCCCCTCCAGAAAACGTTTGTTTTGAAACACCAATTCTCCACAAAGATGTTTGCTTATTTGTTTAAAACCATTAAATCAGGAAGTCTTCCAGAGACCCTCCCGAGGATCACCTAATGTTAGGAGCATCCTCATGCATCTCCATGGTATCTTTGTCTTATCCACCCCATCCAAACTACAGAACTCAAAACACGAACCTTTCCAAGGGGATCTTAAGGCCTCCTCTCTCATTCTTCACAGTGCTGCAGAGGCGAAGGCTGGGGTTACTTTACCAAGGGAGGTCGCAGGAAGAGCTAGTTACAGAAAGAGTTAGCCTGGAGGCTATGTGCCTCTGACAGGACTGGAAGTACCAAATGACAAGTCCAGCCAGAGGCTGCTTACTATTGCAGTTCTGTTCCGAGTCTCACTTTATATCTAAAGGGAATTTACATACAGGAAGGGAGCAAGCTGCAAAGTTCAACACTGAGCTATTTATTCTTGCAACATCATCCAGAAAATTACAGTCATCAGCGTCCTAGGCTTATTTCACCAGCAAGACATACAAGAAATGTAACTTAACTGATTATCACCACAAATCAGTCCAGAAAAAAATTCAAAACACATGCACAGGGTCTGGTCTCCCAGGGAAGCTGGCATGCATTCCAAAAGGAACACGGAATTCAAGTCAGAGGCCTCCAAGTGCAATAAAGAGAAAGCTCAACCATATATTTGTGGTTGGAACAGAAAGGGAACGATTTGGATGTGCCCCTTCCGCTCCATGCCCGGAATGGTCAGGGATTGGAGACGGACGGTCTGCTAACCTTATCATTTAACAGAGAGGGAATCAAGTTGTTGAGACTGGCTTTTCTTCCAACCGGACACCTGATGGGTGGAGCAGGCGCCCCCAGTTCTGTCCCAGCAACCTACTAAGACTTCCGAACAGGAAGGTGACACACAGCGGTGTAGGGAGGAGGGAGTTTGGAGGGATTGTGCGATGCTCCTGTTAACAGCCCGGGCTTGTCGCTGCCCCTTGATCTAGTCTTCCTTCCTTGGTCCAGGTAGTCCTGCTACCGAGAGGTTATCGGCTGGCGGCTTCCCAGAGCCTCCCTCCTGGGTAAGTCGAACTTGCCTGACCGACTCAGTAGAAGTGCAGGCTAGAGGGCGATCGAGTTCTCTGGGAGAACTCCAGAAGGTCGGATTGCCCTGGAGCTTTAATGTGTCCCAGGGCAAGGCCCTGCAGTTCTTCCCGCAGCCAGAAAGTGCAGAGCTTTGGTGGGAGGCTGGCTTAAAAACCAGCCCAAACTCTCAAGCCAGTGGTCTCACAAGTATGGGTCAGTATGGGTAAAACGACAACCAAGACTCTAATGGAACTGGTTTACCAAGATGTAAACAGAACATATCTGTTAGTATTTTAGAAAACTGCCTTGTTCCTATTGCTGTTGAAAACTGGACTATACAAACGCTGAAACATGACGGTTTAAAATAACTTAATTCAAAGCTTTACAGAAGATGACTTTTCCATATACTGGAGGAACTGGTTTGAAATGCATTATCTAGATATTCTGGTACATCTCCTCTTGAGCTCCTTTTTACTCCCCAAGTCTTGACGGCCTAGATATCTCATTGATCACAAGAAAACATGATCTGGTATTGCTCCAGAACACAGATGTGCAATTTATACTCGCCGGTGATGTAAGCAGTGAACTTTCCTTGGGGAATCCTCAAAACACACAGAAACACCAGAAAAATACAATTATTATATGAGAAAGAGAGAGAGAGAGAGAGAGAGAGAGAGAGAGAGAGAGAGAGAGAGGCTGAATTGATGAGCTTTTGTTGGGGGCTGTTGCTAAGAGCATGTCTTTTTATTAAAATAGTAATCCCCCAAGGGAAATTGATGACAAACGAGTTGATTCATGATAGCTATTATGGACAAGTGGTGGCTAAGCATCTATTTCTGGAGCACGGCTTCTATCTTAATTATTACCATCCATATTTGTAACTGTCCAAAATGACGTGCATAAAGATGGGCGATGCAGGAGAAAACAAGAGACGTATACATTATCCTTAATAATGTCATTAAGAGTTGTTAAAAACCCACACTGCTGCAGCTTCATTTATTATAGAGCTCCCCCCTCCCCAAGAAATGATAACGCCGATGTTCCACAAACATTCTTTCCAGAAGTTTTTAATGTTAATTGGGGAGAGAGTGGAAGAAGCCAGGAGGCTCTCTTAACTTGGAAGAATGAGAAATCTCAGTAGCAACAGGCAGGTAGGAATCTGTGACTCTGAAAGGTCATCTTGACTCCATCTTTGGGAGGTAGCCAGGGCACTGGCTTAGCACCATGCAATGAGCAACCAATAAAAGGTTTATAAAATATCAACAACCTTATCTGGCAGAATACAGGTAGAACACATATTTGCCTTGTGTTTAACTCTTAGTTATCTGGAAAATAGTATGTTTTGGCAAGTTTCTACCTGATCACGAAAAATAATATGATGGTCTGATGACTAGAAAAGGAAATTGGGGCACTCTTTGAATCAAAATTAAATACTGTGTCTGTGTATGACCTAGCATCAAGAGACCATGGCCTCACAGGAAGCCTTACATACAGTTTACATGGCTGTATGGCTATGCACTTACATTCTAAAAGGCCCCTTACCATCAAATACAATCTAATTAATCTAAACAGTGAACAGGGTTGAGGAGCCAATGCTCTCTGCCTCCCCAGCTTTAGTTGCTCCAGGGCGAATCCACTAGTGAAGCTCCCATCCCAGGAGATCTCAAAACCTGGTCTTCACCATCAAGAACACAGAACCTGGTGTTTCTTTGCAGATCCATTAAGAAATGCTTAGGAAAATTAGAACCAAGATAAACAGTAAGGGGGCTCTTTTTCACCCCTCCCTATTTCCAAAGTGTTCACAGAAAGAAATCACCTCTGGCAGATCTGTCAAACTAGGGTGAAAGCTAAAAGCCTTACTTAGCTCATAGTCCAAGTCTCTCCTTAAATCTTATCATCCTGACCCTGTAATTGTTCGAGAAGCTAATGAAGTTGAGGTCAGCTAATGAAGTTGAGGTCAGCCCCAGGCCACAGTGTCCTACAAACCCTGCCCACAGATGGCAGAAAGGAAAAAAGACAACATGATAGTAGTATTGTATTGGGGGACTGGAGAGTTAATTGCTTGATGTCTTTTCCTGTACACTAACAGTCTTTCATTTTGACCATATTTTTTTAAAGACACACACACACACACACACACACACACACACACAATAGCTGTCTTCAGACACACCAGAAGAGGGCGTCAGATCTCATTACAGATGGTTGTGAACCACCATGTGGTTGTTGGGATTTGAACTCAGGACCTCTGGAAGAGCAGTCAGTGCTCTTACTTTTCATGCCCCTTGCACAAGCTTAAGAGTTACAGAGAGTACAGATGGTGGAAGAGTGCCTGGTCAAATACTTAACTCTGCTTGAGGCCTGCTCTCTGCAAGAATTTACACCCTAATCTTGTCATCTGTAGAGTGGGGCTACTGATATTTCCATCCCATCAATCATAAAAAATAATGAACATAAAGAATTTATTATATGCCTCTTTCACGATGGACTTTTCATACGGAAGACATGACTGTCTCTGTTGGCGATACACATGCCTTATAGCTTCATATAAAAGGCTTCAAGCAAGGAGACAAAGTGGCCCACACCTTTAGCCCAGCACTCTAGAAGCAGGCAGAGGCAGGTTAAGTTCTGTAAGACCAGCACAGTCTGGTCTGCAAATTGAAACCAACTCAGCCAGCCAGAGCTACAAAGAGAAACCCTGTTTCGAAAACAACAAAGGCTTCAAACAACACAAACCCAGTTAGTACACAATGATTAAGCCATTTGCACAGTCCCCTCGGGGCCACAGATTGGCCTGGGTGGTAGGAATTCCAGGATAAAGGGCTGAAAGATTGCTACCTTTGTTCCAGGGTCCCACCTACAATGCTCCCAAAGACAACGCCCCTAGGAACTGAAAGCCAGGATAATTTACCAAGTGTCTGAAGTAAAGGCTGCCGCTGAGAGTCAAAGGCAGTGGAAAGGGAGGCTGTGGGAGGGCGGCTTTAATTGTTCACTGTTGAGATAGAATGAAGGCTGATCTGAACCTGTTGAAGGAGGTGGGGTCTGGAAGGTCAAGGAAGGGCCGAGTGTTCCAAGAGCTTTTCTAGATCATTCTATTACTAGAAGACAGCGTGGCCTGGCTGCACACAGGAGGCCATGCACACAAGGAGGCCATGTTCCGTAGTTTACTAAGTTGCCAAACACTTATCTAAAAGCTTTAAAGAAGTTCCAAACCTAGCTACTTTTTTTGTTTGTTTGTTTTGTTTTTTGGTTCTTTTTTTCCCCCGAGCTGGGGATCGAATCCAGGGCCTTGTGCTTCCTAGGCAAGCGCTCTACCACTGAGCTAAATCCCCAACCCCAAACCTAGCTACTTTTAAGACCTAGCTGTGCCCTGAAGTCATTAAAATCTGACCTGGGACACATTTGATGCTTGGAAATGTATACATTTCTTCTGCATTCTTCCCTTGCTTTTAAACAGGGTCTCATGGAGCCCATACTGCTTTGAAATTAGTGTTAGCCAAGGATAACGAACTTCTGATCCTTCTGCTTCTACTGCCCAAATTCTGAGATTACAGGCACGTACCCTCATGTCTGGCACTGGGGGCAAAACACGCGTAATCTGGAGTTATGAAGACGAAATGAAGGGTTTGTCTATACAGGTGAGGAATTTAAAGAGACTACCTTCTCTGTTTTATTCAGGCCTCCAGCCCACAGCAGGTAGAACACTCCCAGCTCAATCCACCCACACACATGACACCTCTGGAAAACACAATAAACCCAATCCTTTACCCATTTCCCTTAATTCAGTGAAAGTGATACCTACAATTAGCCATCAGAAATTAATCTGTTCTCAGTCTAAAATGTACACAGAGCTCTTTAAACCATGCTTAATTCCCGAATTAAAGATAACAATGTAATGCCTTTACCTAACATGAAATATCCACTCTATGTACAACCAAAAATTCAGTAATACTCTTCCCCAAAAGAGATAGTCTTTACTCTTCCTGATATCCCACGTCTTAAATAAAATACAAAGTCAATATCTTAGGTTACATGGAAAGGTAATAAAGAGGAATAAGAACATTTGATCAATATACCCACTGTATGTTCAGAGGTAATCTTAATAAAACATGGCGGCGAGGCTCTTTCTGTAACTGGTCACGGAAGTGTAGTTGGTGTTTACGATCAATTTCATTACCTGCTTCTATCTCCCCCCTTCCTCAGTAAACTCTACGCTCTTTTGTTCTCTAAACTGGGAGAGTGAGACAGACTTCATTACTGAAGGGTCTGAGCCTTTCATATTTCGTCCTGGACTGGGTTTCTGTAATTTCCCATTAATTTTAATGAGGAAACAAAACACGGAAGTGCCTGAACTAAGATGTGCTTCCTTGCCTCCACTCAAGTACTCATCCAGTCTCCTCTTGTTGGGCCAGATCAGTCACCCCATCAACATTGTAACCCCCTTCTTACCATGTTGACTCGGCCAACCATCTGTTTTAACTAGCAGTTCAATGGAAACATTTTAACTCCCAATTCAATGGAATTTTTTTATTGTGTCTCTTAATAGAAACATTTTTTCCCTCTGGAACTAAGCTATCTAGGCCAACAGGGCATGAATTTAGAGACGGGAAGTAAAACTTTTGTTAGTGAGTCATTAGGGATGTAATGGGTGCTATAATTTCCACTCAGAACCCTTCATCCTTGGGCTGGTAACCACGAGCCCTAGCTATGGAGAACATATGGGAGAAAGCATACAGCGTATCACTGTTCTATTCCTTTGAGAGAACACCATGGCCAAGGCAATTTATATGGTAAAGCGCTGAATTGGGGGCTGGTCTACAGTTTCAGAAGGCCAGGCCATCATCATTTCAGTAGGAAGCAGGCAGGCAGGCATGACACTGAAACAGTAGCTGCAAGCTTTACAGTTTGGTCTACTGGGATCAGGTAGAAAGAGAAGGAAGGAGGGAGAGAGAGAGAGAGAGAACATGAACTTGGGCCTGGCATGGGTTTTTGAAACCTTAAAGCCTACCCCAAGTTGCACACCTCCAAGAAGGCCACACTTTCTAATCCTTCCTAAACACTTCCACTAACTGGGGACCAAGCACTGGGAAGTCTGTTTTCTTTCTAGTCACATGCAGCCTTCTGAAGAATCTTGCCCCACCCTGCCTGCTGAGTACTTTCCTTGTAACAAGTGTTCTCTCACTTCATCATCTGCTACAGGATATGGGAACCTTGAGAAGGCTGATAGATTCCACAAGCTTAAGCACATTGCTGTAGGTCTTCAGGTGTGGAATGTGTAATACTGGAACTCAGCAGAAGCAGGATATGAAAGGAAAATTACTCTACATCCAGAATGTCTGTCTTAGTCAGGGTTCTCTAGAGTCACAGAATTTATGGGTGGTCTTTATAGTAAGAGAATTGGTTGGTGACTTACAGTCTAGTCCAACTTCCAACAAGGATCAGCAGCAGCTGAGAACGGAAGTCCAAGGACCTATCGGTGGCTCCGTCCCATGAGGCAGGCAGGTAAAAAGACTCTTCCTTCTTTCAGTGTCCTTGTGTAAGTCTCTAGCAGAAGGCGTGTCCCAGATTAAAGGTGTGTACCACCACGCCTGGGTCTGGGACTAGCTTTGTCCCAGGTGACCTTGAACTCAGAGATCTCTTTGCCTTAAACTCCTGGGATTGGTAGCCACTTTGCCTCAAGATCTCCATACCAAGATCCAAGTCAGAAACTTGTATCTGCCCAGCCTCAAGATCAGGATCAAAAGTGAGCCTTCCAATTTGGGATTATAGTTCATTCTAGATATAGTCAAGTTGACAAGACTAACTAGTCTAACAAGTCAACTAAGACAAAATGTGCTCTTATGTGCAATGGGAGTGACACAATAGAATCAGCTTGCCGGTAAAGTTGACTCCTGGGACTGCAGCTCTGGGAAATGGCACCACATTGGGGATTCAACTGGCTGGCTATCTATCAGCATAGACTTAGGATAGACAGTAGTGACCAAAGTGAGGGGCTTTGGTGAGTAGAAACTTATGTTAACTCACTGTATCTCTTGGTGGTTTTAGTAAGGATTGACCACATAGGCTCATGTATTTGAATACTGGATCCCCTGTTGGTAGAACTGTTTGGGAAGGGTTACGAGGTTATGTTGGCCAGCCGGGTAGTGGCGATGTACTCAATAAAAACTCAGCTACTGTTCCAGTACAATGCCTGCCTGTCTGCCGCTATGATGGTTGCTAATAGACTCACCCTCTTAAACTTATTTAGAGACCCTGTAGTCCTAGGTAGCCTTGAACTTCTGATCCTACTACCTCCATGTTCTAAGTGCTGGGACTATGGGCACATACCATCAACCCATGTAAGGTTTAAAGGCTGAGACCACCCTCTGGCTAGCATTCATATGGGACATGAAAATGTCCTATCCTTTGTAAACTCAGAGAAGCTCAGCCCACACACCTCTTACCCACATATCCATGTCACCCCTTTTCCCAACCATGTTCCTTCCAAGTCTCTGACCATTCACTGAACTAGTATAGTAGCCACATCCCAAGCATTGATAGACAGGAATGCTTGTGGCCATATTGCTTGCAATCTATGTGCATCCAGATTCACTTTCTAAAGTTCTGCCTACTGAGATATCTCTTCGTTACTGTCTTCTAGGATATAGTGTTCTGGGAAATATATCCATTTGCAATTATAATGCATGTATGTCATAACATGTTATCCACTATACACATAGGCTTTTTTATCACAGAGATGAGAAAATGCAGTATGGCTCTGGTTTCATGCTAAGCAATTAAAAGCCTTAGATGTTACATCCTGAGACTTGAACATCTCCATTCTTCTGCATTCGGTAGACTTTAGAGTACTTTCATAACTTTTCCTGCCAGGTTTGATATGGGTCTCTGTATGTTGTCATCCCACTCGGTGGCAAATAATTTAACGTTCTTTTCAAGTCTATGCAAGATGAGCACTGCACCAATTTATCAAGCAAAAGTTAAAATAAAAGAAAAAGATTATTTGGGGGCTAGAGATATGGCTCAGCAGTTAGGAGCACTGGCTGCTCTTCCAGAGGTCCTGAGTTCAAATCCCAGCAACCACATGGTGGCTCACAACCATCTGTAATGGGATCCGATGCCCTCTTCTGGTGTGTCTGAAGACAGCGACAGTGTACTTATATAAATAAAAATAAATCTGAAAAAAAAATAAAAAAAGACAGGCTTCCGTGCAGTACAGGCTAGCCCAGAATTCCCCATGTAGCTGAGGTTACCTCAAGCTCATCTTTCTGCCTGCACCATTCGATCGCTAAGATTATAAGCACACAACCTCACACCTGGCCTTGTGTTTATCATGACGAGAAATAACTGAAGGGCAGAAACGGACATGACAAATGGTTTCTACATAACTCCTACCTGACGCTCTTCTGTCTCCTGCCCCCATCTCTTAAATTTTTTGCATTTTTAGAGATTACAGGTTTCTAAAAGTTTAAAATGGACATTATATGGTCCTCTGGACTATTATTCCTTTCCATCTCTTTTAAAAATAACATTATAGTTGGACAGTGATGGTGCATTTAATTCCAGCACTCAGAAGGCAGAGACTGGTGGATCTCTGTTTGAAACCAGCCTAGTATACAAACCTTGTCTCAAAATTTTAAAAAAAAGCAACAACAACCAAAATTTAAATAATAAAAACATCTCACAGTGGAAGCTGCAGTGGTTCACAGCATGTAAAATAGTATGCCTTTTCTTGCAAATACTCATTGCAAGTTCAAGGTTCAAGGCCTCTGGCTTAAGACTTATGTAGGACTCCTCTCGGATGTCCTGGAGTTGCCTGTATCATGAAGATCCCATAGCTTTCTTTGGCTCTGCAGGACCAGCCCCTTCATGGGCTCCAGCAGCTCATGTACAGGATAGATGTTAGGAGTGGGCCAACTCACCCATGTGGGCCCCGGACTTGGGCCTGGGTGGTAGTTGAGGTGGTCAGCACACCAGCTCTCCCTCACCCAAGCCCTCTGCTTTACCCAGGTGAGGAACAGGGGCAGTTTTTCCTAGTGCCACAGCCACCAGAAAGGCAGCTGAGTTGGCCACTATAGAATTAGGCATATGTCCTCATAGGCTGTTGTTAATTATAATCCTAGTCATTTGTAAAGGTCTTGTCCAAGTTTTCTCATTTTTAAGATTTATTTTTAGTGTGTGGGTGTTTTGCCTGTGAACCGTGGACAGCTTGGTGCCCAAGGAAGGCAGGTGTCAAATCTCCTGGAACTGGAGTTACAGATGGTTATGTGGGTGCTAGGACCCAAACCCACATCCTCTGGAAGTACTCTTAGCCACTGAGCCACCTCTCTAGACACAACTTGTCTGATTTTCCATTATAATAGTTAGCGTTTGTTGAATGGCTTTTAGTAAGTGCCAGACATTAAGCACTGGGGTTTCAGACCCAGCACAAGCAGCAGAGTTCCTATTTAACATATCAAAGTAGATCTCCACTTCTCTGGACATCCCTCAGTTCCCACTGGTTCTAAGGTGTGGCTGTCACACCCCACCCTCTTCCCTGAACTTTCCAACCCAGGGGCTGGGCCTCCTCTTCCCCAGAGGCTCTTCCCTTTATGATCCAGACATTTTGCTGGCTCCATCCATCTGTATCTACATCTCTCTATCTTGGCATGCAGATTGGCAATTTCCCTGGCCACATTCCTTAGAAGCAGTGAATCCTCGAGAGCTACCCCCCAAATAAATTTGCCCCCTTTTTACTTTTAGTTTTCAGTTTTCTTTAAGTTGGCTTATTCTTCAGTGGAGAAAGCCTATACAGTAGAGAAAACACAACGTTCTTTATGCAATTCTAACCCAATTGCCATGACTGAAACACTCTTCACTGTTAACTACCCCATAGAATTGGGTCTACCTTACCTTAAACATACAAGATGCACTAGCATACACTGGGAAATCATGAGCAGTCTACAGCCTAGATTTATTGGCAAGATTACTTTTCTCAGTTTGAATTCTTTTCCCCAAACACCTGTGTGCACATTCTCGCTAATGTCACAGCTTTGACATCATTGAAGCAGTAAAGAGAGCGGGCAGGGTTTCCAGGAAATCCAACATTCCAGTTCTGGCCTGCATTAGGATTCATCATCAGGCTGAGTAAAGTATTCGCTCAACTCTCCTCGAAGTTAATAGCCATTTTGATAACCAGAAGGGATGATGGGAAACTTGGGTGAGAGTAGGTGGATGAACAGTTTGAGAAGTCAACTTACGTCATTTAATGCCCACGAGGACAGTACAGCCTAGTCACTGCCACACAATACTCCTCTAACAAAACTCTAATCAACAGAAGCGGCTGATTGCCTTGCATTTCTGAAAGCAGAAGTAAGGTTAGAAAGCCATGTGGCTCATGGATGCTCATTCCACGAGCCCCTGGCCACCCTGTGACTGCCTTCTCCTAGGTCTCCTTGTATTCTCTATTTCCTGTCAGTCTACACCATAATAACCAGAGTTTAAATCAGGACCATTTTGTTTTGTTTTGTATGAACTCTCTACCCTAAAATCTAATTCTATTCTCATTTCTAATTTCCTCCATTTACACACCCCCATCTCCAATGATCCTTTTCTTTCCACTCATTCTGTTAAGAAGCTAAGTCCACAGCTGGGCGTGGTGGTACACGCCTTTAATTCCAGTACTTGGAAGCCAGAGGCGGGTGGATCTCTGAGTTCAAGGCTACCCTGGTTTATGGAGTGAGCTCCAGGACTAGAGACCCTGTAAACAAACTAAAAAAAGAAGCCCTGTCCTCACCCTGCCCTTCAGTGAGCCATTTTCGTTCCAGGGATAGCTATTAGGATGGATGGGGTGTGTGTGTGTGTGTGTGTGTGTGTGTGTGTGTGTGTGTGTGTGTGTGTGTGTGTGTGTATATATATATATATATATATATACATGTTATTGGTTATTTTTACTATGTACAGTTTTAAAGTTACAAAGTAGTTTTTAAATATCCAAAGTATATTTTGTCACATGCCCTGTTACATGCTTGCAATCCCAACACTTTGGAGATGAGGGCAGAAGGAACAAGAGTTCATAGCTCTCCACAGCTACAAAGTAAATTTTAAGCCAGGCTGGAATATATATCTTGTCTCAAAACCTGTATTTTATGTAACAAAACATAGTCTTGTCATGAAGAACTCAAAAAAAAAAAAAAAACCCCAAAAAACCATTTTCTTCTTCAAACCTTTTCTTATGTTGCCTTATATATTTATGTTTGTGATCTGTATGTGTACATATGTTGGCAAAAATATATTCATATATATGTGGTGCACATGTTTTGTATTAAAACACTTCTTACTCAAATGTTCCTGTTGCCCAAGATAGCTGTCCTTTGAGACAGGGTTCCTCGGTGCAGTCCCGACTGTCTCGAAACTTGCTCTGTAGATAAGGCTGGCCTTGAACTGTCTCTGCCTTCTAAATGCTGGGATTAAAGGTGTGCACCATTACCATTATCACCACCACTACCACCACCAACCACCAGCACCACGGAGCAATCTCTTTTCCAAAGCTTGTCATTTTGCTCTTTGAGACCTGGTTCCACTCACTATACGGCCCAAGTGGCCTTGAACTTACGACTTTCTTTTCCTTCACCTCCCAAATTCCTAGGCTTGCCCACCATTCCTGGGCCTGAGTCTCCTTTGATTCTGAAGCCTGGCATAAATTTAGAATCCTTTGCTTGACCTGGAGTAGGTGAATCTCTTGAGTTTTGAGGCCAACCAGGTCTAGAGAACGAGAGCTCAAGGACAGCCATGGCTACACAGAGAAACCATATCTTGGGTGAGGAAAAAAAAATGAAAGGAATCCTTTGCTTGAGTAAATCCAAATTTAACTTGTTGAAAGCTTCCCTCTCAACAATTTGTATTAGGCATTATAAAATGTCCTTTGTAAGAAGAAAGAAAGCTACCAGAGGCTTAATTATTTCAGCAAATTAACCAAATGCATTAGACCTTAAAAATTAGACCGTCGGCTGGCTTCAGTCATTATTCGGTGCGGGTTGACCTTTAACTGACTGTGGTGGAGCTGAGGGTGTCCTTGAGCTTCTGACCGATGGTCTCTACCTCCCAAGTGTTGGCTTACGTGGTACTGGGAATGGAGCCCAGGGCTTTGTGGATGCAGGAGACAGTCACCAACAACTGAACTACATCCCCACACACTGAAACACTTTAACCTTAGCTACAACTCACATCTTGATGCAGATTGATATAGGATAATAAAACGAGGGAAACTTGTTGAAATATGAGAGGTAACTTGACTAAATCATGACTTGCCTTCAATCTACTTATCTCACACTTCTAAAATGACATGTATTATTCAGGTTTCTCCAGAACAGCAGTTTTCAACCCCTTTGGGAGTCACATATCAGATACCCTGCATATCAGATATTTACATTATGGTTCATAACAGTTATAAAGTAGCAACAAAAATAATTTTATGGTGGTCCCCCAACACAACACGAGGGTCACAGCATTAGGAATGTCGAGAGCCACGGCTCTGGAGTAACAGAACTTTTAGAAAGAATCTATAGATATACAAAGGAGATTAACAGACTTACAGGCTGCAGTCCATATAATACAATGGCCAGCTGTGAATGGAAAGTCCAAAAATCCAGGGGTTGCTTACCCATGAGGCTGAATGTCTGGATAAAAGATGTGTCTTCTTGCTTCAAGATATGGATTAAAAGTAGAGGGGTTGGGGATTTAGCTCAGTGGTAGAGCGCTTGCCTAGCAAGCACAAGGCCCTGGGTTCGGTCCCCAGCTCCGGGGGGGGGGGACAAACAAACAACAACAACAAAAAAAAAGTAGATATTCCTACTTCAAATCTAGCAAGAATTTCCAGATATAATTTTAGCAGTAAGGAAAACTGTGTGCCTGTCTTCCTGGCCCACCAGAGGAAGCGGCAGAGGCAGAGGAAGAGGCGGAGATAAAGGCAGAGACAGGAAGAGCTTCACAAGTTCAAGGTCAGCCTGGTCTACACAATGACTTTCAGGCCAGGCAAATACATGGCCAGCTATATAGCCAGTTTCAAACAGACTGGTAGACAGACAGAAAAAAGGTCTTTGAAAAAAATCAAAGCTCTTAGGTATGAAACGAATTATTTGAATAAAATTGGTGCAAGAAGATAGCCTTGATTTATAATTGTTCAACTTACAAGTTTTAGAAAACAATGGTATTGTTTACATATTACTTGTTTTGTTCCATTGTGTGTGTGTGTGTGTGTGTGTGTGTGTGTGTGTGTGTGCGCGCGCGCGCGCGCGCTCATGGATATGTCACACTGTAAATGGCGAGCTCTGAGGACAACTTGAGGAACTTGATTTTCTCCGTCCACCGCCTGGGTCCTGGGGCTGGGACTCTGGTTGCTGGCAGATACCTTTTACCCACGGAGTCATCTGTGAGCACAGGTCATGGTTGGAGTATTTTGATGTGATTGTGCTAGATTGATATGTCTTCAATAGAAATTACATTTTCTTAAAAAAAAAAAAAAAAAAAGTAATCTTTTCCTGGCCAGTGATGTAGAGACAGATGATTGCTCCTCGTGATAGCTTACTTTTACTGTAGGTTAACGTAAATGTTCTGAACACTGGTAGAGCAGGTAAACCAAGTTATAATGTTTGGTGGGGTGTGTGTGCCAAATGCTTCCCGATGGGACACTTCAGCTTGTGTTTATTGGGATAAATCTCTGTTGTAAGTAGAACAGTACCTGCGCTGTGTGAAAACATCTTTAGTGGATTGTTGGGAACCAGAGAAAACACCATTGGTAGAGCACCGTGAGTTTAATCCCCCCCCCCACCACCGAGTCAAACAGCAGAAATAACGAGTAATTTTAGATAGAGGGAAGAGGAAGATAACTTCCTGAGCCCCACAGAGGCAGAACAGACCTTGCTCCATTTGTAATGCCACAGAAGGCCGAGCCCTTAATTGACTCAATCTGAGAGAACGTGGGGGCTCCTCCGTGACAAGCTAAATTGGTTCTGTAGTCACAGCAGCGGGGTAGTCATGAGGCTGGGATCTGACAGACTTTAACGCCAAACGACTCAAACGCTACCTAAGCTTGACTCTCAGCACCTTCCAGCACAGGCCTCTGAGTGGACATTCGCTGTACCCTGGGATGGATAACCCATCCTCGGTCTAGAACTGCGCATGCGGAAACAGCAAAGTTCTTTCCCGCATTCCAAGTCCTGGTTTTAAAATTCCACCCCTTTGGTTTGGGTGCTTCCCGGCTGTTTTTGAGATAAGGTTTCACACAGCACAGGCTGGCCTCAAGTCCACTGTACAGGTTAAAATGGCTTTGGACTCCAATCTCGCTGCCTTTGCCTTCCCTACTGGTAGGAAAACATGTACTTACCACCACATACAGCATAGACTCCAACACTCTCTATTGAGGATTCTAAGAATGCAAGAAAAATGTGTCCCCGTCTTTCTGGTTGCGGTAGCCAAGACTACACAGAAGAATACGAATTGCCACATGCCAAGAATAATGGAACCAAGAAGAAAAAAACCTAAAATCTGACTTTACAACCTTACCTTGTCAATTACTTGGGTTAAAGATTAAAAGCCGAGCCAAAAGATGAAGGGAGCTATTTTATCTAAATGAGCAGGTAACGCCTAATGGTATCTGTAGCTGCAGGACTTTGGGCCCAGAGCGCGTGCCTGAATGAGTCTCCAGGAAGCCTGTCAGTCTTGTGTCTGGGCCCTAGATGATAAAGTTCAATCTACAATGAGGCTTTGAATTTGAGGAAATACAGAAACCACTAACGGTCTAATAGAGCATGAAACAGTGAGAGGAGTAGTAAAAGGAAACATGGGATGCAAATGTGTGAACTGTCCTTTAAGAGCAGAATTCTCCCTCCGAAAACACGCACTGCCCACTAAGAACATGTTACACCATCAGCTGTGTAGCATTTTCGCTTCGAATGCACGAACTGCTCAGGCTCTAGTATTAACGGTCCCGTTCTCGCTGGTGGAAGAAATGAAATCACCCAGCGGGTAGATCGTGGCAGGAAGCCACCGAGGCGGAAGTCCGGATTCCGTGGCAGAGTCGGGAGGTTTTATTCTCAAGTTCACCACATGAACCACAGCAGGCAAGGCAGAACTCGCTGCTTCCTGCTACTCCGGGCACCGGGTAGCTACTCCACCGAAAGAGACATGCTTCAGGATACGGAGAGCGCTTGTGGCCGGCAGTTTCTAAATGTACAGTGTTATCTGAACATGCTAGCTCAGGCCTGTAATGCCAGTGCTTGGAAGACTGAGGCTGGAGACTGCCATGACTTTGGGTCTGTCTGAGACCTTGAACTACAATAAGACCTTATCTTAAGGGGTTGGGAATTTAGCTCAGTGGTAGAGCGATTGCCTAGCAACCGCAAGGCCCTGGGTTTGGTCCCCAGCTCAAAAAAGACCTTATCTTAAATACACACACACACACACACACACACACACACACACACACACACACACGTGCGCGCGCGCGCACAAACATGGGAGTGATGGAAGTCTATTTTGAAATGCCAGTATAGGAGGCAAACTGAGTGATGCAACACACCTCTGCCCTTCTGATAACTGTCTTCAGAAAACCATCAGAACGGAACACACTCCTCCACCTTAAGTTTTGGTGAGAGCTACTCGAATTCATTTGTCCAACACATGTTTAATTGTGCCTATGTCGTATGCAAAGGACTTTTAGGAGCTGAGCATGCTGGGAATTATTTTAAGGGGTAATGGGAGATAGCTAAGGACTTGGTTCTAACTGAAGATGTCCATTTTTTCCTTCCCCCTCTTTTCGTGATGATGCTTTGTTGTACTTGCAAAGGGAAAACGGAGTTTGCCAGGAGCCTTTCGTTTGTCGGCATAAAAAAAAAAAACCTTCTGCGGTGTGACTCACTAAGTTAATAGATCAAGACTATCAGTGGCTATTGTCATATTGAGGTCGTCTGTGGTCAAATTTCAACTCCTACAAAGCAAAGTAGTCTGAATCAGAGTCGATAAGGGGACGGACTGCGTGGCTGAGGCGCCTGGCCTCCTGTGACAGGGTGCTGACAGGTGACAGTGTGCCAAGCTCATACAGGAAATCATGCCTGCGGTGAGCCCTAGACTGTCATAGCTAGGCAAGCTTGTGAGTCGCTATTCCACGCTGCAACCCACCCCGCACTTTTCTCTAGATTTTCCGTCCTTTCCACCCCATCCTCCGTGGTGTTCCCTGCACTGTGAAAGGCGTATTAGAAACATCCCATTACGGCTGGGCATTCAACAGTCATTTACATGTGTACTTTGACCAGTGATGACTTTGCAGTCACCGCTGATCACTGCAGAATGGAACCTCGCTGACGAAAGCCGATAGCAGTGGCATTCTATGGGCACAAACACGGTTATAGAGAAGGCAATTTGGTGGGCACGTCAGGTCCTCTTAGAACCTATAGAAGTTTCCTCCCTAGACCAAATGACCTCACAAGCCACAGGCTTTCGGCTAGGTTTACAATACCAGAAGTCAATTTCTTCTTATGGACCCCAACACCAAATCCAGTCAGAGAGTGGTTGTTACCCCCACGACAACCTTGACACATTGCACCAAGAGGCTCACCTTGAACAAGGGATCCACAGCTGAGTAAGACTTAATGAGAATTCTCCCCCAGCATAGCACCTTCTGGAATTCTGAGGGCTGGCCAGCAAGGAGGAAAGTTCCAGTCCAGTTCCAGCTTGAACTTTCTCTGTCCTGTGACCAAGGCATGTGGTGCTTTCATCAATGGGGTATTACCATTTAGTTCCAGTCAGCAAATAGCAGCTTGGACGGTTGCCTGTGACACTTCGGGCTCTGTAAGGTCCTCCTTAACTAACAACTTGCAGAGAGGCAGCCACATCTGGCACTGAGAATTCCACACGTGACCTTTTACCCATCTATACAAAGTGACTCCATCCACTCTTTCCTTTTTTTTTTTTTTTTTTAATTTGGAGCTGGGAACCGACCCCAGGGCCTTGCGCTTGCTAGGCAAGCATTCTACCACTGGGCCAAATCCTCAACCCCTGACTCCATCCACTCTTTTTAGGAACTTTATTATTTGATTCGATTACTAAGCCTATTTCTTCTGGTTTTTCTCACACATTGTTACTGAGGATCATGTCTCTCCTCTACATCACCCTGGCTCCCCTTCCCCATGTATCCCTTCCCACCTGGGTGTCCCCTCTTCCTACACACATGAACCATCGCACATATAAACACACACACAAACACACACAGACACACAAACTATACATCACTATACATATAAAAGACATAAACTTGTCTCCTCAGGAAAAAACATCTTCAGTTTTGATTATGGCTCTCAAATTTTCCCTTCAAAGTAATCTAGCTGTGCACAGAAGTTCTTGCCTATTAATCCTAGAGATTGGGAAACCACGGCAGGAGAATTGCTGGGAGTTTGAATCTAACCTGGATGACTCTGTCTCAAACCAGACGGTAAACAATGAGCTCTCGAAACTAAATCTAAAGATTTTGACAAAGGTAAGGAAGGGTTAATAACATGATAGCAGTTAATAACATAAGAACTCATGATAGCAGACTTGAATAAATCCAGGAAGAGCTTCAGGGAGCCATTTTCTTACCTGGAGAGCAAGTGACCGGATAAAGAATGGTTCTCAAGACAGGCCTACAGTTTGATCACTGCTTATCCTCACCTGGCTTCTCATAGCCAGAGAGCTATCAGTGTGCCCATAATAGCACTGGGGAAAACACATTGTGAACGCGGAAGGAGACTCATTCTGTGTTGAAATTCTAATTTATAGTATACTCCAGCCCACCACCGGACCAGCAACTTAAATGTATACAGAAAAGCAAATGGCGGGCGCAAGTTTCAGTCTTAAGTGAGAGCAGAAAGGAGTTGGAACTTGTGTGGCCGGTTTGCTATTGTCTGAGTGAATGCTGGGAGGGCGTGAGGGACCCTAGTCCCAGAGAAATGGGTGGACTTGAAAACAGGCCGATTCGATTCTTCCTGTACTCTTCTCCTCCCTCTCCTCTCTTTTTCTATCTTCTTCCCTTCCTTCTTCTTGAAATGATTTGGTCTTACCATGAGGTCAGGCTGCCCTCAGACTTGTCGTGGTTGATCCTCCTGCCTACTGGGATTACCTACATGACCCTTAACACACGGCACCTTACACTCTGTGTCAAGTATAAAACACTTTAAATCCTAAATGCAAACCTGAAACTAAACAATACGTTTCGCGTCTCTCTGGCAGCTGCATATGGCAAACAAGTACCCAGCCTTCCTCTTGCAAAGAATGCTAGGTGTGAAAATATTTCTACCAGACTTCAGGGTGAGCTGATTCTCAGAAATTCCTTATCCTTAATAAAATAATATTTGGGGTGGGCGTGGTAACACACGCCTTTATTCCCAGCACTTGGGAGGTGGAGACAGGCGTTATCTCTCAGTTGGCAGCAACTGTTCTACAGAGCAATTTCCAGGACAGCCAGGGCTGCACAAGGAAACCCTGTCTGGGTAAAGAAGAAACGAGAGACTATGCGGCCTAGTTAGGCTTATCGTATTTGTGGTGGCTATTCTTGATTGTCAACTTGACTACTACATCTGGAACGAACTGCAATCCAGAAATGAAGGGCACAGCAGTGAAATAGTTTTTGCTTGGTTTCAAGTGGGTGGGTCCACTTCTTTTCTAGATCTCTGAGGTGGGAAGACGCATAAACACCTTTCATCCAGACCTTGAGTGACACGGAAAGAGGAAGCTTTGGCTCGTTGCCTGTTTGCTCCTCCTTTTCAGGCAGGTCCATCCCTTCATTGGCATCAGCGCCTACCACCTCTTTGGGATTCTGGTGTCTACTGAAGACCAGCTGAGATGTCCAGCCTTGTGGCCTAAGCAACTTCTGGATTCTTGGACTTCCCATTCTGTAGAGAACCCTGACTAATACAGGGTTTACAAGTGAGTAGGTGATTAAATAAATAAATCTCACTAGGGATGTGGCTCTGTGTAAGAACACTCGATTAGCATAGACAAGGCCTTAAAAATCAGTCCTTAGCTGGAACACACACACACACACACACACACACACACACACAGTCTGTGTGACAAAAACTGACTAAATTGAACATTTGTAGGACAATTCTACTACCTTACATAAAGATTTTCATGCTCCTGTTTCAGGAATTGCATGAATGACTGTGTCAGGGAGGAGAGACACTGTTGTTATAACCTTCAAGTCACACAGAAACTTTCAAAGTGAGCAGACATGACAGAGTTCTGATTATATTCTCTCAATGTTTCATTTTGAGACTGAGCTTTACCCTGCAGACCCTAGGCTGGCCTTCAACTCACAATCCTCCTGTCTCAGACTTGTTCTGCATTCAGTGTTCTTCCGTTGTAATTCCTTTGCCTCCTACAAGTATCCAAGGTCTCCATGCCTGTCCCAGATGGTGTCCCCCTCTCTTGCATTCTCTTCACATCACGTCAAGAATCCTTCACGCTAAGGCCGCCTTCCTCTTTGCCCCTTCACCATACACCATGCGGATCTTAGCAGTCTCAGCCAGCAGATGGCTTGTTTATTGTGGCGTTGTTTTGCTAAAGGACTGAAAGGACAGCACAGATGTGTTTTCCCATCTTCCTTCGAAAGACACACATAATGGAAAAGGACGATAGATAAAATGATAGACAAACTTAGTCTCTCAAAGAAAAAACAGAGTTTCACACACACACACACACACACACACACACACACACACACACACACCCTCCACGCGTTCCTTGACTGTATTTTCAATTTAATTTAATTTAATTTTTTACTTAATCATTTTACAGCCTGCTCACTGACCCCTTCCTGGTCACTCCCTCCCCAACCCCTATCCCCTTCTCCTCTGAGAGGGTGGGTATCCCCACACACAGGCACTTCAAGTCTCTGTGAGCCTAGGTTCTTCCTTTCCTACTGAGGCCAACAAGGCAGCCCAGCTAGGTTTTGGAGTAGCCCCAGTCCTTTTGTGAAGAAAAGATTAAAGCACAATTAGCCCCCACAGCTCCTCGCTGGAATGCAGTCTCCCCAGGCAGTGGATGGAGTACAGCAGCTGGCTCTGGGCTCTGCCCCTCTCCCAGCCTTCCGCTGTCCTGGCCTTGGACTTTGGATGCTATCAGATGTTCTAGCCTGTCACCCCCTTTCCAGCCTCCTAGGCTTGGATGGCCCCTCCTATTTCACGGGCCTGCTGCATACACTGAATTTAATTTTGCGAATACACTTCATAAACGTGTGAGGCATAACATAAATATTAAGGATCAGCACCGTTTTCCTGTTTCATTAGACCCTACTTAATTAGAGAAAGTGAAAGCCGTTCACACTCTCTTAGTTGTTTTAGCTTCTTTCTGCTTCAGCCTAACTCCCCTTCATTCCTCTGTCTCCTTAGTGCTATTTGGCATTACGGCTCATAGAAAAAAGTCTTCTCGCTTCTAGAACATACTTTGCCCTCTAATCAATTTTTTTTTAATCTTACACCTTGAACCTAGGCCTTCTACATGCTAGTTAAGCCCTCTACCACAGAACTTCAAACCCAGCCCAAATCCAAGGACTCTTTTGTTTTCCTTAGTTTTTATTTTATTTGTGGTGCTGGGGATCAAACCTAGGACCTTGTGCATGTTAGGTAAGTGAGTTCTGTCCCCCGCTGGTCTTGTATAAGTTGAAGCATAGGATCTCATCTCAAAGAGCAATGCTCTTCTCATCTCACAGAGCAGTCAGTGCTCCTCTCAACTTGGAGCAGTGTTCCTATCATCTCACAGAGCAGTGCTCCCCTCATCTCACTGAGCAGTGCTCCTCTCATCCTCACAGAGCAGTCAGTGCTCCTCCCATCTCACAGAGCAATGCTCCTCCCATCTCACAGAGCAGTGTTCCTCTCATCCTCACAGAGCAGTGCTCCCCTCATCTCACAGAGCAGTGCTCCTCCCATCTCACAGAGCAGTGCTCCTCCCATCTCACAGAGCAGTGCTCCTCTCATCTCACAGAGCAGTGCTCCTCTCATCTCACAGAGCAGTGCTCCTCTCATCTCACAGAGCAGTGCTCCTCTCATCTCACAGAGCAGTGCTCCTCTCATCTAACAGAGCAGTGCTCCTCTCATCTAACAGAGCAGTGCTCCCCTCATCTCGCAGAGCAGTGCTCCTCTCATCCTCACAGAGCAGTCAGTGCTCCTCCCATCTCACAGAGCAGTGCTCCTCCCATCTCACAGAGCAGTGCTCCTCTCATCTCACAGAGCAGTGCTCCTCTCATCTAACAGAGCAGTGCTCCCCTCATCTCACAGAGCAGTGCTCCTCTCATCTCACAGAGCAGTGCTCCTCCCATCTCACAGAGCAGTGCTCCTCCCATCTCACAGAGCAGTGCTCCTCTCATCTCACAGAGCAGTGCTCCTCTCATCCTCACAGAGCAGTGCTCCCCTCATCTCACAGAGCAGTGTTTCTCTCATCCTCACAGAGCAGTGCTCCTCTCATCTCACAGAGCAGTGCTCCCCTCATCTCACAGAGCAGTGCTCCCCTCATCTCACAGAGCAGTGCTCCTCTCATCCTCACAGAGCAGTGTTCCTCTCATCTCACAGAGCAGTGCTCCTCTCATCCTCACAGAGCAGTGCTCCCCTCATCTCACAGAGCAGTGCTCCTCTCATCTCACAGAGCAGTGCTCCTCTCATCCTCACAGAGCAGTGCTCCCCTCATCTCACAGAGCAGTGCTCCCCTCATCTCACAGAGCAGTGCTCCCCTCATCTCACTGAGCAGTGCTCCTCTCATCTCACAGAGCAGTGTTTCTCTCATCCTCACAGAGCAGTGCTCCTCTCATCCTCACAGAGCAGTGTTCCTCTCATCCTCACAGAGCAGTGCTCCCCTCATCTCACAGAGCAGTGCTCCTCTCATCTCACAGAGCAGTGCTCCTCTCATCCTCACAGAGCAGTGCTCCCCTCATCTCACAGAGCAGTGTTTCTCTCATCCTCACAGAGCAGTGCTCCTCTCATCTCACAGAGCAGTGTTTCTCTCATCCTCACAGAGCAGTGCTCCTCTCATCTCACAGAGCAGTGCTCCCCTCATCTCATAGAGCAGTGCTCCTCTCGTCTCACAAAGTAGTCCTCTCCTTGCTGGGATAGCTTCAGATCATTGACAGCACAGTCATTGTCTGCTCTCCTCTAAGGACTTACGGTTTATTTTAGGCTTTTAAGTTCTTTGACTACTTTTTCCTTTCTATATAGCCCAGGTTGGCCTTAAACTCTTGGACTTGATCCTGCTGAGTACCGAGATTACCAACATGAACACGTCTGCTAAAACATTTGAGCTAATGCCCTTGCCTATGTTATTCCACTGACCTTCCCAACCACTCCAGGAATTATGGCCACTCCAGCTCCCCAGCACTGGAATATAGTTTGCCATCCACAACGCTATATAGATGGGGAAGATCACGAAGTAGAGAAATACGATAAAGGAATGTTTATAGGAATAAAGTTAACAGTGCACTGTAATTATTTGTTAGGCTTAGGCACAAGCATGCAAGCAAACGGTACAGTGTGTACCCTGCACATCGGAGGACCTGAGTACACGATCTAATAATACCTGGGTCATCACTGGTCCAGAAGGTTCTTGGGTCCGGCTTCGTCAGGATGTTGGCATGATTACATGGTTCTTTCACCTTGAAAACATAAAGGGAAAAGAACGGTTGGGAAAATTGAGTCATCACAACACTGCTTCCAGGCCTATTGTTCTAGGGTGAACATTCCAGACCTAAAGCTTCTACAAATAGCTGTTTGTCCTAAATGGGTGTTTAGGACTCTGCTGGCTGTACATCTGAAGTCCCATACGTGGGGAACCCTTTAAGCCTTCACACTCTGGGACTGGCGCTCATCCCACAATAGGGTAGCTGTCAGGCTGATAGCTAGATAAGTAATTGGCAGATAATTTTCCCTCTCTCCTCTGTCAGTATTAGGTACAATGCACAGACCACACAACTGCTGCAGAGGGTCACAATGTCGACGTAAAAGCTGTTTCAGATCTGTCTGTAACAGAAACTGTAATTTTAGTAAATAATGCCTGTGAAAATGTATACTAATGAAGAGAACTTCAAAAGAAATTCTTGGGGTTCGGGATTTAGCTCAGTGGTAGAGTGCTTGCCTAGCAAGCGCAAGGCCCTGGGTTCGGTCCCCAGCTCCGAAAAAAAAAAAAAGAAAAAGAAAAGGGAAAAAAAGAAATTCTTCTAGCCAGGCATGGTGGCACATGCTTTTAATCGAAGCATTTAGGAGGCAGAAGTAGGAGGATCTCTGTGAGTCTGAGGGTAGCTTGGTCTACAGAGTGAATTACGGGTTAGCTAGGAGCACGCAGTGAGACACTGTCTTTAACAATAATAATTAGTAAACAAAAATAAAGTAAAAGAATTCTTCTTTTGTAATTTGTAAAGGCTAATCCCAGTCATCAACTTGATGACTCTAGAATCACCTGAGAGATGAGCTTTGGAACATGCCTGTGGGAGAATATCTCCATTAGGTTCATTGAAGTTGGAAGACCCCACCCCAACCCCACTGTGGGCAGCACCATTCCCCTGGCTGCCAGGAATCTGGACTTCTAAAGCTGAGAGAGTGAGCTGAACACAGGAGTTCTTTGTCTCTGCTTCTCAACTGGATACAATGTGACCAGCTGCCTCAGACTCCTTCTGCTGTGGCTTTCCTACCTTGATGGAGAATACTCTCAAATTTGAACCTTAATAACCCTTTTCTCTACCACTTTTCTTGAAGTAACAAAAAAGAAACTAAGTCATAATTACAGTAGAATCTTTATATTCTTAAGTAATTTATATGGGCATATGTAATACTTGCTGTTTAATTTGGAGACTCTAGTACAGATTCAATTTATAATCCTAATTTTTTCAAATTCTCTTTTGTTGAGACAGAAACTCACTGTACAGCTCAGACTTGCCTCACCCTTACAGTTATCCTCCTGCCTCTGTCCTAGATCACTTGTAGAATTTTCCAAGGAGCTGCAGGGATGCTTGGGAAGCAACGTCATCCTCTCATGATGTATAGATTTCGAATGTGTCTTTACTTAATGGAACATATCTTACAGATAAAATGGACTTAATATATTTTGTAGAAATGTCTTTGACAGAATATTCTGAGATCTGGATCTTTAAATCTTTGGTCATTGGCTCGAGTTCACAATTATTTGCTTTGTCTGTTGTATCAGACAGAGTCTTGCTCAGGTTGGCCTTGAACTCCTGACTCTACCTCTTTAAAGTGCTGGAATTACAGGTGCATATCACCCACCCTGGAGTCAGCTCCCCTCCTTGGGCTTACACAGCATTTTGTACTTCTTTTCATTTATGTAGCAAATCCTCAAGTATTTGAAAATTGTCATTGTGTCTCATGGTAGCCTAACCTTTCCAGGTTGATAGGTCCTTGTCCCTTTAGTCAGTAAATCTCTTTACTGAGGTCACTGACTTAAACGACATCCTTTCTGCAATATGAACTAAGGGTTGATCTTGAAGGGCAGCTTCCTGGTAAGACCACCTATATCCATGAGCAATTAAAACGTCCTAACAGACATAGGAACTTAACAAGAGTAAAGAGAAGTCTATGGTTTTGCCACTTTTTACCTTTTAATCACAAAAAGTTCTCACTCCTTAAAAACTCTACCAATATGGATAATTTCCATACACAAACTGTCTTTCTAGGTTAACAGCTGTAACTACCTTGTGCCCCCCGCCTTGTGACCTTTACACACAAGCATGCTATTCTTGGAGAGCTCGTTTGCTTATGAATGTTTCCACATTACTATTTGGTTTCAAAATGTCTTTTATGTGGGATAGCATTTCCTGTTCACGCCAGAGACATCAGAATCCCCGTTCTCTGTGTTTGTAGCAGGTGAGTATGAATCCCCATACAGGGCTGTTTAAGTATGAATCCATGGGCCACTATACCCACTGTCAGGATTAATTAGCCATGCTCTGTAGCTGTAGATACTCCATAGAAGTAAGAAAAATCATTATTGTGGATCCTGCCACGTCTTCGTGGGACTCCTGTCTCTGAAGTCAGGTCAAAACCAAAGCAATACCAAGTGCCTGAAACTTTACTCCTCTAAGGAGCAATTTGGTTCCTTTGGATAAATATTTAAGATTTCTTTAATGAGATTTCCACTCTAAGGGTAGCAAAGAGAGAAATGTAACTACTGTATGGAACTCTTAAATGTGCTACTGTGTAACATTCCAGACCTACTCCAAGGCATTCATCTTCTAAACCTGTGTTTACAGAGGTATCAACACAGAGCTAGGCTATCTCATCTTAGCTGCCACTTGTTTATCTAGTCAGTTACTTAGTTTTTATAGTTCAGGATGCCCGTGAATGAATATAACAGTGATAATCAATTGAGAGCTAGAGTCTAAGTCTTTTACTATTATTGTGTATTAATTATCATTGCTATTATTATCTGTCCAGCCTAGCATTTATTTTGTTTTCAGGGCTGAGGATCATACCACCTTCTGACTCTAAGCTACAGATCAGTTCCTAGAATTCAAGTCTTGACTACATAGTTCAACCTATCACCTGAGAACTGACTTTAATATATATACATATATATATATATTATATATATATATATATATATATATATATATACTGTACCTGTCTTCAGACACACCAGAAGAGAAGCATTGGATTCCATTACAGATGGTTGTAAGCCACCATGTGGTTTCTGGGAATTGAACTCAAGATCTCTGGAAGAGCAGTCAGTAGCCATCTCTCCAACCCCTGACTTTAGTTTCCTTTTTTTCTTTTTTTCTTTTTTCTTTTTTTCAGAGCTGGGGACCGAACCCAGGGCCTTGCGCTTGTAGGCAAGCGCTCTACCACTGAGCTAAATCCCCAACCCCCTGACTTTAGTTTCTTAAGACTCAAGAATAAATTCAAATGAATTCAGTGGTTCAGTAACCCATCTCTTCGGTTAATGAGTGGAACATGAGAACAATACTTGGAGCCACAGCACACGTGTGGACTGAGGGACAATCCTCTCTTTCGTGAATTTATTCCCTATGCTGTTAACCAAAGCATAAGTAAGGTTAGACAGGCAGGGTTAGTCAGTGGGGTGATAGCTTTTGTTGTTGTTGTTGTTGTTTGATTCTCTATAAAAGCCTATTTTTCCTTACATACTTGTTTTCAATAGGAACACAGCAATCAATGATTGCATATCTGCATTTGTAAGTTGGAGTCATAGCAGAAACCAGGAGTCAGCTTGTCAAGATGTCTACAATGGGTGCTTGGCACCAAGCCAAACTATACCTCACTTCACCTACTTAAATTTCCTGTGTGGTCCTGCAGGCGTTTGCCTTTCCAATCGAGAGTTGACAGGGGGCCAAGATATCTGGACCAGACTTCTGTGTATTCTATCCCACAGCACTCGATCAAATTCTTAAGTAAAGTTTCCTTGCAGCATGGTGTTTGCAGTCTGTGTCCAACTCAGCGAGACAGCGATCAATGCGTGTTTATCGACCAAATCATTGATTTGGTGGGACTCAAAGTGCATTAAAGTCCCTGAAGTTGATGCTATCAGAGAATCTCAGTATCTGTGCTAGAAAGAACGTCACAGATGACTTAGTTGGGTCTTCTCAATAATAGATGGAGAAGGACTGTAAGGAAAGAAATGACTTAGCATTGGAAACGCTGGTAGGTAGGTGGGGGGGATGTGGTAAAAATTAAAATACATACAACTGGAATGTGGGCTTTGAGATTATATGGACTGGGTTAAAATTAAAATTAAGACTGTCTTACACTTAAGCATACACACACACACACACACACACACACACACACACACACACACACACACACACACCATGGGCTGGAACTTAATCTCAACCTTAATCTCCTCACTGGAAAAAATGGCCAAATTAAGAGGCAGGATAACGGGAAAGACCAAGTTGTAGGTTTCAGTGGTTGGCAGGGTTACTATGACCCACGCTCAGACCGTCAGACATGTCTACAGGTTAGTGATGACCAGGGGGCTGGAAGATGTGAGGAAGTAGAAAGTCCTGATAGAAGAACTTTGCTGTCCAAAGCTCATGTCTACAATTCATTTTGGCCCTCACAAGGCAGAGGCGGGAGGATTGGCATGAGAGTTTGAGGCCATCCTGGGTATAAAGTGAGTTCCATGCTAGCATGAGCAGTAATGTGAGACACTTTTTTTTTTTTTTTTTTTTTTTTTTTTTGGAGCTGGGGACCAACAGGGCCTTGCGCTTGCTAGGGCAAGCACTCTACCACTGAGCTAAATCCCAACCCCATGTGAGACACTTTTTAAAGGTAAAGATTAATCTTTGCTGTTTATTAAAATAAGCTCCACACAAATGAGGCAGTAAAAAGGCTTCTTTACTGGACTGCACCCACTTATTCCTCACCCTGGACCTTCCTCCCGCAGGTATGCACATACTTGTCTCTACCTGTGAGCTCAAATGTCACCTTTCTGTCAGCCTGTGCTGCATGCCCTAGGAGGATGAAAGCTTCCTTTCTCTTTCCTGCCTATTTTTCATCCATGGTCTGATGATACACCGAAACATAGTTTTCTCCCTTGTTTTCTTTTTGTCCTCTTATAAACACTGGCTACTTAAAAGGGGCACTTGATACACAGTAGATATCCAGAAGTGTTTGCTGAATAAATTATAATCCCTAAGCTCTTAAGATGAGAATCAGAACCAGGCACGGTTGGTGTGACACCTGTAACCTTCGCACTTGGGAGGCTGAGGCAGGAGAATTACCGTGAGTTTGGAGCCACTTGAGGCTATAGTATATGATCTTGGCTTAAAACTCAAAGTGAGGGTTGGGATTTAGCTCAGTGGTAGAGCGCTTGCCTAGGAAGCGCAAGGCCCTGGGTTGGGTCCCCAGCTCCAAAAAAAAAAAAAAAAAAAAAAAAAACTCAAAATGAGGATGAATCAGTCAAGAACCTAGATCTCATCGAGCTTGAGGTTCTGTAGTTAAAGGACATGCCGACTATGCTGAGATATGGTTAGTATGTGTGTTTTTGTCTTTTTATGATACGCTAAGCCTCCTAACTTTATGGGCAACGAGTGCCATGGGATGGGGTTAATTTGCAGTAGCAGAAGCCCCCATTCTTAATATCTTTCCCATAAAAGTCTGGCAGTGACAGTTGCCCATCCCCCAGGTGTCTCGCACACAGCAATTCTCTTTTTGTTTTGTTTTCTTTCCCTTCATTTTCTTTGCAAAAACAAAACAAGACAAACAAACAAAAACTTTAGGCCCTTTCTACTATTAGGTACATCAACACATGTGGCCAGTGTATCTTCCAGAGTGTTTTCTATGACACGACATACTGAAAAAATAAAAACAAAGCCCTCAATACCTTGAAAATTCTTCTCACAAGTTCAAGTATAATTCAGGAAATTATTAGCAAAAGAAGCTGCCCCAAGATTCCTTTTGCCCCATCTAAGGCGCATTCCTTTCTAATTGACTCTATCCCGGCTTCACGGAGAATGGGCAACCCCGTCAGGGTTCCATCCCAAAGGGCTGGTGGGTTTAAAGTACTGAAATATTTCTAGGCGCCAAGACCGGCATTGAACAACTTGTACCGGAAGGCGGGAACACACCTTGAGGAGGGTGTGTCCACAGATATGGGCTACAAAGTAAGAATGGTGGCTCCTTTGAGTCACTGTTCGGCAAAGCATATGAGGAATGAAAGCGATAATCGGTGAAGCCAAAAACAAGTGTCCATTTCTCAGCCTATGAGAAGAGGAATGTTTTAAATACCTCCCATTGCAAACGACACTGCATTCCTTGATATCTTTCTCTATGAGTCTTTGTCCAGAAAGACAAAATAATAAAGGGACGGGGAGGGAACTGTGTGGGTCTGACCCTGTAGGAGGAAGTTTTCGGCTTCCCTACAGGGGAGCTGTGTCCGATTCAAACCCAACGTGGTTCTCGGTTCGCTCCATGCTATAATTTATCATATTTAGTTTTCTTTTAAGAAAGGAAAAGCCTGATACTCAAGCTTCCATTCACAGTTTAGCCATAGGGTCTGGCTTGCTAGATGTAAGTATCAGCAAACGGGTGTTTTTTTTTTCCTTCCCGTGATAAATGGAACTAAATATTTGCTGTTTTTCTCTTGTACTGGGCTAACTGTATAACACTTGATGGTCTGAAGATCTACAATATTTCTCATATGCATTGGCTTGATTAAAAAAAATGCTTTCTGCAAAACTGCCTTATAATCTGGCCATCCCACGAGTCTAGTATGTTGAGTTAATTTTTCAAAGTGTCTCCCAGATGGTCAGGCAGTGATCACAGAAGGGCCGGCCCTTAACTTTTTTAAAAAGATTTCTTTTGACCTTTTTTTTGTATTTGATACAAAGCACGTGTTAAAGGCAATGCCTGAATAGCGCATAGTAAGCTTTTCTTCATAAGGAGACAAACCACAAATGCACCTCTCGCAGAGTTTGGATGTAAGCTTTTTCTAACTGGGTTGGCAGTCCGACAAGTTAGTCGTCTATCTGTACAAGGGTGTTTTATCCAAAGTCTCCTTGGTATTCAGTGGGTTGGTCACTAAGCTCCTGAAGAAGTAAGTGGGAGAAGCTGCAAGAGAATGGGAAACGTCTATCAACACTTGAGAGGTAGAACGTGTCATTGAGTACCTGATTTCAAGTTTAAGAATTGCAGGGAGCGAACCCCGTTAGACCGCTTCAGCCTCGCTTCGGAAACATTCAGGGGAACTCGAGCAGACCTGAAGGAATCCGCTCCCTTGCAGGTTATTTTCCAGGTGTTGTATTAAGTGTTCTGGCAGGGGATTAACTGCAGCTTTTATTCTGGCTTTTTGCCTGCATTTCTTTCTGGTTTATCTGGTAGAGGCCTCCAGAGAAGACCAACACACCATTCATGTCCTTTATTCTTATAAGAATGTGTGTTTCTCTCATTATTTGTGTTCAGGGCTGGCTTTAGAAGTCCCATCTTTGTTAAATAGTGTAGCTCCAGACTCTGGGTCAAAGATGAACTCAGCAATCCAGCTACTTGAGATCAAGAAGCTGCCGCTGAAAATGAGTGAGGCTCAAACTTGAGCTTCCGAGCCTCCTGTCTCCTATTTCCTGAGTGCTAGGATTACAGGATACAAGATGATGCTTGGAATATATGGTGGTGCCGACAGGATCCAGGGCTTTGTGAAGCCCTCTGTCAACTGAGCGACCTTCCTAGCCCTGTAACATTTTTTATGACATATTCACAACCGAGCCAGACACATTTATTATCTCACGTTCTCTGCTTATCCTCAGAACAAATGCACCCACCGATGTGTCCCATTTTGAGAGGAGAAGGAAGCAGGGTCAAGTTAACCCTTAAAACCTCACTGAGGAGCCTAAGATAACAATGTTGATTAAGTTCTAGAGCTGTAAGCTTGAGGACCCAGGTTCGATCCCAAGAACCACAGAAGCCAGGTGTGGAGACACATTCTTATAATTCCAGGGCTAGGAAGGTAGAGACAGGGAGATAGCTCCCTGGAGCTCAACGGGCCAGCCAGCGTCACCTACTTGGTGAGCTCTAGTCCTACAAGTGTCATTGGGTTTCAGGGTATCCAGTGCCTCTAGCCTCTGTGGGCGCTGTGCTCATGTACATACCCCAACACGCACACGCACATTCACGTGCACGCACCTTATCCAGAGAAGTGGTTTGAGCAAGATGGCCAGGAAACAGCTCTAAGCCCCACCCCTCCTAGGAAACAAAGAGATGGAGCAGAACCTGTAAGAACAAATCTGTTGTTTCTAGAAAACCAGTCAAAGGTTTATAGCCACCATGAAGACATACTCCACCCCAAAGAAAGCATCCCAGACATGGCAGGAAGGCTGCAAAGTTTTCTAACCTGCTCTGTTACAGCAGGGCTCGCCCTGGTTTAATGACCCCCTCAGGAGTAAGCCCTCATCACCGCTCCCAGATCTGGGCTGCGTTTCCCAACCTGTCTGGAAACTATCTGGAGAATGAGCAAAGGCATGTGCTTCTGAGTAAGGCTACAGAAGTGGAAGGCATTTCTAGAAAACCTTGAAAAATAATCATAGCTGCAAAACACTGTAAAAGGCAAGGGGGAAGATCATGCTGTCCTGTGCCTTACTCAAGTTTTCTTTTTCCTGCTGATACTGTCTCTATGATGACTCGATTATTATTAGATTATTAGTGCTGTCCGGCTTTACTTGAGGAAACCAAGTAACTCAGGAGAAGTAAATGCATTTTATCTTTCTTTGTTTTCTTTCCTCCTTCCCATTTTGTTTTTTTTTTAAGACAGGGTTTCTCCCGCCTTTCTTATTCTCCTCCTTCTTTAAAATTTATTATTTTTGTTGTTATTGTTATTATTGTTGTTACTCTGTTGTAGTTTATGGGGGTTGAACAAACCTAGACTATCCATCTATCACCACCACCACCACCACCACCACCACCACCACCACCACCACTGTCATTATCATCATCATCACTATTACCATTTTCTGTTTTTAAACGAGGTCTCTTGCAGTCCAGACTGGCCTCTAGTACCCAATAGCCAAGGATAGCATCAACCTCTTATTTTCCTGTCTTCACCTCCAAAGTGCTGGGATTACAAATGCGTGCCACCACGCCTGGCTGAAATGCACCATTGTTAGAATGATTGACTTTTTTCCTAGATGCTGTGAAATAGATTGTTCTAATGATCAGTTTCTTCTGGGGAAAATAATGATGCTAAAACAGATTTTTTTTTCCCCCTCACAAAACTATGTTTAAAAAATAATTAAGGGCAAGTCTCCATTTCTAGGACATAGAAATAAAAACAGTGGGGGAGAGAAAGCAAGAACTAGGCACATCTTGAATAAAACGAAGCATTGTTCTGGCCTATTATTTGTCATCTAGATGTTGCCAGAGTGTAAGCTGTGCAGAGACGGCACCGTGAGTTATTCAGTGTCTTAGTGGTAAGTCCCAGTGTCTTAGCATCAAAGCATACAAACAGAGTACACGGGTCAATCGACCGGTACTTATTAAATGCACAAAGGGAAAGGTGGGCGTGGTTGCACCCACCTGTCAATCAGGAGCTTGAGGAAGGAGGATTGCAGATGCCTCAAGAGTTTGGAATAGCCTGGGCAAAGAGAGGCTTTGTCTTAAAAAGGACAAAATAAGCCAATAAATGATGTTTATATGATAAGCATCTGTTTTATTTGTATGCATATCTTATTAGGAGCCTCTACTCAAGACCAGAATTCTCCCCTGGATAAACAGGTAAGAGGATGCTTATGCCACCTTATTTTCAGTGTACCTTAAGGTCTCCCGAGAGTTCTAAGTGCTGTGTGTGCTATTACTGCACATGTGGTGTGTGGGTGAGGTGGGGGGATGTGGGGTAGGGTTGGGGTCACAGAAAAGAGATAAAAAGGGGATCCCTGGCAGAGCCTTGTCTCCCATCTGCTAACCTCAGTGGTCACCTCACCTCGTTCTGCAAGCCTGCTTTACCTTACCCTCCCCGTTCACTCCAGTAAGCTCCCAGCGATCCAGAGGTCAAGTTAAGTCACCAACTTGGAGCTGCTTCCCACTTAAATATCCGTGAAAGTCATTCTGTGGTGTGGCCTTCACCGTGCGGCTGCTCGAAAGTCTCAGTTCCATTTAGATGTCTCACAAATGCTTAGTTTCGTAAAGAAAGCAGATGACTCTCTGTTCAGAACATTCATGGAAGCGATCCAGTTTTACACTAAAATGATTGTTGTTTTATACTAAAGGAATAAAGGAAAATCATAAGCGATCTTCACTCCTCTCAGGTGATACGAACAGACAGGGGAGAGAGGATGCTCCCCGTGTCTGACTGACCACCACAGCAAGATTCTGGTGCCTTCTTTCAGGAAAATGTCCACGTTTGTACATATACAAATACACACCAGCAATTTTTTCCACTTGGTTTCTATTAATGGGCATATGTGCTGGCACGTGTGTATTGGGGCTTTGTTCTTTGTGGGGGGACAGCAGGAACGAGGTCTCTGGGTCAGGAGTGGGAAATTAAAAAGGAAAAAAAAAACTTCATTAGAATCTCTGGGGCCAGTGAGATGGCTCGGCAGGTTAAAACACTTGTTGGCAAGCCTAAGGACCAGAGTTCAAGTCCCCCACATGGTAGAGAAAGAGAACGCCTGAAAAGTTTCCTCTGATTTCCACATATGCCCACTGTGGTGTACACACAATACGTAAGTAAAAATGTAGTCTTAAAAAATTCTTTGGACTTTTTAATTCATGAACTAGGCACTTCACTTTCCCATGCTTGGGTTCTTTAGTTAACACTGTTGAAATATCTCTATCGGGGAGGGGAGAGGGAGAGGGAGAAGGAGAAGAGAAAGAGAAAAGAAAAAGAAAAGAAAAGAAAAGGAAAGGAAAGGAAAGGAAAGGAAAGGAAAGGAAAGAAAAGAAAAGAAAAGAAAAGAAAAGAAAAGAAAAGAAAAGAAAAGAAAGGAAAAGAAAGATTCCCTTCAGGACAGAAGCACGGTGTACATCTACAGGGCTACTGACAAGGTTTGACCTTGCAATAATTAGGTGCTGAGAGACTGGAGGACGAAAGGTCAGCACACAGTCACTTATGTAATTCTATGGTGGATGAGTCAAGCTCTGGCCCTCGCTGTGGTGGAAAATTGGCCTCAGAGATTGCTGATGCAGATCAGAAATTAGTTTGAGGATTCATCATCACGCACCCCAAAACACCAGGTGAGAGATATGGGGAGGAGCTGAGGGGAAGTGCTTAATCCGAGGCTTTCAAACACTGCTGCATATTTCTCTTTCTTTCCCCTGTAAAGACATGGGCTAGCAATAATGGCATCTAATTAGACTGTCTATATTTGGAAAGAAAATGATAGCCACACAATATACAGACCGAAATTTTAAAATAGCAGCATTTCAGTGCAGGCTTGACACAGACCAGCATTCTCACAGACTGTTTAACATTAATTTTTAATAGTTTTCGAAGGCCGTTATATTTCCAGAGCTTTAGGATGTTCAATAATCTGACCTCATTTATCTCAATTTGGGTAATATGTCCTAAATAAATAATTCATAAATCTAAAAAAAATATTCATAAACTTAGCTGGGCTAAGTGGCACATACCTGTAACCCTAGTACTCAGAAAGCTAAGGCAGGGGATCAAGGATTCAAGGCCCAAATTTAAAGCAAACAAACAAACCAAGAACAAGGAGCTGCGGGAGCAACTCGATCTAATAGTTACTAGAGAAATGGCTAAGTAAATATGGAATAAGAGTTCACATGCTACCTACAAACTGTCATTTCTAAGTTTGGGATGTTCTTGGTTTTGCTTTGAGACAGGGCTTCTCTGTGTAGCTCTGGCTGTCCTGGAACTCACCCTATAGAACAGGCTGGCCTGAAACTCACAGATCTTTTGCCTCTGCCTCCCGCGTGCTGGTGTTAAGGGCCTGTGTGACCACTCCTGGCCCTTGTTGGCTTGTTTTGAGATATTATGGCTTTATGTAGTTCAGGCTAGTTTTCCACTCTGTTCACATGACTCAGCCTCTTATGAAGAGATTAAAGTTATGGGCCACCACACTTGGCTATGGGTGATCTTAATAATACGGAGGAGTATTATTCAGATCATGTTAAACAAAAGGAATCATAAACATTAACGCTTATTGAGATCATTTGTATATTTTTCTTTGGTTTCCAAGTTTTGCAAATAATTTCTATTTCTATCTGGAAAGACACAGTTCTATCAAGACAGGGTCCTTGTAAGCCAAGATGTAGCTATGATTCCTATATAAACTCATTATGAGAGTTTAAATTCTTGATCTCTCTGTCTCCACAACTCAAACTCTGGGATACAAGCATGCACCAATCGTCCTTAGCATCTTGCAAGCAGGCAAGCAAACAAACAAACAAGAAATCAGGGACCTATGGGATGGCTCTGCAGGTCAAGGTGTATTCAGCGGAATCCTGGAAACTCACGTTCCATTCCCAGAACCCATGTAAAGGTAGAGAGAGCCGACTCCCAAAATTATCCTCGGCCTCTGTCTCTGCGCACACCAGCTCACATGCACACACAATTCAAAACCATTCACTGAGTACTATCTTTCTGTTTCCAAAATTACTTATTATCTGGATCTGTAAGTCAGTCTCTGTTCCTCTCTCCTGCCACGGACTGGCTGTCTTTCATGTTTTATTGACTACAGAACACACACGTTGGACTGGGGAGATAGCTCAGTTGGTAGAGGGCCGGTCTAGCATGTGTGAATCCTAGGATGCAAGCAAGGTAAGACGCACGGAGAGGCACACACCTACAGTTCTGGCATTCCTGGGGTGGAGACAGGGTCAGAACAAGTTCCAGGTCAGCTTGAGTTAGATGAGAACCGATCTCAACAAATTAAAGAAACAAACAAACATAGAGCTTCCATCGGGTCCTCGGGAGTGGAAAGATGAATGCGGGTCCTCGGGAGTGGAAAGATGGATGCCGTCGTTGGAAGAAGCTGAAGTAAGTAAGTAGCATTACGAGAAATAAACGATGTGGGTTGAAATGATTTGCCCGTTGGGCGACCCTGAGCGCAGGTTCATCACGCTCGCAGCCTTCAATTCTAACTTGGAGCTGTGCTTTCTCTGGACTTGAACTCAAATAAAGCTGTGTGATACTTATCCCTCAGTTCATTCTGTATCCTCAGGAAAAGGGGACAGAGAGCCTCAACGCCTCTCTGTGGTGATTTCCTTAAAGTCCCCACGGGCTTCAATCACTTCATCTGTTGGCTTCTCTGGCTCGGGGGTTAACTTTGAGAAAGAATCCATGGGGAAATTGTCCAACAAACGTAGTGAGGTTCCCAGAGGTGAACAACTGAGCAAGACAAGATTTCCTTCAGCTAGTGTTCTGAAGGCCTTAAGTCCCAGGGGGGGGACGAACTCCAGCTGGCAAGCTTGGGTGTGGGGTCCTCACTTTCACCGCTCTCCAGAGATTAAAAAAAAAAAAAAAAAAAAAGCAATGGACATCGGAGTTCAATGTCCTAAAACATCCCTGAAACTGTTCATAACCCCACTAATGTCAAGTGAAATTGACATCATTGCCTTACAAGTATGTAGATATTTCTGGTTTTAAAAAATTATTTTGACCAGAAATTTTCTGGGGGGGGGGGGGAACCAAAATCAAAAACTCACAAAACTAGTAATTCACCCCAGAAAGAATAAAGGAAAAATGTCAGAAAAAGAATAGCAGACACGGTTTTTCGATGTAGCTATAATTTCTACATTTACACTAAAGACAATTTACACTAAGTTTAAATAAATTATTAACTTAATAAGAAACTTTAAAGGATCAAAACAAAATGTTGAGCGGAGGGTCTCCATAGATATGAAGTTAACTGTGAAGACAGTGCTCTCCAGAGACTCACAGAGTGTGTCTGTTTTTGCCTCCCAAGTGCTAGTATTAAAGGTGTGGGTCACCACACGAGACTCTAGAGAGTGTTTTAGTGAGAAATGCTTGGCCATCTGAAGAGTCTAACGTACAGGCAAGGCCTGGAGCACGAGGTAAAGAGTCAGATCACTACAATAACACGATCAAGTACAGGTTTAGGTTCAGGAATGTTCTCAGGAGTCACGGAAACCAAGATACCATCCCCCTCGTGTGACTGCGCTCAGGATGAGGGGATGTGTTATGCAAACTTTCCTGAAGCCTTCAGGTCTAAGGGGAAAGGCCTCCGAGAACTTCCTGAAGTCAAGCAGTGAGGATCAACCTGAAACAAAGGAACCGGACATCACAAAGAAAGGGGAAGAACAAGGACAAGATGGAAGATCAGAACACTCAGAAAAAACCCAAGGGGGATTGCTTTTAAATAAGGGAGCTCAGTATGCAAACCTTAGCAGAGATTTAACTGGAAGGGGTATATGTATATATTTAATGAAGAAACCATCAAGTGTTTCACTTAAGGAAGTAGGGCTTTTTTTTTTTTTTAACCCTTCTTCTTTTTTTTAAATTTTATTTAATGAGTACCTCCTTTCTTCAGACACACCAGAAGGGGCATCAGATTCCATTACAGATGGTTTCCTCCTGGGAATTGAGCTCAGGACCCTCCTTAACCCTGAGCCCTCCTCCAGCCCCCAGGCCTCCTAAATCCTCCTCCTCCCTCCCTCCCTCCCTCCCTCCTCCCTCCCTCCCTCCCTCCCTCCCTCCCTTTCCCTTTATTATTATACAGATGTGTGCCTGCATGCATGTTTGTGCACCATGTTCAAGCCTGGTGCCTGAGGAGGGCAGATGTTGGATCCCTTGGGACTGGTGCTTGTATAGTCATGAGCTATCGTGTGGGTTCTGAAAGTCAAACCTGGGTCCTGTGGAAGAGCAACTGGTGTTCTTCTTAAATACTGAGCCATCTCTCCAGCCCTGAAGTATTTTTAATCAATTAATTTTTTTCCAATCACACACATGAAGCAACATGACTTCAAAACATGAGGGTTTGGGTGAAGGTAACCTTCACTTTGAGACCACATGTTCTATGCTAGTTTGGGCCCACATGCCATGTGAGGACCCTTAGTATTATCTGACTTTTCTGTCTGCATTTTAAAATACTTTGGTGTTTGAGAGCTGTATAAATGTGTCTGTGTGGGTCTGGAAACACGTGTGGGTACATGTGCATGTGTGTCAAGGCCAAAGGTTATTAGGCACCTCCTTCAATGACTCTCCACTTTATTTTCTGATACAGAAATTCTCAGTGACCTGGATTTCACCAATGTAGTTAGACTGGGCCAAGGAGCTGCAAGGACCCCGTCTCTGCTTCCTGGCACCAGGAGACCCAGCTTTTTAAGTAGACATCAGGGATCCTGTTTACACAGCAAGGGCTTTGCTGAAGGGGTCATCTCCCTGGCCCCTTATATACATTTTAATGCACAGAGATTGTCATAATAGCTGTTTTGTCTCCAAACAGAATCAGTTATGGGATGAGGAATTCCTGAAATTTAAGAGTGCATTTTTTTTTTAAAAGAGAAAATGAGAGTTGAGTGTAATATATCTGTCACCTTAGCTCTATACCTGCAGAGGCAGGAGGATCGCTTCAAGTTTGAGCCTAGCCAGGATTGCAATGAAACTTTGTATTAAAAACAAAACAAAACCAAAAAGCAAAAAAAAAAAAAAAAACTATGCAATTTTGTTTTAGCACATCTTACATAATAATATGACTGTGGTGGTTTGAATATGCTTGGCCCAGGGAGTGACGCTATTAGCAGGTGTAGCCTTATTGGAGGAATGTGTCATCATTGTGGGCATGGGTTTTAAGATCCTAGTCTGGCTGGAGAGAAAGGTCAGAGGTTAAGAGCACTAACTGCTCTTCTAGAGCTCCTGAGTTCAAATCCCAGCAACCACATGGTCACATGGTGGCTCACAACCAACTGTAATGAGATCTAATGCCCTTTTCTGGTGTGTCTGAAGACAGCTACTGTGTACTCATACATAATGAATAAATAAATAAATAAATAAATAAATAAATAAATAAATAAATCTTTTTAAAAGAAAAAAAAAAAGAAAGACCCCAGTCCTAGCTGCCTGGAAGCCAGTCTTCTCCTAGTGGCTGAAGATGTGAAACTCAGCTCCCCCTGCACCATGCCTTCCTGGATGCTGCCATGCTCTCACCTTGGTGATAATGGACTGAACCTCTGAACCTGTCAGCCGTAAGAACTGCTTTGGTCAAGGTGTCTCTTCACAGCAACAGTGAAACCCAAACTGAGACAAAGGCATGATTTCCTCTCCATGAATTGCATCTTCTTCATGCGCTGTCCCCATCCACAGCCCGACAAAACCAACTTTAAGAAAAAGTGTCTTGGCAACAGCTCCGATATCTAAAATAGCCTTGTTCCAAAGAGTCAATGCCACAGAGGTTTTTCTTTTAGATAACTGTGCTAGTTGTGTTTCCCTCCATGTTGAGCTCAGGTTACTCTTCTCAAAGCTCAGAAGGCATATGGAAGCCAGCAGGTAGACATTCAGGTTTTCTATAACTCTTCCTACCATTATATTGGGGTAGCAAAGCGTCAGCCATGATCCTTCCAAAGGCTGCCACTTACAAATGAACCCAGTGTTGAGTGAACACCCTGCAGTGTGGGAGTTCAATGTCTGCACTTCCATAAATTAAATTTCATTTACACACAGTTTTTAAGGAAAATGGCTTCTAACCATCCCTTCACTTTCTGAGTCTTAGCTCACTGTCTGCCCCATTGGGAATTGTTTTCTTCCAAAATATTCTCTTCTCTCAAGCAACAGGATGGCCGAGGGTGTAAGTGAGGCATGGGCTTGCCGTCTCACTTAAACGAGAACAAACTTGTCACTGAGAATCATATATCATAAATAACTCACACACACACACCCAAGTTTATAGCAATACAAACGTATCTGGCTCCTTCCCCAGTACGGTGTCCCATTTGTTGCAGTGATCCACTGATGGTTTTTCTAGAAAATTTTAACAAAGATTTCTCACCACATCTCTGGGAAAATATCATCTTCCAGGTGGAAATATCATCTTTACACCCCGCCCCCCTCGTTTTACATCAGAAAAGTAAATCGCTGCTTCCTGTCTGTGCAACCCTGGAGAATTCCTCATGAGAACGAGAGATGGGGTTGATTTATGAATTCAGAAAGCAGCCATTAGGTCTTAGAAAATAGCTGGTTTTAAGAATAGTCTGCTCGCTTTCATAGATGTGATAAGGATAAATATGAAAACCTTATTGTTAGCAACAGGATGGAGATATGTCCCTTTCTAAAGCAATTACAGCCATGCTGTGTAGATCAAGGAGTGCTGATGACCTCTTCCTACAGGGCAGAATTCCAGAACAGACACAAACCATTTGAAAATGAGACTAATTCCCCAAACTAGTCTTTTTTAAAATGTAGATTCCTTAAAAAAACTTTCATGAGTGGAAAGATGGTCCTGGAATGCTAGCACGGAAATAATTAGTATTTTTAATTGGTACAAGTGGGAAATAAGGCAGAGCAGCCTTAATAAACATCTCCAATCTGGAGCATATTGAAGTGAGGACATAGTTTGTTTTTTTCCTAAAATCAAAGAGCATTGTACTTACTGACGAACAAAATGAATTATCTTGTCAAATGTAAACAGTGTAGTTGAATTGTGGACAAGTTTGGTGAATTAAGAAAGGAGAGAAGCCTTGAACCCTGGGACCCAGGAGTGAGTCATCAATGCCTTATCCACAGAGCAGCCATTCATCTACTTAAGATCTAAATGTTTTAGCGCTTGCCTAGAAAGCGCAAGGCCCTGGGTTCGGTCCTCAGCTCCTGGGGGGGAAGGAGGGAGGGGAGAAAGATCTAAATGTTTTAAAACCTCATCCAGCACTGATTTTGCAGATCAAAATCACCAATGATCAAATACCTTAGACGTGTGCCTACCCGTGTTTATCAAGAGTCTAAAGACTGACTCTCCAGGGCAGGATCTGCCTCCTGCTCCTGTTGAACTACAGAAGTGAGCACATCTGGATTCCTAACGATCCCAGGAGCTTTGGGCTTTGGGAGACAGCCATCTGGTACAAAGGAAATCTGGACAGAGTGTCCCACCCAACAGAAAGCACTGTATTGTGCTGCTATGAAAAGCAGCTACTACCACACTCCCCTCTGACAAGGCATCAGCTTCTCGGCTGGTGAATGATCCAAAGAAATACATGTGCAAAAGTGTTCACTGACTGACCAGGGTTCCAAAGCCAGCTCCGGCCTGCAGATAAGAAACACGAAATCAACTGCTCTCTGAAACAGCCTGGGGACGGCCTGCCACCTTTATTAGCTCCTTTTATAATTCCTGTTGGTTATGAGCTCCTCCTGAACTCAGGCGTCTGGTTGGTTTTTAATCTAAAATGAAAGGCTGGACACCTTGGAAAGCTCAGGCCCTTACTAGTCTTAGCATCTCACCTACGTGTAGAACAGATGTTTGGAGAATGTACTCTGAGGCTTGGGTGACAGCTCACTAGGAACATGCTTTGTGATCAGGAGGGTCTGAGTTCGGTCCTCTTCAGAACCACATGAAAAAGAGGTGTGCTTGTGAATGCTTGTACTTCCAGGGCTAGAGAGACAGAGACTGGTAGATCTTTGGGGCTTGAAGGTCAGCCAGCATAGGGTACTTGTGAGTTCTAGGTCATTTAGATGCCCTGTTTCTAAAACCAAACAAACAAAAAACCCAAGGTAGACGGTCCAAAGGAACATAGTCAAGACTGTCTACTGGCTCCCACACATTTATACATCTCTCTCTCTCTCTCTCTCTCTCTCTCTCTCTCTCTCTCTCTCTCTCTCCATACACACACACACACACACACACACACACACACACACACACACACACACACGAACATTAAATGATTCTCCTGTATATTTTTTTTATTTTTTTGAGACAGGTCTCACTGTGCAATTCAGACTATCCTGAAACTGACAAGCCCACTGTGTGAACATCAAGCGTGCTAGACCACAGATCTGCTCCACCACTCCCCACTCGGCTCTGGACTCTTCCAAATAAACATGCATTAAGTGCAATCTACACTTGTATGGGAAAATCCTTACATTACACAATTCCAAATGTATTACACTTATTTACACTTACACAATGGAAACATAAAAGCTAATATGTATGGATACAATCCTTTTCCCTTCCTAGTGTTTTTGTTTTTAAGTTTTTGGTCTCTATATATGAATATGGGAAATATGGTATTGATAATGATGGATTAATATACAATTATGGATTGATGAGAAAATAATAAATCCAGCACTTAGAAGAAAAGTCAGTTCAAGGCTATCCTCAGCTATTGAGTTCCATACCGACCTGCCTGAACTACACAGGAGCCCCTCGGCAGCCTCTCCAAAATATTTTTAAATATCATTTTTAAATGCTCCAAAGATTAAGTTTTATTTCTAAATTATTTGGGTGAAGGCGTATTAAAAATAAATGATCAAATTATAGCTGGAACGATTCATTATGTGACTTGCAAACATTTCATTGCGCCTTATAGTTTTATAGCACGATCCTTGCAGAAATCAAATTATCAGGGTTTTTTTTCCCCATCTGTACTGTTCATTACTCCCAACCTAATGAATGATATAAACAGGCTTGCTCTCAGAAAGTTCCAGAAACTGGGGTATGGGGTCAAAGTCCGGAATTCCAGAATTGGAGACAGGCAGGGGGATCACCATTCAAGACAGCAACTTGTAAATTGGGAGTTCAGGGCTAACCTGGGCTGTATGAAACCCTATTGCAGAACAACAACAAAACCAAAACCCACAACCATATCATAAAAGATCTTTAAGATAGTCTCATTAACCTATGGGTGACATTAAATTACCCTAGTGCATGTTTACCTATATATGTGAATGTAAAGGAGATTCATTATCTTCCTTTGTGTGTATTTGCTTTTTTTGAGACAGTGTGCTGGCTAGTGGCAAGTCTTATGTCAGCTTGAAACACAAACAAGTTATCTGAAAGGACAGAATCCCAACTGAAAAGATGTCTCCATGAGATCCAGCTGTAAGGCATTTTCTCCCCTAGTGATCAATGGGGGAGGGCCCAGCCCATTGTGGGTGGTGGCACCCCTAGGCTGGTGGTCCAGGTTCTATCGGAAAGCAGGCTGAGCAAGCCTCGAGGAGCAAGCCAGTAAGCAGCACCCCTCCATGGCCTCTGCATCAGCTCCTGCCTCCAGGTTCCTGCCCTGTGTGGGCTTCTGGCCTGAATTCCTTTGATGTGGAAATGTAAGCCTAATAAATCCTTTTCTCCCCAACTTAGTGTTTGGTCATAGTGTTTCACTGTAGCAATAGAAACCCTGACTAAGACACACGGGGTTCGCTAAATGACATCCAGAAATAAGAACCTTGATTGGCTAGGGGAAAAAAATCTCTTCTGTAAAAACTGTACCAACATCAGCTCACTCAGTCATTCTGTTACTTCCTTGTTTCGATTCTGTGTTTGCTGAGCAGAAAGATCCAGAACACAGACCTGTAGGGGAACAAACCTATCCAGTGGAAACACAGGGCAAGGGGAGGGAGGGACAGCAGCCGGCAGGCCTCTGTGCCCACAGCTCAGATCCGCCTTGTCATTTTCATGACTGGCCTATTTGGTTTTTTTATTCTTATTTATTTATGACAAAGAAGCTGGGGAAGGCCTGTAAGAAGAATAAAAGCAGGAAGAAGTTAAGTCAACATCCAAACATCTCACCTGAGCTTCACAGCAACACTGTTAAGATTTTATAATTAAGCTTATAAATGAGAAACTCAAGAAGTTAACTAATAAGTATGAACTTGACATATACAATGACCAATGATCACTTATGTATTTATTTTGATCACTTACGTATTATTGATACATTTTTTTAATATAATCTCGTGTTGGAAAATAATCATTCATTGCCATGCCCGGTTTTATATGGCACTGGGTACAGAAACCTGGGCATTAAAGATGCGACAGCCCCTACCAACTGAGCTACATCTCTAACCTTAAATTCTACTAAATATAGTAGCATAGCTTTAATCTCAGTATTCGGAGGTAGGCAGATCTCATGAGTTCAAGACCAACCTGGTCTACCTAGCATGAAAACAAACCATGGACACATAGTGAGACACTGTCACACAAAACAAAAGATACTGAGTAATACCATGGCAGGCAATGTGTCTAGTGAAATGTCAGGCTGGTTAAAGTGTTGCTGCCCTGGGCAATCCTCTGTCAGCACCCTAGTTTAGTCCTTCCCAGCCCTACCACCCACGGAGTCACTAGGACAGGGTAACAGTTTTGAGAACACTTGTTATTGTAAGGCGTGAAAAGCAAGGAAACAAGGAAACAGAGCAACAATGGGGAAATCCCTCCTTTGAAGAAAGTCCCCGGGTGACAATTAAGAAGCCAGGATTTCCCCCTCAAACTACTGCTGCTCATCACAGGGGCCTATTCTGTGAAATCTGCCTACCCAGAGCCACAAACACAGGACTCACAAGGGCAGCCACCACTTCTGAGACGCTGAACAGAAAAAGCACACATTTATGAATTAAAGGCCAGGTCCATGTCCCAAGGAGGAAGTGAGCCCCATTAACCCCAGAGGCTGGTTTTGATGTCTAAGATTAATAATGTGGTTACTTGTGTCTAGACAAGTAAGCTGCATGCAGCTTAACTGATTGGGCAGCAGGTGTTACACGCATGTACCATCCAGGAGACACTTGAGTCATGGCCCTGACCTACACTTCTTCCTTACCAGCACAGAAGTCAGTGCCAAGTTTATGTCATACAGTTAAATCCAGTATTGTGATTACAGTCACTTTCACCCTTGCATTTGTAAACAGGCCCAGGCATTTTTGCTTTTTAATTCACTCATCACCGGTATTTCTGATTTATTTTAATTAATACTGTTATCCATGATAGTCATGACCCATCCATTAAAGTACCTCATGGCATTCATACAGCTTAGACTCAATCGGTGAAACGGGTCCATCACTTCTGCAGTCATCTTTGATAAACAACTGAGTCCTCAGAACTGCTAGGATTTCACTATGAAGAGAATTAGAAATTGAGGGTAGCCAAGAGGGTATAATCAGATTTGTCCAAATCTTTAATGCTAGCATATTCAATGTTTTGGTTGTTACCGTTTATATTGTTTTTCTTTACATTTAGTGTGTGTGTGTGTGTGTGTGTGTTACACATGTAGGTAAGACGGTAACTTTCAGAAGTCATTTCTCTCTTTCCATCAGAGCTTGGACAAAGGATTCAATCCAGGTTCTCTGGATTGGCAACAAGTGTTCTAAACACTAAGCCGTATTACTGAATCAACTTCGATTTTGTTTTGTTTTAGTTTTTGGGACAGGTTTTTTCTGTATAGTCTGGCTCCTGAAACCCTATAGACCAGGCTGGCTTCAAACCTACAGGGATCTGCCTGCATCTGCTTCCTGAGCCCTGGGATTAAAGGAAACTGTTACTACCACCCGCAGGGGTTGTCAATTTTTGTTTTTGAGACAGGGTTTCTCTGTGTAGCCCTGACCATTCTGGAACTGCCTCTGATAGAACAGGCTGGCCTCAAACTCAGAGATCTTCCCTGCCTCTTCAATTTGGATTTTTGATACCAGCTTTTGCTTTGTAGTCTAGGGTGGCCTGGAACTCACTATGTAGCCCAGGCTGGCCTTGTGCTTGCCACAATCTTCCTCTTTCATTTTTCTGAATGCTAGGGTTACAGACACAAACCACCCACCTGGAAACATTCCATCTTGGTAAAGAGTCAATGCGAGTGTAGTCATTAGGGCTGAAGATGTAACTCAGGCTATAGAAGAACTAGCTTTAGCCATGACGACCCACAGAATAGGTGTGCCTGTCCTTGCTAGCAATCCCAGCACTTGGAAGTAGAGCCAACGGTTCCTCAAGGACAGCCTTGGCTATGTAGGAAGTTCGAGTCCTGCCTGGGATACATGAAACCTTGTCTCAAAAACAAATGAGCTGGGTGTGGTGGTGCATGCCTTTGATCCCAGCATTCCAGAGGCAGAGGCAGGTGGATCTCTGTGAGTACCAGGACAGCCAGGGCTACAGAAAAAAAAGAAGAGGGATTAAAGGGGTGGAGCTGGAGAAATGGCTGAGCAGCTAAGAGCATGTGCTGTTCTTCTTCCAGAAAACTCAGTCCCAGTACTCACACTAAGTAGCCCACACACAATTGCTTAGGAGGCTGGAGAGTTGGCTCAGAGGTGGAGAGCACCAGCTGCTCCTCAGAGGAGCCAGGTTCAATTCCCAGAACCCGCATGGCAGCTCACAGCTGTCCACACAATACCCTCAGACAGGCACACATGCAGGCAAAACACCGATGTACAGGAAATTAAAAGACAATGAAAAAAGTCCCTGGCAAAAACATACTCTATCCCCAGCTCCAGATAAATGAATTTAATTTTAAAAATGTAAGACTATTTCAATATGTCTGTAAAAACAACCAAAATTCGCCTCTCTTAGGGCTAGCATCTTTGTTTCTCTCTTTGTTAGAACCCGTCTTATGGTAGTAAATCTCCAACATATTTATCCTTATGACCAGAGCCATGAACCTTAATCCAAAGCCATCAGTCTCCAGTGGAGGAGTGTCAGAAATCCACCTCTTTCTTTACTATTATTTATTCCTATCTATGTATCACTTCTGGGATTGAGTCAAAGTGGATCCTCACTTTCTGAGGATCGGTGAATTATGTAAGATGCCTTTCGAAAACTGTCAGTGCTCTGAGTTCTGTTTTCAACGGAGCTGCCCCTTGCCTGCTCCAGGCACCACACCGTTCCATGCGCCCCCTCTGTGAGGTTATCTTCTTCATCTTTCTTCTTTTTTTTTCTTCCGGAGCTGAGGACCGAACCCAGGGCCTTGCGCTTGCTAGGCAAGCGCTCTACCACTGAGCTAAATCCCCAACCCCTTATCTTTCTTTAGTTTAGCAGCTCCCATTTCTTGGCTTAGGTTCCTGTTATACGAAAATTCCGTGGGTCCCCCCCCCCAAAAAAATCAATATGCCCTTCTGTGTCACTGGCACCTTTCCCTAAATACCGCTTACACATATGTGTGATCACCTGGTTTCTGGGCAGTAAACCTTCTTCCTAGGAAGCACTGTGTGGGGGACTTAACTGTCAAGCCCACGACAGAAACTTTCAAGTAGTTTTTAAGAACTAACACGGTCCTTTGGAGGGCTAGGAGGGGACGCTACATCCCAGTGTCTAGTTGCAGTGTATTGTTTAGGAATCTCTCTACCTGAAAGACCTTGGGGAAACTCTGCATCCCAGTTTCTGGTCACGGTATATTGTGATCTCTCTACCTGAAAGGCCTGGCTTCATGCTGAGGTCAGATTTCACCTGTTCTAAAAATAACTCGGACTGCTGATTCATGCAATTCTAAGCCAAGGAGCAAGCTAACTGTCATCAATTTCTTTCCTTCTTTTTTTTTTTTTTTTTTTTTTTTTTTTGGTTCTGACCCTCCCAAGCTAATAGATTTAGCATTTTCTAATCTGCAAAGCCCTCTAACCTGTATTTCTCAAGTAGGGAGCCACCTGTCCACTGTTTATCTATCCCTCTCAAAGGTGCTGAGTTCTTGAATTCTTCACATAGATATTTACTGATCCTACTGAAATCATCATTTAAACATCAACCCATGGGAAAACAACAGGAAATACCCATTGGGGAAAAAAGGCACATGTTTATTGTGACTGACTGTGTATTTATAGCTGTCAAGGTTCAGGGACATTGGAAAAGTAAACCAGAATTATAGATAACAGGCCATGGAATCTGGCTGGACTTGAAAGAGAGTTCATATATTCTTATATGGATGGTGGAAGTCTAACTCAGTATGGGAATTCGTCCTTCATGGAAGAGAACTGAGCCTCTTCCAGGACATCAGTGGATTCCTGATTTCACATGATGCTTTGAAGACAACACACGGTTCTCAACCTGAGGGTCCCCACCCCTTGAGATGTCAAATGACCTTTTCACAGGCATTCATTTAAAACCATCAGAAAACACAGATATTTACATTATGATTCATAACAGTAGCAAAACTACAGTTATGAAATATCAATGACTTAAGTTTATGATTAGGGTGGTCAGGGCGACATGAGGTGTTGTGTTAAAGCAACGTTAGGAAAGTTGAGAACTGCTGTTCCTTTTTATTATTATTTTTCTTGGATATTTTATGTATTTACATTTCAAATGTTATTTCCTTTCCCCCTTCCCACTCCCCTCCTTCCCCCTGCTTCTATGAGGATTCTCCCACTCACACCCACCCACTCCAACCTCAACACCCTGGCATTGCCCTACACTGGGGAAACAAGCCTTCACAGGAGGACCAAGGGCTTTTCCTCCTATTGATGCTGGACAATACCATCCTCTGCTACATATGTGGCTGGAGTCGTGGGTTCCTTCATGTGTACTCATTAGTTTAGTCCCTGGGAGCTCGGGTGGGGTCTAGTTGGTTGATATTGTTGTTCTTCCTATGGTGTTGCAAACCCCTTCAGTTCCTTCAGTCTTTTGTCTGCTCCTCCATTGGGGACCCCTTTCTCAGTCCAAAGGATGACTGAAAACATCAGCCTCTGTATCAGTAGGGCTCTGGTACAGCCTCTCAGGAGACACCCATATCAGGGTCCTGTCAGCAAGCACTTCTTAGCATCAGCAATAGTGACTGGGTTTGGTGGCTGCACATGGGATGGTTGCCCAGGTGGGGCAGTCTTTGGATGATCTTTCCCTCAGTCCCTGCTCCATTCTTTGTCCCTGTATTTCCTCCCATGAGTATTTTGAGAACTGCTGTTCTAAGAGATGATGTTTTACAGACTGAACTTTGCTAGGATCTTGTCTAGTGACATCACCTTTACCGGCTCTCAAAGACAAAGGGATTTAACATCAGTGACCAATGAAAATTGGAGCATTGACTGACTCTGGAGACCATCAGCTGATAGGCGTTTCTAAAAAATGTAGGAGTTGGAGTTGGGGATTTAGCTCAGCGGTAGAGTGCTTGCCTATCGAGCCCAAGGCACTGGGTTCGGTCCCCAGCTCCGGAAAAAAGGAGCCACTTCCAGCCAGCACTTCATACCTGACAACTCCCTTAACAGACCTGAGGAAGGATCTTGCCAGGTCCCTAAAGGCGAATTTTAGAAATAATGATTTGACAAAAATATTACTTTCATAAATTACTGCAGCTGGGTGTGATGGTTCGCATCTGTGATTCCAGCACTCAGGAAGCTGCAGCAAGAGAGTCTGGGTTATCCTGTGGGTTTCAGGTTCCCAGCTGGGGTTCCATAGTGAGAGCCCATGTCAACATGCACATGTATGCATAATACATACATACATACATACATACATACATACATACATAATCTTTCTCCAAATCCCTTTTAGTTTTTCTAAATCTTTTTCTCTATAGAACAGTTTCTGGAGAGGCTCCTTGACAAATTAAATCCTACCATTTTAGTACAGAGTCCAAGCAAACATAAGCTTTGAGAAAAAGGAGAAACAATGTCCTTAAGAAAATCAACTAGGATAAAAATCAGCTCTATCCTTTAAATTCTTGTACTTTTTTTGTAATTTGTAAAATGTCTTCTTTTACAATTTTAATGAACTTAAAATTACTTATTTCTAAGTAATATTTCTAAATCGATATTATTATAGAGGGGAAAAAGTCATGTAGCTTCAGGGAATGACTACCCTAAAATGAATAAAGTCCTTAGCAGTCAGAAAGACTGACTCACACACAAAGGCCGCCAAATCTCAGCCCGATTAACTACTGGATGGTGGAACAGGGCAGAGGACAGCAGCTAGAGTCTTTAGGTTCTAATCAGTCTAGATAGTCTCCGGCCTGTTTCCAAACTCATGGCTGAGAGCTGGATGGGGCTGGATAGAATTTACAGGAGAGATCCATGGGTACAACAAGCCAGAATGTGTCTCGCCCCAGTGTCCTGGCCCTAACATTCTTTTAACTGAGTTAATCATAGTCTGTCCGTGGTTTGTTTGGTGGTTGAAGAGATAAGAGTGACCTGGATTCTGTTCCTTCTTCCCCATTCTTAGAAGAACTGTCTAGATTCTCATCTCTGACCTCTGAGGAAGGGCAGGGCTGGATCTCCAAGAGATGACCTTCAAGGACCAAAGGAGGGAAACTCGGGATGATTGACAAAGAGAATCCAGTGTCCTGGTTATCTTGTAGGTCACAAAAATGTGCCTCTTGGGCAGACAGAAAGCCAGTTGGACGAGAATCCTTCTTTGTGAATCTCTGGTGCTGGGAACAGGGCTTTCTTGATCTATGTATGTGAGGAGCACAATATGCTTAATTTAGCTTCCCACTAATACACGTTTCTTCTCTGTTAGAAAGAGAAAAGAAGTTATAGATCACCTTGTGGGTTTAATAACCGAGACTGATAATAAGAAAAATCTTACCATAGATAAGACTGAAAGAAAATTTAGATCTCTGTGAAAACAATTTATTTTACATTGTTTAAAGTGAATTACAAAACCCAATCATGCAGAGAGAGAGAAACTGCTAAACAGAATCAAAATGAATTTAAAACAAAATTTTTTTTTTAATTTTTTGATAATAAAAAAATACAAAGGCAGGTATGTGGTGGTTCACACCTCTAACCCTAACACAATTGGGAGACCTAGTCATGAGGATTGCCGTGCCTTTGAGGCCAGTGTGGGCAATGTAGTGAGTTCTGTGCCAGACTGAGCACAGAGCACTGTTCTGTCTCTTTTTTAATTAAATCAAATCAATGGTGAATCATGGACAAAAAAATTAAAACATGCTCTTCAAAGAAGCAGAAGCATTCGTGGGGTGGGTTCATTCTACAGCGGGCAGGCTTTTTGCCCCACTCCAACCCCCCACCTCCCCTTTATTGATTCAACTCTGTCTAAAATTGGTCTGGAAAGGCTTTTGAATCACCATTATTATCTTCAAACCACTAGATTCCTGGGAATTTATACAAAGATTCAATTTATCCTAAGATTATTCCAAGTGAGAAACACCCCATAATTTTAAGCCTATTCAAAAAAGAAAAAAAAAAAAAAAAAAAAAAAGAAAGAAAGTGCTAATCCTAGGGTCTATGGTTACATAACGTAATCATCTGGTAGGGCTGGTAGACTATTACCCATAATGCTGTCATCAGATTTATACTGTAACATATGAATGTGTCAAAGGTTAAGTGAAGGAAAGGATAAGTTTACATTATCTATACACAGCAAAAATAAATATACAAGTGAAATGGGGAGAGAATACATACACAAAAGCAATCAGATTATCAGGTTGGTTTTAAAGTTTTCAATAATGTGATTGTTTGAAAAAAACTTACACATGTTTTTTAAACATAGGAAAAGTCAGAAGAACTGTTATAGTACCAACCAGGTAGATTTATATTGAAGGACATGTGAAACCCGGCAGTGGAAACTATAGACCCCTACCAGCTCAGAACGGGAGCACCAGATGCAAGGTAATCTTTCTCTGGTTCTTATCCGAAAAGAATTGCTTGAATTGGGGGTACTTAGGCCATTTCAGGTTACTGTAAACCAGAGGAAAAGAACTGCAAACCTTCGGAGAGAAAGAGTAGAGTTTTTACTTTTACAAACTGCTTACCGCAATAAATAAGTTGAAAATGCTGCTTTTCTAGAGAAAAGAATTGTAAGCCTTCAGGGTTAAATTATTTTCTCCAATCTTGTTTTTAGCAATTATGTATAAACAAACATTGGCAAGAACAGTTCCGTGGGTTTTCATGTCCTAAGAGGGCATCTTAAAAATATTTGTCATGGCTTTTCAGAAAGTATTCCTTTTGATATCCTTAGGATTTTAAGTTAGGAGAGCTTCCGTGCTAGCGCTGTGACTTGGACCGCAGGCTGCTGGAGCGGCTGGGACTCACAAAGACCTGGGCTCTGTTTCCAGGTCCATATAAAACCTGCCTTGCTGGCCAGAATTAATGACAGAATGACAGTAATGGCAGAATGTGGAGACGAGAAGACCCGCAGATCAAGGTCACCCTCAGCTACAGGAGTTCAAGACCACAGGGCTTGCTCCTCTGTTAGTGTTCAAACTTTGTTTACTGTGATAGGGCTTTCTCAAGAAAAATAAGGGGTAGAAACAGTGACAACTGTAGGTGACAAACTTAGAATTCTCCTGACCCCCATGTCCTTGGAGACTCTATTACGTCATATCAAAAACAGAAAACTTTCAAAGACGGCAACTAATTTTGAAATGTGTGTGTGTGTGTGTGTGTGTGTGTTTTAAATCCATACATACCTTCATAAAAATATGATATAAATTAAAGGAGACCAAAAACATCCAAAACCATCTGGCTGACTTTAGTGTATTTTTTTAGAGTACTTTTTGAAGAAAGAACAGAAAAACTCACAATGTCAGAGAAGTCCATCAAAGATGGAAAATTCTGGGGTTGGGGATTTAGCTCAGTGGTAGAGCACTCTAGGCAAGGCCCTGGGTTCGGTCCCTAGCCCCAAAAAAAAGAAAAGGGAAAAAAAAAAAAAAAAAAAAAGATGGAAACTTGCCCTGACAGAACCTTTCCCTTCCAAACCTGCTAGGCTCCTGAGCTCAGCGATTCAGAGAGAGAGAGAGGGTCTAAGAGTCACTGGGCATCCTTGTGAGCACAGGTATCCTGGAGGAGGGAGATGACACTGAACAAATAGCAATGATTAGACTCTGGCCCCGAACTGCGTGAAATCTGATTAATTAATTCATTAGTTGATTAAAGAGGGTCTTCTGTCGATGCCTCTCGTAAACTGCTGAGAAGGAAGAGGCCGTGGTCTGACATTTAATCTTGTCAAAACTTCGATGTTAGTTCTTTTGTTTGTAGTGATATGGCCGGGCTCCTTCCAGAGGATTGTGACTTCATTAGACCTTTAAAAGTACGCATAGCCTTTGCCTGCTGAGTCAGCACTTTCTAAGCTGGCTTAGTGGAGAGACAGACAGGGGACTTGGAATCTGAGGAAATCCTCACTCAGCCAAATCTATCCCATATGAGAGGGTAGACTTAATGAGAATCAGCCCAAACCTTTGGCAGGCAGCTGCTGGAATGTAGGAGATTTACAGCCAGCTTGGGCTGCACTGGGTTTTTGCTTAGCCTCTCCATTTGGTATTAGAAAAGTTTGCATGAGCAAAATTTCAGCTTCAACTAATAAAGGCAAAGGGGTGTGGGGGGAGGAGCATACTGCATACCAACTGTGTCTCATGTTTGCAAGGCCCTGGAGGACACAAGGTCGTGAGAAAATGAATACATTGAGTTTCTTGATTGCTAGGACCTCATCGAGATCCAGAGCCTGACAGACTTAGCAAATGAGGGTGCTGTGGGAGCCAGAGTTTCTCCAGAGACTTTCTTTGCAGCGATAGAACGACTTCATAGTGGCAGACCATCTTTATCTGGTAAATATGGTGGAATTGCAACTGTTTCCTTCTACAGGTGGGTTTCCTGGTAGCTGTGTTGTTTACTACAAACTCACAAGTAATATATTAATATGGTCTTATAACTTCAGATAACAGAGGTAAAGCCATAGTCCTTTTTGACTGACCTCAGGTGCGTTTTAATCCCAAGGAGGTCGTTAGCACTGTAGAAGTTTGAGGGACATTTACAACTCCTGTTATCTGTCTGTAAACAGGAGAGTAGCTAAGTGTGCAGGCCTTTAGTCTCAGCACTCGGGAGGTAGAGCAAGGAGGATGGGGAGTTAGAACCATCCTTGGCTACACAGTTCAAGGCCCATCTGGCCCATGGGTGACTATGTCTCAAACCCATTAACTTATGGAGAGTTAAAATGTTACAGGTTCAAAGCCACAGCTGCATTGAGCAATTGTCCCTAGTCTGCTTTCCTGTTATCAAGACCAAAAACAACTTTGGGAAGCTAAAGCTTCCAGTTAATAGTCCATCCCTAAGGGGAGTCAGGTTAGGAACCTGGAGCAGACAGCATGGAGAGGGCTGCTTGTGTATTGACTTAGGCTAAGCTTTTTTCTTTCTCTCTTCCTTAGCGTGGGATTCATAATTTTTATTTCATTCTACACTTTCTTTCTTGACACTCTCTCTCTCTCTCTCTCTCTCTCTCTCTCTCTCCCTCCCTCCCTCCTCTGTGTGTGTGTGTGTGTGTGTGTGTGTGTGTGTGTGTGTGTGTATGTGTATGTGTGGGTGTGTGTCTGTGTGCATGCATGTGCGTGCATGTGCGTGTGTGCTTTGAGGCAGGGTTTCTCAGTGTACCCCTGGCTGTCATAGAACTTGCTCTGTAGACCAGACTGGCCTTGAACTCACAGAGATCCTCCTGCCTCTAGATTAAAGGCATGTACCACCTTCATGGCTTTTTCTTATACATCTTGAACCCTTATGCCTACGAATGGTGCTACCCAGTGGACCAGATCCTTCCACACTAATCAAGATAATCTCTCACAGGTCAATTTGATTGAGGTAATTCTTCACCTGACTTGCCCTCTTCCCATGTAGCTGCAGGTTTTGTCAATTTGACAAAACTAAGCAAGATCTATTTTAGCCATTTAAGTAGCCAAATCTATCACTTTCCTCTGCATGCGATGTATCATTTTTGCTCCGTAACTCAAGAAGAATTTAATAGGATTAACTTTAAGGAGGCCTATAGCAACACTATTAGTATGACCTTGACTGCCTTCCCCATGACCTCCCTGCTCTGATGCCTTTCTATCATTAACTCTTTCTCTGCCCTTTCTCTCCATAACTCCAATTCAAAACTCTTCACAAACTTTCTAACATTTGTGATTATTCTTTTAATAACTGTTTTGACTTTAGATCCACAGATAGGCCCTTGCTAATTTGCAGGCTAATTCATTTCATTCAGGATACTGTCCAGCGTGCTGCTTGGACCCAGTAACACCCACTAGACACACCAGTATAGTTACTGGACTATGCCTCACCCCTACAGCTGATAATTAGCTTTAGATGGGAACGCCCCACCCTAACCCTATACCAATTTAGAAGTCTGAGTGGTTGCCACTCTCCTTTGGGTCCCCTCTTTTCCTATTGCGGTAAAACCATTCATCCATTCCTTTTTTGTGTGAATAAACATGAACTGGAACTGTAGGCATGGTACAGTAGAGTCCAGCGGTGGCTCAGGCCTGAATGCCTGCCCCATACTCTCCCATCCTGCAGATACTGATGGATGACAGGAGAAGACTCGCAAGTCTCAAGCAAACGGAACTCCAGGTGGCAGGATTTCTCACCTGGGAAAGTGATTTTACATCAAAGAGAATATTGGTTGGGGGCCACATGGCCCCCCTTTCTTCCCTCCTGCCTGGGAATCGGAGAAGCAGCCTAGAGGCTTATTGTGCTATGAAACTACCCCCAGATGGCTACCACACAAACACCCCTCCCTCACCCCTGATTTTCTCTTCAGAGCCCCTACCATGCTGTCTGTCCCTTGTGCTAGACCCTGAACTGTCCCCAGACACCTCCACCATGCTACTGTCTGCCTGCCTGTCTATCTGTGGCCTTCATAACTCTTTTTTTTTTTTTAAGGTTTATTTAGTTTATGTATGTGAATACACTGTTGCTTTCTTCAGACACACCAGATGAGGGCGTGGGATATCATTGCAGATGGTTGTGAGCCACCACGTGGTTGCTGGGATTTGAACTCAGTACCTCGGGAAGAGCAGTCAGTGCTCCTAACCACTGAGCCATCTCTCCAGCCCCCAATAACTCTTAATATATCTTTAATCTATCTTTACCTGCCCTTTCCCCCCAACCACCATCAATGAGTCAAACTCATACAAAATAATGTATTAACTAATTTCTCTAGTTCTACATACACCTTGGGACACATCAGTATGTCCCAGCCCCCTTCTTTTGAGACAGTCTCATCTATCTTAGGCTAGATTCGAACTAGCTATACAGCTGGGGAGAATGACCTTAGTAAGTCCTGATCCTTCTGCCCCACCCCCACCCCGTACTCGATTCTGGTTTGCACCACTGTTCTGTGCTCTGACCTTTCTTGCTGACCTTCTGCGTGTCATCATAACCAATTTCGTATGGGTTTACAGTTTGGCTAGCCACCTGTATTTCCATTTCTTCCTACCGTTTCCACTATGGTATCCGGCACCACCGTCATGCAAGCAAACATTTAGGGTTAATATGGAGACAAGATTTACTACATCAGAACGATGTTACCATTTCAGACAAAGATGCGCTGGCACAAAACCTCTTCCCACAACAATAATTTTTTTCTAATAATATTTTAGCCAACACGATATTGTCATGGAACTTTTGATAACACGATGGATTAAAGAAAAGTGGGGCAGCTCAGTGGGTAGAGCACTCACCTAACAAGCCTGACATAACGGGTTCAACCCCCAGGACTGCCACAGATTATTTTAAAGGGAGAAAAGGAAGGTTTCGGAGCCCATTTCCTTGGTGGTATTACAACTGCTTAAAATAGTTCTGAATCCTCTGCACTTCCTGTGCTCCCAGAGCCGACAGGAAGTGTGATTGTGAATCGCAGGTGGGTGAATTGGCTGGACGTACTGGTTAGCTTTCATATTGTTCCCGGTTTCTAATTTTACCAAACTGAACGACCCGTGTTTGGAGGAATTCGATGAGCTATGCTTCATGATGCAATTTTTGGCCTGATTTTTATAACTGTTCCATGCCTGCCTCAGATAATTCATATTACAGGTTTATTATATGCAAACATATATGCGTGGATCTGCATAATCTATGTAAGTCACAGCCAATTCTTTTATTATACAATCATTTTGGAACAGGTATTGCACTGTAATGTAAGGAGGCTTTGAATTCATGATCCTGCCCCTCTCCCAAGGTACTAGGATTACTGGCCTCCACCACCACTATCCCAAGTTTGTTTTATTAACATTCTATATACATATTTTCAGTATTTACATTGTTTTTCAGTCTTGGAGATTAAACCCAAGGCCTCATACACACAGGACAAGCACCCTACCACTGAGCTGCACTTCCGTCCATCTCCCTGAAGTAGATGTTGCCTGCACAACCTGACTGGCCAGACATCTGTCTGTCTGCACTGCTGTCTGTTTGTTCTAGATATTTCCATGTTATATTGTGTGCAAGTGTTTTGTGTCCTCAGGCAATGCTCTTCATCAATATGAAATGTCCTCATTTGATTCTTCCAGGTTTTTGCTCTTATTTTTTTCACCCGGCATTTCCACTGCTAAACTCCCTTTACTGTGTTACAAACTCAGCCTGAACCATCTTTAGCCTGGTCCTGTGACCTCCTGGTCCTTTGGAAAATGCAACCATGCAGCCTTTTTCTCCAGGTTGATATTTTACTTTATGATCATTTTGAACTGTACTTTCTTACCTGCCTGCTGTTTCTTACGCTTTTCTACCGACCTCTAATACCACGGCCTTCCTTGTTTCAGGACAGCTACGACGGAAATGAGTGTTTTCTGTCATTGAAGGTGGGGTACGGGGGGTGGGGAGCAGCAACCCTGACTGTTCAGGCTGCTGTGGTGATCCAATCATATGTTTGCTTCACCTGCAGATTTCTTTCCCCACCCAATTTCCCAAGCGTTCTCTTCTGCTTCGTCGAGGATGCCGCAGCCATTGAAGGTGACTTGGGAGACACAGAGTAAAGCAGAGCTGGTGACTGTGTTCAGCGGCATGCTTTCATTGAGCAAACACTGGGATGCCTGTCTCTGTGGCACACCCCTTTCCTGCTTGGTTTGGAAAGGCAAAGCAGGTGAACTCTTTGTACGTTTGAGGCCAGCCTGTTCTACATAGTGAGTTTCAGGGTAGCCAGGGCTACAGAGAGAGAGACCCTGTCTCAAAGCCTGCACGCACGCAGGCACGCACGCACGCACGCACGCAGGCACGCACGGCATCCCCACTAACAATACACTTGAGTCTCTGCTTTGTGGCTGGTGCTGTGGCCAGAGTACATTAATTAGTCAGTACCAGCTTCCCCAGTACCATGTTATCATCTTTCCTCCACAGGAAGATCTGTTTAATTTATAAACAGTTCCCTTTAGATAGCGATTCCAGTGATATCACAGTATTGCTATTCTTGGGTGATTGGGTGGCAATATGAATACTCTAGTTTCTTCCATGGGAAAACACACAACTAGACCGTGGGGAGACTTGGCACAAAGTGCAGTATGACTCTTAGCCATTGGCCGTTAAAGGCAGTGTTTAGAATGGATTTTTTTTTTTTTTAAGGTCAGGAAAAAAATATCACTCATAAAGGAATTTAAAACTATTTTTGCTTTCTTATTTTATATAAAATGAAACATTCCCACCTCCTTTTTTGTGTTTCTTTTTTTAACATAAATACATCAAAGGGAGTGTATTTTCATTTGTAGGTCATTAAATGCCCACGCTAGGATCTGAGACTTTAGAGGGCTTAGACCTATTGTATGACGTTTGCAAGGCTGTCCTTAGACTAACTTGATCTGCTGACCTAGGCCAGAGTGGGCATAGAGGATACAGATCCCAATAAAGCGTCCACAGATAAATTTACATTTGCAAAAGATTCTTTAAAAAAAAAAAAAAAAAATCGGGTTTGGGATTTAGCTCAGTGGTAGAGCGCTTGCCTAGGAAGCGCAAGGCCCTGGGTTTGGTCCCCAGCTCCAAAAAAAAGAACCAAAAAAAAAAAAATCCTATCCCAGCTGGGTGTGGTGACGCAGGCCTTTCTTTATGTGTGTCAGTACCCAGCAGGCAGAGGCAGGCAGTGGTCTGTGAGTTCCAGGCTGGCTCTGGAAAGACGTTCAAAGGCAAGCATGTATTACTTTAATTTTGACATGTGAGTGCTGAGCAGGTAAATTCACGATTCCCTTAGGACAGTCCAGACAGGAGACGGCAGGAGAATGACTTTGGGACTTGCCTACCAAGCGTCACCTTCCACACTGCAACCTTCAAAGGCTTCCTCTTCCCTCAGCACAGCTTCAGTTTCAAAGGACAGAGGTGGGCAGACAAGATGGCTGACCCATCAGGTATAGGTGACACCTGCGTTTGATCCCTAGAACCCACATGGCGGAAGGAAAGAAACAACCACCGGGTCGTCCTCTGACTTCCACATGTGCTTAGTAGCTTGTGATACAAACTATATATAACTCTGTGTTTTAAGTTTGAAAGGTATCTTCTTGATTGGTAGGGAGCGTAATCAAAAGCCAGCGAGGCGTGAGAAGTAGCTGGTGTCTTGTAAATTTGAGACTGATGAACCTTCATTCCCGAGCAGAGTGCAGAGATAGAGTACAGTGTTGGCGTAAGTTCCTTCCAGTCCTTAATTTACTGTTTCCTCTGGTGTGGAAATCAATCTATCTCTAGTTCCATCAGTCACATGCTCTGAACTCTAGAAACCTGCAAATCCTAGCCAGAGGACTGGTTGAGATTTTTGTAAATAGAAGTTAGAACACAGCCCGGCCTGTTGTTTCTTGGGCCACCCAATGACTGCGTTCTCTATGGACAGAGCTGCCTCAGCAGGCCGCACTGTGAGGGTAAAACCAAAAACACTCAGTACTGGAAAACAATCTGCCTTTCGTGGCCAGCCCGGTGCTGAGTCTGAGTCTGAGTCCTATGATTAGCCAGTTCGTAAACCAACTAAGACCAGTGTTTACAGTGAGCATCCTTACAGATGGCGGAGTGCTTCAGATATGCTTCTCCCTCGGATCCCTTCTCAGAAGTGACCAGGATGTGGAAGACATTGCATGATGTCCCAGGGTCAAGAACCGAGGGTCCATGTTTTCAACCTGTAAACATCTAGAACAAATCCTTTATCTGTGGGAAATGCTTACTGTCTTCAAAAGAGGGTGTCCATGATTGCTAAAGTAACCCTCTGGTGGCACACTGGCTTGAAACAGCACACTGGGAGGTCTGCAATTGGTGTGTTTTATAATAATGGTGGAGTTTTTAGACTGGGTGTTGTTGTTGTTGTTGATGATGAAGAAGGAGAAGAAGGAGAAGAAGAAGGAGAAGAAGAAGAAGAAGAAGGAGAAGAAGGAGAAGGAGAAGAAGGAGAAAAAGGAGAAGAAGAAGGAGGAGGAGGAGGAGGAGGAGGAGGAGGAGAAGAAGAAGAAGAAGAAGAAGAAGAAGAAGAAGAAGGAGAAGGAGAAGGAGAAGGAGAAGGAGAAGGAGAAGGAGAAGGAGAAGGAGAAGGAGAAGAAGAAGAAGAAGATACAGGATTTCTCTTTGTGTAGCCCTGGCTGCCCTGGAACTAGCTCTATAGATCAGGCTGGCCCTTACCTACCTTGGCCTCCCAAGGGCTGGGATTAAAGACACATACACCGTAGGGCTCATTATCACTGTACTGACAGCAAAAGCCCTGGTGGCACGAAACTCTAATCCCAACTCTGTGAGTTCAAGGCCAATCTGATTGATAGACTGAGTTCCAAGACAGCCAGGGCTACACAAAGAGAAACCTTGTCTCAAAAATAAACAAACAAACAACAAACAAATGAACAAAAAACCCCAAATGAACAAAAAAAGATAATGAAAATAACATATAGATTTTATGTGATGTTTTATAAAATAAAATAAATATAAGCCTAATTAAATTCCAAGTTAAAAACATAGCTTTACCTTAACCCTCAGTCTTTAAATATAACTCCTTAATCTTTTAAATTTTAGAAGCTGTGTGATAAGTTTGTTATCTTATCTTCCTTAAAATGACAAAAATAAGAAACAAAAAAGAAAAGGACTCTCTTCCCAAATTCTTTTAGAGTTGCAGGAGAAAGCTGTGAGTGGGTCAAGTTGTGTTGAACTAAATACTATCGGCGGCGGCAAGTCCATCGGTGAGGGGTGTGATCCGCTGTGTGCATCATTAAAAGTTGACCGTGTACAGGAACTAATAAAGAACCTATTTCTGGATGACCAGCCACTCATGGAGCAGTAGTTGAGCATCACAAAACCTAACACAGCTCTAGAAGGTTCAGTTCCGTAGCAGGGGACAGTAGAAAGATCATCAGCTTCCAGGCATAGGAGTCGGGAGGGTGATTATTACGTGATGAACGGAGCATGTTTTGCTATAGTAATGTTCTTCCACAGGATGGCACATGGCCCAACTGGACATCACTGCAGTGCCAAAGCACCGAGAACGAACTAAAGCTGGGTGCACCTGGGTATGATCCCAACGGTCAGAAGGCTGAGGAAGGAGGATGGAGAACTCAAGGCCAACCTAGGATACATAAGGCCCTGTCTCAAACCAACAAAAGGGACAAGCTAATCCCAACGAAAACCACAATGCTGAGGAATGATGATGTATTTGCTGGGAGTCTTGATAATGGAGGATCCTATGTACGGGGAAGGAAATGCAAATCATAGAAAATCTTTATACCTTCTGCACAATACTTCCACCAACCCCAACCTGCATTAAAGGCTGACTTTCTTTAATTAGATAACACAGCAGGAGGGAGGCCAGTGAGATGGCTTTGTGGGTGAAGGCCCTTTGATCCAAGCCCAGTGACCTGAGTCCTTAGGACTCATATAGTAGAGGAAAGAATGATACTTACCTAACTTGTCCTTTAACTTCCATGTGTGTGTCAAAGTGCACATGCAAGTACACACACACACACACACACACACACACACACACGTAGACCACACAAACACACATGTGTACTCACACACACACATGTACACCACACACACATGTGTACACACACATGTACACCACACAAACACACATGTGCATGTGCACAATAAGCATAATTTTTAAAAAGGAAAACACAACAGGTGTGTGTTGCAGACCTATGATCTTATCCCTGAGACAGAGGAAGGAGAACTGTAAATTTAAAGCCAACGAGTTCCAGACCAGACCAGCATCACATAGTCAGAATCTAACTCAAGAGAAGGGAGTTAGAGGAAAAGGAGAAAGGAGAAGGAAATAAAAAGTCTAACAAACTCTGGATTCTATTTCCTCCTTACAAGCATGAATATACATTTTTTTTAAATTGATATCTCTGGCACAAACCCAAGAAAAAGGTTTCGAATTCCAGAACAACATGGCCCCCAGAAAAATAAAGAACTTACTTCACCCCCAGGTTGGATCTCCCAGGAACGGGACTCCTCAGGAGGTAGCATCCCCCTCTGGAAAGTGTGGTCACCTAGGCATGATTGACACAGAGCAGGCTCGAAGTCTGGCTCCCCGGGAGGAAGATGCACTCCAGCGGGGCCAGTGTACTTCAAGTTGGGACTCTGATGCTTGTCCACGCTGACCATGGGGCTCTTGATCCATCTGCGTACCTGAAAGTGCAGAAGAGAAAGTAGAGAGATGCCAAGGTCGTCGTTTACAGCACTGGGCTAGGAAATGCGATGAGAATTCTTAGTTTCTCAGACCTTCCAACCGTTTCTTCTAATCCGGGCCATTCTGGCTGTTCTTTCATCTCCCCAAGCATCTCCTCAATTATAGGCTTAAGATAATGCTACTTCCTCTCCTGTTGTAACAGTTGCAACATTTCCATCCTACCCCAGTTGCAACATTTTCATTGTACCCTATTGTTACTATCTGCAACACTGGGAATTGAACACAGGACTTCACACAGGCTAAGCAAATACTATACCAAGCTAGGGCCTGAGTCTGAGGTTTCTATTTTCATTTAGTTAACATTTTACAGGGGAAGTGCTTATCTTGGCTTACAGAGTAGGCAGATGCAGTCCACCATGGTGGGTAAGGAATGGGATAAACGGCTGCATAAATATGTATGCAGCTAGGAGTCTAATCCAGCAACTGATGGAACAGGAAGCAGAAAATACTGGTCCATCCCTGCTGGACTTGCCACCCAAGAAACTGAGGCAGGAATATGAAAAGTTCAGAGCCAGCTTCAGCTACCGAGTATGTTCCAAGATGGGTAAGGAACACTTGAGCTGGATGTGCAGTCCTTCTACTTGAGGGCCTGCAGCAGGGGAACCCTTTAAGGCTAGCCTGAGCTACAAAGTAAGATTCTGTCTCAACAGCTGGGAGGATGTCGAGGCTGGGAATGAGCTCACTCCAGTAATTCTAACTACTGGGAAGATGGAGACCAGAGAACAAGTTCAAGGTCAGTCTCCGATTTGTAGGCAGTTCAAGGCCAGCCTGGGCTACTTGGGAGCCCAAGTGACAGTGAATGTTATCAGTATGAGGTTTAGACTACAATAGACACAGCTGTGTTCCTTGTTAGAGTCATGGGTGGTCCCCCTCCCCTTTACAACAGTCAGTCTTTTACATTTTATTTTTTTTTTTAATAAATGTTAGGTTGCATCATAATTGCTGTTCTGGGCTGCACTTTCATTGTTTAGGGGCTAATGTTATTTATTTACAAGGCCCTTAAGCAATTAAAACCACATTTCTCTATTTGTTTATATTTGTGTGTTTAAATTTCCTTTATTTGTCTTATTTCTGTGTCTTTTCTCCTCCCCCCCCCCATTCCCTGCCTTTCCCATGCCCCTCTCTCTGAGAGATCTTACTATATAACCCAAGGTAGCCTCAAACTTGTGACCCTCGTGCTTTCGTTGTCCAAGGACTGGGTTTGTATCATACCTGACACCACCATGCCTGACTGAAAACTCTAGTGCCTCTCTCTTTTCTCTCTTTGTCACTGGCTTTTGTCCCTACTTTACTTTTGCCCTCTTGTAGTCCTGTGCTTCTCATGTCCCTCCCCAAACTCCCTGCTATGCTCCTTGAGCTGCTAGTAGGGAACCAACCTGTGACCCTTGGTATACTGATACTCTGTCACTGAGCCCTGTATCCTTTTCAATGTCTGTCTTAACTATCACTTTTGGAGTCTTAGCAGGTATTCATGCCTGCAATCTCACAACTTGGGAGGCAGGAGGATCAGGAGTTTAACAAGGTCAACCTTGACTTCATAAACCATGCCTCAGGCAGGGCTGTGGTGGTGCACACCTTTAATCCCAGCACTTAGAAGGCATAGGCAGGCATATCTCTGAGTTCAAGACCAGCCTGGTCTACAGAGCAAGTTCTAGGACATCCAGGGCTACACAGAGAGATCCTGTCTAGAAAAACAGAAACAAAACAGAACATCATGTCTCAAAAGTGTTTTTTAGACCATAACGTGAATAAATACTATTTTGAATTTACTATTATGACAGGCTGTTTCCGTGGTATTTCTTGGATTGCAGAGCACTACAAGTACACTGGTTGGTGTATTCAAAGGCCTTTGTTATGGGTGGGAAGGTGGCTCAGTGCATGAGGACTCTGAGTCCCATGTGTCTGGCATCCTAGGGATTCCTGCAGGCTGACAAGTCAGGACAGAGGATCCCCAGAAGCTGGCCTGCCCTAAGTGTCCGCAAAGTACAAAGAGAACTTGTGTCACAAGCAGCATGAAGGAGGGTACCTGATGCCCAAAGATGTCCTCTGATAGGGTTGCTTTGTCACAGATGTGCCCGTACTCACACGGCACACTCGCTCAGAAGGCACACTCACAAGGCACACTCACAAGACACACTCACAAGGCACACTCACTCACAAGGCACACTCACAAGGCACACTCACTCACAAGACACACTCACTCACAAGGCACACTCACTCACACAAGCACACCCAAACATACCATACATGCACACACACACAGATAAAAATGTTTAGTTACAGCTTAGGGGTACGGCTAAGTAAGAGCAGTGTTTACCTTCCGGTGCAAGGTTTGGTTCCCAGCATTATAAAAGAAAGAAGTTTGTCTGGATCATGAGTGCAGTCTAAAACCTAAGATTCTGGGACTAGAACAGAATCTCTATCCTTGATGTAGTCTCAAGTTTGTTTTGGAATTGGAGTTTTAGGCTGTAGTAGGGACTGGATTCACTCTGTGGCCCCTTGAATGCTAGGCAAATGTCCTACCACTTAGCTATGTCCCCAGCCTTCCAAATGTGTTTCTGATCAGCCTAGAAGTAACTTAAGTTTTATTTCAGATGGAAAATATTTTGTTTCCTCCTTCTTCAGAGGGCTTTTGAGCTTGAAGCTGGTAATGGTTCCTGTTTTATTACCAAACTTGAGTTTGAAATTAATCTTTTTCCTCCGGCTTTCTTTCCATCTCTTTTAACAGATCTACAAACAGATCCATCTTCCATTTTATTCCCAAGTCACAGGGCCTGACTACAATTATTCTTAGATTCTGAGCCACCATGTGGTGTGGCTGGGATTTGAACTCAGGACCTCTGGGAGAGCAGTCAGTGCTCTTAACCACTGAGCCATCTCTCCAGCTCCTATTCTTAGATTCTGAAAGTTTAAATCTCCCCTTGCCTCAATGGACACTGAATTATGACTTGAGGTGTGTGTTTATTTATTAGAAGGACATATTATTTCTCCTATGAAATACATGAAGTTTATTATATAAGGCAGAACGTGAAGCAGGTATTGTGAGTGGGCTCTTCAGGGGTTGAGGGTCCCTATTTCCACCAACCTAAAGAAAGCGCTGGGCAGTAAAGGCAGAATTATGATTACAAGATGTCATATGCGTGGGCACATCCCCAGGTCTGCATTTCACGGGGGAAAACCAGGCAGCAAACACAGAAACTTGAGATGGAAAGCCAACCACAGCTTCCAGGAAAGCAAAAGAAAGCAAATGCTTTTGTGGGTTTATTTGGGAAGTATTGTATCCCCCTTTCCCCCAATGTTGATTCTTTGAATCCATTGCACATCTTTGAAGCTAAGAGAAACCAATACTTTGCGCATGCGCCAAGAGCAGACGTGTCTGTTGTTTTAAATCAGTCTGCTGTGGGCACAGTGAGGATAGGTCTCAGACACCGAGACACTCTTGACGAATCACCGCATTCCAGACTTTAATGAGAATATGGTCGCCTCTCCGCAGAGAGTGGAGCTAGGGAAGGAAGTAATCTATTTGTTCGGGAGTATCAGAGAAAATCATCACAAAAGCGACATTTTCTAGCAGGAATGGAGACGGTTGCTCGCTTTGTCTTGGTTTTGCCTTCACTCAGGCTTCAGTCTGTTCCTCACTTGCAGAAGACTTTCGCTAGCTTTTTAGTTCCTTCCCGCTACTCGAAGATTTTCACTAGCCTTTTAGCTTCACGAGTGGTTTTTTATGGGGCTTTAATTAAGGCCAGGGTTTATGGTATTTACTCAGTCTCAGAAATCCCTAGAGAGTGGCTGGGGTGTGAGATGTGAGTACACGCACAGGCTCCCTCTCCAGCCCTGCAGCCTGGGCAAGGTGCCCTCCAAAACTGCTGAGCAGAGAGCTTCCCTCAGGCCCTCAGGGAATTCAAGCTCCAGCCCGCCCCTCTTAGGGACGGCCTGAGCTGAATTGCTGGGTGGAGGGAGGGTTGTGAGTGGCTTTGGGAACCCTCAGAGACCGGCCACAATGGCTCTGTGCTGGAGGCAGCTGTGTGTGTTAGAGACGTGAATGGCCGGATACAGAGGCAGTCCTGGCTGTGTGGCCACCTGGGTCTCATTTGATTCGGAGCTCCACAGTAGTTGTGAAGGGCCTTGTAAACAAACGTAAACCTGAGGAGACGTCCATCTAAAACAAAGCAAGAGTTCTGCCGCTGGGGGCTTGGAGAGTTTAGTTCCAGTGTGAACCGGATTTAGGAAGCAGTAATCTGTGCAGCCTGGAGTTAAAGCTTAAGACCATAACTAGAATTCTGGGCCGTGACTTGGTAAAGCACTAAACGTAATTCTTTGCTAAATCTGGTCTGCCTTTGTTTTTATTCGTTTATTTGAAGGGGGAGGGAAGAAGCTATCCAGAAGCCACAATCCCCTCGGAGAGTTGCCAGCTACGATTAAGGAGATTGGCCAGCTTTTAGGGATTTTCCACTTGTGGTTCTTTTTCCTATTATGTAATAGTAAACAGATATTACTCTTCATATAAAACGGCTTAGCTGATAATGATATTATCAACTGATGAGGGAAAAAAAATCATAGCTCGTCGGCGCTTCTGTATGATCCCAGATGGCAGAGCCTGTCTCAGGATTTCGGGAGGGCGAGCTGCCTCTTTCTCAAAAGCCATGGGAACCAGAGGTGGAAACAACTGTAATTTCAGAGAGGCACCCTTTTATCGTGGAAAACCTACTGTTTCTCTATGGCCGTAGTAACTTTCAAGTCCCCCACCCCCACCCCCCCAGTTGGGTAGCGCCTGGGATCCCAGCCCTTTGGAGGTTAGGGCAGGAGGAATGGAAGGTGTAAGAACAACCTGGGCTATTGTTATAAGTTCCAGGCCAGCCTGGGGGACCCAGGAAGAACTTGCCTTAAACAAACCAAACCTGTTGTCGTAAATAAATAAAAATAAAGTAAAAGTAAAAATGTATAAACGAAAACCGGGGGTGGAATGTTTTCCCTCAGGGTGTTTTTCCCTGCTAGGGTTCCACACCTCGCTTCCCCAGATATCTTCTGGATATCTTGGCAGAAACACAACCCACCCACACACTTTCTTATACTGACACTCTTACACAAAAAAGCATACAACTGGTGTTTTTTTACCCTGCTAGGGTTCACACCTCAGTGCCCCAGATATCTGCTGGATATCTTGGCATAAACTCAGCCCAGCCACACTTACTTAAATTGAGACTCTTTCAAAAAAAAACACACTCACTTAGCATTAAAGCAATCCAGCGTCTAGATTTGGCAGATCCACATTACACTGTCCTAATCCCAGTTCCCAAATTCACTCATCCCTGCACCTTTATTTACCAAGTCTCCAGCTTCTTCTCCCCTGGTACCTCTAACTCCCTCTCAGTTCCCCATCGTCTCTCCAACCCTCTCTTCTTCCTCCCGCTTCCTTCTCTAACCCCTCCTCCCTCAACTGTCAATCCTCACCCCCTCCTCCGGGTTCCACTCGCTCAACTGTCTCCAACTGTCAACTGTCAACCCTAACCTCTGAATCTAATCCCCCTCTCACTCCCAACCCTACCTCTGCCCAAATCTCACGCTCTTGCCTTTATTTAACAAATTCAGAGAAATCCCCAAGGCAAACCACAACATTTCCCCCTTTTTGTCCAGTTAAAAACCTTTTTCCTATACATAGGTGAACTAAGCATCATTATTACCATTCTGCAATTTACAAAACCAACAATATGCTGATCACCCAGTCCACCAACTCTGTTCACCAACCATGTTATCCACACCACATCTTGGCAAGGCAAACCACAACATTTCCCCCTTTTTGTCCAGTTAAAAAACTTTTTCCTATATATAGGTGAACTAAGTATCATTATTACCATTCTGCAATTTATAAAACCAACAATACGCTGATCACCCAGTCCATCAATTTTGTTCATTAACCATGTCATCTATACTAAAAAAACTATACTTGACTATATCCTGGTTCTAGATCCCATGCCACCTAAAACCACTCTAACAGATTTATCATCTTTCTCAATACTAAACCATTAAGGTTGTCTATGAGACTACTAGTCTCCAACCACATCAGAAATCCAAGAATGATTAATATTACCTGAAAACATAGGAAGCACAAAACATGGCTTCCAAGCTTAGCCAATTTTATAAAGACTGCTGATCACCTGGACAGTCCCTTTATTCCTTAATATGCTGGAGCATCAGTCTTCAGCCTTCTGGCCCAGGATCATCTGACAGACCTTATCAATGCAGATTTTGAAGGGCTGATCACCCTGCCTCGGCAGAGATTATCAGTCGACTATTCTGCATAATTTGTCTCTTTCTGGACAGTGTCTTGTCTGTAGATGAATTGAAGCAATTTGCTCAGTGGCTGCGTTACCACGATTTGAGCAACTCCATTGATGTTCAAGTTCTTCTTCGAGTCTAAGGGGCCCTGTCAGGGGCAGACAAGTCTCTAGTAAAATGATCTAGATGAAGAAATGTCCATAAACAGGTTATTCTTTGGACTTCTGATGCCCTTGAAGATTTTCTATCTACATAGGCGTTTCTGAACTGTTAAGCATAGGGTACCGTTGGCCCTCTCTAATCGAAGTATTTACAAAACCCATCTAAACTGACTTAGAACCATAACCTTGTCATCTGACCCTTAGCTGGTACTGGTTAATCAACTAAAAATAATGTATAACAGCAGTTATAGGACCGGGTCTAAGACTTGTATTCTTAGATGCATAGTGGAGGCACAATGCCCATGTTAAAGTAGCAATATTAATCTCAATTATAAATCAACAAGAAAGTATACCATTGAAAACCTCGCATTTGTGTAAAATGTATTTTATACCAATGAAAAGATTACAGCTTCAACTTTGTATCAATTACAAACATTTCTATCAATGTAAAATATAGCTGTAAAATTTTGTTTAAGAGTAAGTTTGCCAATCTATCTGTTTGTCTATTTTTCTAATTTCTATGTATTACTATATATAAGAAGGATACAAAAAAGGAAAGGAAAAGTAGCAATCCCTGAGTTTACATTCTCTAGTTTCCCCTGCCCAAAGCTACATTTGTATTGTATCCCTTAAAAGAAAACTTATCCACAGTTCTTAAAATAAACAGAACCATCCACCCCAACATAAGGAAATGGGACGACGATCTTTCCTTGTCTGTTTCAGCTGGATTGGGGCGAAGAATTCCCTTCTGGGGCCCAAGGGGTATTAGGAAAGTTGGCTTTGTCAAGCAGAGCTAGCTGGGATTTGCCTGCCAGTCATTCTGTGCTGAGAAAGTTCATCTAACTACTGACATCTTGACTATGACAGTCTGAAGGGCTGGATAAGTAAGATGTCCATTCTGGAAAGTTCTGAAAGCAGGCCTTTAAATCAAGCATCTTCAGTGTAATTAAGGGAGAATCAAACGCGAAGTTGGACTGGAAAAGTCCGGAATCTCAACATCCCAGAGTGTGTATCATTTCAGAGCTATCTTTCTCTTCCTTCATCCTGCAGCACACAAAACTTTACAAGCATTATGTAGTTCTATAAGCATTTTCAAATGGGATAAGCAGGGTGCACAGTTTAGTAAATAAAAACAAAAAAAAAATGACTACCTTTTTTCAGGTTAGGTTAATCATATAATCAAATCCAACATAATTTTTGTAATACATACGTATTACAAGTTATGAGGAATTTGCACTCAAAATATCACTGGCTGTTTATAGACATTTCAGTCTCAGCCAGTTCATACACGGAGACCTAAACAACCTCATATATACATCACCTATTTGTTGATCGCCTTAGTCTCCTTTTTCTTCTGTGTTGCTAAGGACTTCAGGAGGTCTCCCCTGTCATTTCTGATTTTTATCAGCTTGGAAGGAACCACAGCTTTTCTTCTCCTGTAGAAACATAGGCATAACCCCTGCCCCCCCAGCGTAACACATTTCCATTTTCCATTCTGACGTCAGAATATCCTTAATATAAACAGGCTGGTTTAGTTCAGTAGTCTTTTCCACAATCCAATGTCTTTTAGCAGCTGTGCTGTTTTGTTCATCAGCATTTAAAAAATTTAAGGTTAATAAAGCACTATGTATCCTATCTCTGGGAGTTTTTGTTGACCCCTTTTGCCTGTTAAGCATCTCCTTTAGACTTCGATTAGATCTCTCTACAATCGCTGGTCCTGTAGGATTGTGTGGTATACCTGTAACATGTTTTATATTATAATAGTCAAAGAAGCGCTTAATCTTGTTAGAGATATATGCTGGACCATTGTCCGTTTTAATTTGTATGGGTATTCCCATTATAGCCATAACTTCTAACAAAATGTGTAATTACAGAATCGCCTTTTCTGACGTTAAGGCAGTTGCCCATTGAAATCCTGAATATGTATCTATAGTATGATGTATGTATTTCAGCTTACTAAACTCTGTAAAATGGAGAACATCCATTTGCCAAATTTCATTTCTTTGGGTACCCTTAGGGTTAGTTCCTGTAGGCAATGGAGTTTGATTATATAACGAGCAAGTAGGACATTGCTCCACAATCTCTTTGGCTTGTTGCCAAGTGATAGAAAAATTTTTCTTAGCCTTTGCTGTTAACATGGTGTTTTTATGAAATTCTGAAGCATCTAGTACACTTCCTATCAGTAGCTGGTCAATTTCATTTATTACCTTGTGTCAGAGGGCCTGGGTGCAGACCTGTATGGGATCTTATGTGTGTTATATAGTGGTAACTCCTATTTCTGATTTTTTATTTGTAGCTGAATAAATAGTGATGTCAATTCGGAATCATCCTGAATAAGTTCAGCAGTCTCTATGTAAAACAACCCTTTCTGCATATTGAGAGAGTTACTATATATTAAGAGGCTCTCGAAAATCTGACAACACCATGAGTATTGTATACAGTTCAGATTTTGAACTGACTTATAGGGACTCTCAGTCACCTTGTTTTACATTTTCCGATTTATATCCTGTCTTCCTGACTTACTGGCATCAGTGTAAAATGTAGGGCTCCAGATATTGGAGTTCCCTTTACTATCACGAGGGAGGATCCAGTTAGTTGCTTTATGAACTGGAAGTCTTTTGTTTTTAGGGTATTTGTTGTTAATGTCTCCTAAGAAGTTACTGCATGCTCTTTGTCAATGTTCATTTTGTACCCACAAAGAGTTAATTTCTGTATTAGTAAAAGGTACCACAATTTCAGCCGGATCCATTCCAACTAATTGTCGAAGTCTCAATTTTCCTTTAAGTATCAATTCAGAGACCTTCTCAATGTAGGTTTTCAGTTTCTTACTCTGTTTATGTGCTAAAAATATCCATTCTAAGATATAATCTTCTTTGCATGAGAATTCTGTAGGGGAATGAGTAGAGGGCAAGATGACTATGTAGGCCATCTTTTGGATCAATACGATCCAGATGTGCGTCCCTGCAGTTTCCTTTCTACCAAAGCTAGCTTTTCTCAGCCTCAGCTGATAGTTTCCTTGGGCTATTTAATTCTTTGTAGCCTTGTAGTGTTTGAAATAAATTGCTCAACTTTGAGTGGTCAAGCCAATACACAGGCCTCAACCAGTTAATGTCTCCAAGTAGTTTCCTGAAAATCATTAAGGTCCTTAATTTGCTTCTTTTGATTTGCACCTTTTGTGGCCTAATTCTTTGTATACTTATTTTATACCCCAGATAATTAATAGAACTCCCTCTTTGTATTTTCTCAGGGGCGATTTAATCCCCAGCATGGTAACAAAAATGTTTTTTTTTACTTTATCAACATTCTTTCCAGGATATTTATATCTGAATCAGACAATAAAATGTCATCTATGTAATGATAAATAATAGATTGGGGAAATTTTTTGTGAATTATATCTAATGGCTGCTGTACAAAATATTGACACAAGGTTGGGCTATTTAACATCTTTGGAAGGACTTTCCATTGATATCTTTTTGGGCTTACCTCTATTAAGGGTAGGCACCGAAAAAGGCAAACCCTTTCCTTATCGCCTTCATGTAGAGGAATAGTGAAAAAATCTTTTTAAGTCAATCACTATAATAGGCCACTCCCTTAGGCAACAAAGAAGGCAGTGGGATCCCAGGCTGCATGGAACCCATCGGCTGAATAATCTTATTAATTGCTCTGAGATCTGTCATTACCTCCATTTGCCAGACTGTTTTTAATGACAAATACTGAGAATTCAAGGCTGGTGGACCTATATGCTGAGCCTCCAGCTGCTCCTGGACTAGCTGCTCTAATGCCTGTAGTTTTTTTTTTGTCATGGACCACTGATCAATCCAGATGGTTGGTCAGTCAGCCACCTTAGTGGCAAGGCTGTTGTTGTTTTAACAGCAGTGGCTCCTTGGGGTAAACACTAAATTGTCAGCCTCTGCTGTATCTTGCTTATGGACAGCTTGACAGTCTCTAACTTTGTCCTGATAACATTCCCTGACTAATTTAAAGTTTTTATTAGGAGTCTGATGAATTTTAGGCCAGAACCTGAAACTGAGGGGATATTAATTTGAGTTTTCCACTGCTGTAGTAGATCTCTTCCCATAAATTAATGGCTATATCAGCCACGATGGCCTTAATTTTCCTACCTGACCTTCTGGTCCTATACATTTGACCACCTGATGCTTTGTTTTATTTGGGATAAAGTGCCAACACCTTGAAACTGCATATCCACTTTTTGAAGTGGCCAACTAATGGGCCAAGATTTTGGAGAGATGATGGTAACATCTGCTCCAGTGTCAACCATTCCTTCAATTTCGATATTATCTACTAGTATTTTTAGTTTTGGCCTTTGGTCCTCTATAGACGTTAGCCAAAATATTCGTTTTGAAGTCTTGTTGTTTAATCGTTCTGAGGAGGAGAACTCTCCTGCCTCGGTATTGGGGCCTGCGAGGCCCCCTGGGAGTTTTTGGCAGGATCGGTCCCATCTGTCTGTTGTTGCTGTACACTTCCTAGTCAAATGTCCATATCTGCCACATCTTTGACACATTCTAGGAGGCACAGTCCCCCTTTTTTGTATCACTTGGTTTTATTACAGTAATATCTGGAGATGGCCCTGCTCACCACAATTAAAACATTTGAAATCTTGGGTCATCTCTAGCTGTCCAGTGGCAGCTTCTCCTATCACAGTAGTATCAGGAGAACAAGATCTAACATCAGCTGTATATCTAATCCACTCATCTATTGGTGCGGGACCTTGCCTTTAGTGGTCTAATTACTTCCCTGCATTTGGTATTTGCATTTTCAAAAGGCTAAAGACTCAATTATCGCCTTTCTTGCCGCTGAATCTGATACACTCCTTTTCCACAGCTGAGGTAAGTTTTGTAAAAAGTCAGGGAAGGTTTCTTTAGGACCTTGTATGACTTGGAGTGAATGTTTCAAGTCTTTTCCCTGATTCTGCGACTGTGTCCCAGGCCTTTAAGGCTGACAATCGACACCATGACAGAGTTTCTTCGTCATATATAGCCTGCACCTCTACTTCAGCAAAGCGGCCTTCACCAAGCAGTTGATCTGTGGAAATCTCTCTGCCCCTAGCTCTATTTTGTCTTGCTATCTCCCTCACTTCTTCTCTCCACCATGAAATCCATTGCAAATTTTCAGCAGGCTCTAGAATTGCTCTTACCATATCTTTCCAGTCTTGGGGATTACTCTATTTTAATAGCCCAAGAAATTAAGATTTGTTTTACAAATGGCTTAATGCATTCCAAAATTAGTTACACTTTCCTTAAATTTCCTTAATTCTAATACATCCATGGGTTTGCCATTCAAATTCTTCATAACCCTGTGGATGATCATCGTTTGGAGGCCTTTGTTGCACACTAACTGATAGACTAAAGTTTGTTTCCTAAAAACCTTAGGGTTGGCTTTCCTTAATTTTATCTTCTGTCTCTACCTGAGTTTTTTTCTTTTTAGTTGTAATTTTAAATTCTCTCTTAAAGTCTGTATCCGTGCTTCATATTTCTCTTTCTGTCTTTCCCCCTGTTCTTTGAGTTCCTGAATTCTCTGTTCAAGGTTTTGCTTCCACACTTTGAATTTTTCTTTATATTGTACTTCTAATAATTTGTTATCCATTATCTTTTGATTGATTAATTTTAAAAAGTTATTCTCTAAGTCTTGCTTCCAAACCTCATTACTTTCTCTCTGCTGTTCCGTATGATCTGTGAGCTGTTGTGGCTAGAAATTTGTTATTTAGGGCTGTGTGTTGTTGTATGTTCTGTTTTAACATCCTTTCTAGTTCCTGTCTATCACTTTCATTTTCATCTTTCTGTCTCTTATTCTGATCTATAATTTTCTGTGTCTTCAATTCTAGTGTTCCTTCTAAGCTATATTGCCAAGATTTAATTTTCTCTTTCTGTTGTTCATGTTGTTCCATAATTACCTGTATCTTCTGTTCTAAGGCTAGAAATTTGTTATTTAGGGCCCTGTCTTTTGAGGAGATATAGTAAATCAGAAGAATGAATATTGCAATACTGGTAAATGATAAAGTGTCTTTTTCTTCAAAATTCTCAACTGTCAGACCATTCAAAATATCATTCCATAAGGCCCAAAAGATATTCATTATGTTTCTCATTTTTAAGTATCATAAAGTTATATATCTCTCTTACATCAAAGTAGTATCTGATCTGAAGCCCCTTGTACCTTTTTTTTCTTTTGTTTTAGAATATGTGTAGTCTTTTTGATTTTTTGTAGACCCTCTAGACCCAGTCAATTTTTAATCTACTAGTATTTTTGTCTATTTTGGGGTTGAGAGGGAAGTAAACTTTTATCTCAGGTTAGTTGAGTTTTAATGGTTTAGTTGGGCGCCATATGTTGTCGTAAATAAATAAAAATAAAGTAAAAGTAAAAATGTATAAACGAAAACCGGGGGTGGAATGTTTTCCCTCAGGGTGTTTTTCCCTGCTAGGGTTCCACACCTCGCTTCCCCAGATATCTTCTGGATATCTTGGCAGAAACACAACCCAGCCACACACTTTCTTATACTGAGACTCTTACACAAAAGAGCATACAACTGGTGTTTTTACCCTGCTAGGGTTCCACACCTCAGTGCCCCAGATATCTGCTGGATATCTTGGCATAAACTCAGCCCAGCCACACTTACTTAAATTGAGACTCTTTCTTAAAAAAAAACACACTCACTTAGCATTAAAGCAATCCAGCGTCTAGATTTGGCAGATCCACATTACACTGTCCTAATCCCAGTTCCCAAATTACTCATCCCTGCACCTTTTATTTACCAAGTCTCCAGCTTCTTCTCCCCCCTGGTACCTCTAACTCCTCTCAGTTCCCCATCGTCTCTCCAACCCCTCTCTTCTTCCTCCCGGCTTCCTTCTCTAACCCCTCCTCCCTCAACTGTCAATCCTCACCCCCCCCTCCTCCGGTTCCACTCGCTCAACTGTCTCCAACTGTCAACTGTCAACCTAACCTCTGAATCTAATCCCCCTCTCACTCCCAACTCCTACCTCTGCCCAAATCTCACGCTCTTGCCTTTATTTAACAAATTCAGAGAAAACCCCAAGGCAAACCACAACACAAACCTAAACCTTCAACAAGAAAACAAAGCAAAGAATGAAAAACAGATACATGTTTAAAAGCCTTTTAATCCTGATAGAAGCCCGTTTTCCGGTGAAGATATTCAGGCAATATAAAAGGAGGATCTCCTGCCCCCAGACAGGACACAGGGAGTATATGGTCTCTCACCTTGGTGCCCAGAGAACTATTCCACAGTCTCCAAAACTCGGACCATGCAGTGACACGGACTTAATCTCCTTACCGCAGCGGTATCTGCTAATCACACGGCTCTTTTTCCTCTGAATATCTTCATTGCTTATACAGAACCACATGATTTGCTTTTTCTATTTCTTCTGCGTTTGTGGACTGTAAGGGTAAGATTCACTGCATGGCTTCTTTTAAGACATAAGCGATATGGACTTACAAATGAAATAGTAGTTACTCTGTTGTTTTTAATGAAAATTATGTTAGCTTAGGGACAGCCACGAGCTTTGCTAAGGTCCCCTATGAAGGCAAGATCTACGCCACATTTAGTTTCACCCCTTATATAGCCATGCCTGCCCTGAAGAGGCGTCCTGACTGAGTGGCCTCTGGGATTCCCCAGCTCTCCACGCCTTTGGGATTTCCCAGTCCTTCCCATGCATCCTGTTCTAGATCCCCAAGGTCTAATATTGGATTCCTCCAGGTTTGGTCCTCCTCTGGAGGGGTCTAGAAGGAAGAGAGAGGATGGAAGGGGGAAGAACACACATCTCTGTACCATCCTCCATGTTGTAGCTCACAAGAAGCACCACCCTCAGAATCACTACAGTGGTTGTGAGTGCTACACACCACACATAGACTTAGCCTTGAATTCCAAGCTCAGTGTACTGTGAGTGTTGCACACCACATACAGTCTTATCCTTGAACACCAGGCTCGGTAATTTAAGGTCCCCTTCTGATTCCAATAAAATATCACTCACCGATCAGTGGTAGGCAGAGCTCAGGGACTCATTAATATGAGTGTTTTGAAATGGAGATAAAATCGTAGGACTGATCCTCTCTTTTGAATTTGTCTTGGGCAGAGGAAATGAAGAGGAAGGAGGGAGAAGGTAGAGGAGGAAAATAGAAAGGAAGGGAAATCACTGTGACGACTGCCTATAAGGGTCAATGTGTGCTATTTACACTTTGGCGATTAGAAAACAAGATGCAGGCTGGAGAGACAGCTCAGGGTTGGGAGCACTGACTGCTCTTCCAGAGGTCCTGAGTTCGGTTCCCAGCAACCACATGGTGGCTCACAGCCATCTGTAATGAGATCTGATGCCCTCTTCTGGTGTGTCTGGACAGCTACAGTGTACTCATATACTTTAAATAATTTTTTTAAAAAGGAAAAGATAACAAGACTCAAGAAGAAAAGAGCTGCTGGTCTAATCTCCGAGCAACAACCCAGGCTCCTCCACAAGCTTTCAAAGCTTCCTCTCCTATCCCTCCCAGAAACTCCTCTTCCAGTAATTTTAACCTCTTTCTTCTTCTAGACTATTGACTCTAAACACACCAAACTTGTTGTTTTTGCAATATCTCTAAAAAGCTAGCAAACTAAAAACAGTCCCTTTACACCCACAAACTCTGCCTCGTTCCAGCATCCCTGGCCCACCACCACGACTTTTTCTGTTTTTAGCCAAGTTTCACAGAAAAACGGTCTTCATCTCCTTACCTCAAGCTCTCTCATACCAGTGCACATCAATTTTGTACCTGAGCAAATATGGAAAATCCGAAGTCTGACCATTTTCAATTGGGACCATCTTTCTCTTTCTCATGTAGCATTTAAGGAACTCAACAGAGCTAGACTTAGTGTCATTGCTCATCCCAGTACTAAGGGGGCCGAAGCAGGAGGATCAGGAGTTCAGAAGGGGCATTGCTACACATGGGATACATGAGCCCCTGAAACAAAAACCCACAACAAAACAAACAGCAGCTTTTCTAAGGGTAGGGGGACATTCCAACAAAAGCCAGTAACTGTCGTGCAGTTCTGCGAGACAAGGACAGAAAGAAACATGTGTGATCTTTAAAAGAGGATGCTGGCTGCATTTCAGAGGGGACTGAGAGGAGCCTGTGTTTCCTCATGCAGCAAACATTTCACGAATGTACTCCAGAGGAGTCTCTTGGTCCGAAAAGCCCAAAGCCACACCTAGAACTCGGCTCCTACCTTTGTAAGACTGAGAAAATGAACAGCCTCGTCTTGGGGCTGTATTCCGGTCAAAGGAGAAGATCATGTCAGGGAGATACTTTGCCCTGATGAACACGGTCTGTGGTTGATACTATTATGATTATAGCTTCATCCCATGAGCGTTTTATATAAGATCACGGGATAAAGGATAAAGAGATATCTCAGCCTGGTTGGGAGAAAGCAGAGAAGGCCCCTTAAGGGCAGTGATGATTCAAGCAAATCTTTAAGGCTAAGTAAACCCAGGTGAAATAAAGGAAATTTCCATTCCATTCCAGGGACTGTATTTCCAGTACAGGGGTCAGCAGAGGCGGGATCTATTTGGGGTGTTCCAAAGACAAGTCCAAGAAAGGAAAGTCGAAACTTATATTTTTTTAATTTTTATGTTACATTTATTTAGTTTGTGGATGTGTGTGGATGTGGTCCAGTCTAGGCAGGTTATGTGGCAGTTGGGTGTAGTTGGTTGTTTCCTACAGTGTGGGTCCTGGGGAACTGAACTCAGGCTGTCAGTCTTGGCCACAAGCGCCCTTACTGCCCAGCTGTCTCTCCTGCCCACTGTTTTTTAAGGAGAGATAGGAAGAGTGTGTCACGATGCCTCCCGAACCGGAGAGCCGGGTTATTAGATAACTTTGATGTGGCATAGGCTTCAGGAGAATGTGAGCAGTTGAGTCAGAAAAGCTAGAAAAGGGATAAGGCCCCAACAACAGCCACAGGATGGGAACGCAGTGGAGGATGACTCAAAGGTATCCATTGCTTCTCAAGTCTCTGCCCTTCCCATCCAGGCTCATCACCGCTCTTGCTCTCGGTACTTCTGTTTCTTCTGGCTTTTTTTTTTTTTTTTTTTTTTTTTTTTTTTTTTCAGAGCTGGGGACCGACCAGGGCCTTGCGCTTCCTAGGCAAGCGCTCTAACCACTGAGCTAAATCCCCAACCTTCTTCTGGCTTCTTAAAACCACACAGACAAGGTAGCTTGAATCTGTCCTGCTCTCTAGAACTGTAACATCCATCCAAACACCATATGCAGTCTGGCCACTAGCTGGTGAGGGCGGTGCTAACTTCCCCATTGTCTTTGCTTCAAATCTGTGTGTGTGTGCACATTCATGACCTGGCGCATGTGTAGGGGTCAAAGGACAATGTCTCCTGTTGGTCCTCACCTCCTGCCTTATTCTCTGGTTTGCTGTTGCCTACTCATGACTGGTTGGCCCGTCAGTTTCTGTTGAGGTGCGTCTCATCTCTCTGCCTCCTACTTCTGGTATTACAGATGTGCTTGACCGTCTTGCATACAGAGGATCTGAACTCAGGTCCTCATGCTTGTGTGGCAACCACTTTACCCACTGAGCCATCTTGTCAGGAAGGATGTCCTGTAAGAAATTCCACGAAGTTCTTTACTTGCTGCCTACTATGCCAAGTAACCTCTTCCTTCCCTTTGTTTTTAGCATGAATACGTTGGTTGCAGTTGTCTGAATTGATGTCATCACTCACTAATACATGTCACAGGAACAGAAACACCCACATCAGTGGTAAAACCTGGATATCATAGTCGGGAACACCAAGTTGTAGAGGTTTGGCCTGTTGTATTGTGATGTATTGTGATGCTCTATTCTGTATCCCAAGGTCTAGTTGCCTCAAGATCAGTGAATTCTTACATATGCCAGCTTTTGTCGTGCAAACATTGCTCCTTAATTTAAAACTCTTGGTTAATAAAAATGCCTGCAGCCTGTAGCTGGGCAGAAGAGAGAGGTAGGTGGGGCTTCGGCTCCTTGGCTTGGGGTCTGAGGCAGAGCCAACAAGGAGAGAAGGAATAAGAAGGAGGAAGGTGCCTTGGGGAGATGGATTGTGAGCACAAGGCCTGTTGGAGTAGGAGGTGCTTAGGCAAGGAAGTAGACAAACTAGCATAAGAGTTGATATCTGCCCAGCTCTAATGCTGTAAGGCTTACTATAAATATAAAAGTTGTGTGTCTTTTATTTGGGAACTGAATTATCTAAGGTGGGGTAGAAACCCCCAGATAATACTACAACACCAAGTATGTTAGGTTATAAATTCCCAGGTGCACGGAGTCCGCCCCATGTCCTTTGATCTTCCACCACACCTTGATAAAAGTGGGAAGGACTCAGTCATACACTTGAGACAACCATCCCACATCTAGCTGCTCATCAGCATTTGACTGACTTGAGGGTTTACTTATTGAAATGAAAAACTACATGCTATTGCTTTCCTCGTTTATGTCCCCTTGAGTGGGTGAATTCCCGAATTCCCACACCCCCAAACTCACACACACACACACACACACACACACACACACACACACACACACACACACACACACACTGCCTCTCACTGGGGACATTTACAAAGCTCCTTCTATGTGACTTCTCCCAAGCCTGCTTCCTATCTGGGGACCGAACCCAGGGCTTTGCGCTTGCTAGAGCGCTGAGCTAAATCCCCAACCTGTAACTCTGTTTCTACCTCAGGCAGAGGGTGGCAGAGGATTTGGAAGACAAAAGGCTTGCTTTACCCAGGGCTTTGTCCTGGGAGGGCTGGCCTTGGAGGTGTGCTGGAATGAGAACACAGAGGTAGGGGGCCAAGTTGGCAATGAGGCTGGAACATTGAAACACAGAGCCACTCTACTCACCACAGCTGGTTTTGTACTTAGGCCCCATCGAGACCTAGGAATGAGCATTGTCTATGAATAGAGTTTCAGGCTTTCCTTTAGGTGCCCCTAAACATAGACATTCGAAGGGAGGTTTAAAAAAATCAGGTATGTTTGCGTATGTTTTTAAAGATCGGTTCAGGTGGTAGAATGCTTGCTTAGCTTGCATAATGCCCCAGTTGGATCCTCAGTACCACATAAATCAGCAGTGGTGGTACATACCCGGATTCCTGGCCCTTGGGAGGCAGAGACAGGAGGATCAGAAGTTCGAGGCTAGCCTCAACTTTTCAAGGCTGGACTGAGAGCTTGTCTCAAAATAACAAGGAAACATTGAGCTAGGGATGATAGCACAGACATTTATATCCCAGCAGTAGTTAAGGTGGATCTCTGGATTCAAGGCCAGCCTGTTGCACAGAGTGAGTTCCAGGTTATCCATGGCTACACAGAGAAACCCTGGCAGAGAATTGAACCAAAAAAATAACCTAAAAGAGCTGAAACCAAACGAACACACCAAAAACCATGAAACGACCACAGCCAAGTATAAAACAAAACAAACAAAGAAACAAAGAAAAACAGCAACAGAAGAGACTTTCTACAGGGATGAAGTGAATGAAGAGAACTGAATTTCAGTGGCTGGAGATGCCATGGTTCAGAGCCCTGGCTGCTCTTCCTGAGGATCTCCACTTAATTCACAGGACCTACACGGCGGCTCAGAATCATCTGTAATTCCACTTCTAGGGGATCCTATACCCTCTACTGAGGTTTGCAGCCCTAGGCGCATAGGCGCATGCGCGCGAGCACGCACGGTCAGGACGCACACACATCCATGTGGGTTAAGCACTGATCATGAAAAGTCAGAATTAAAAGAGAGTCAGATCAGCTCTAGCTTTGCAATGGCCTTGAGCAAGACACGTGACGCTTCTGAAAAGTTTTCAGTGTCGTTATGCATCGGATGGAGGTCACGGAGCAGGTAAGTCCCGGACATGTCATAGATTTGAGACTATTCACTGGAATAGTACTCAGATGACCTTGATCCCCCTGTATCTGGGGCACATGGCACTCGGCCCAAATTTATTGAATGAATGCATGATCAAAGGGCGTTTGCTCTACCCTGAACATTTTCTTCCTGCTGGCTCTCCGATCACACTCTTCCACAGCTCGGAAGTTTTAAAGTAAGTTAAGCTTACTTTAAATAAATAAATAAATAGATGCAAAAGGTTTTAAAAATCATCTCACCGTCTTAACGAGAGTTGTCAGAAAAGCCATTTCAGTTGCAAAAATAAAGGCCAAATGAAAGTCTTATTTGTTAGAACTGTGTACATTGCTTAATTAAATTGAGAGAGGTAAATAGAGGGACGATTAACCCGCAGAGAGCTAGGGGTGGTTCTGACAGCTCTGCTCATTTGTGGCATGCTCTCATTCGAACTGCATGCACACCCCGTTTCAGCTTTATACGAAAACAGCTTTCTCTAAATTCCCCCTGTGCTGTCTTGGTAATGGTTTCTATTTCTGTATTCTATTTTTTTCCCTTCGCTTCATGTTTTATAAATGAAGAAATGGTGAGGTTTAATTGTTCCCTGAAAGCAAGAACAGAGCCAAAACTAAGAGGGAAAAAAAAAGCTAGGGACTGGGTACCATACTAGGTCCAAGATTGTGCTCAGCAGACAGGGGCATTTGGATGGGTACAGCTGTTTAAGGATATTATGGAAATGTCTGAAGTTGGAGAATTCGCTATACTTAATAGCTCCACAGGTTTCTTATGCCCAGCAGGACATTGGTCAGAAGTTGAAGGTCAGGGCGTGGAATAGAACTTGGTTGGTAGAGCTCCTGCCCAGCATGTACAACGAGGTCCTGGGTTCAATACTCCAGTGCCTTTTCAATACTTCAGATCAGCATTTGGGAGCTGGGGCAGGAAGATCAGAAGTTAAGTCCTCCTCTAAAGCCACAGAGGTTCGTGGTTTAGCTGGAGTGTGCTAAAACTGGTTCTGCGGCAGTAACTCTGACCACTGTGTTTCTTAATGAGCCCAGGCTCACAGGCCAGGGAAGGCACTGCCCTGTGGATTGAGCCTTTCTACAATTAGCCAATCCGATGGTGGCAATCCCTCCATTGAGACTCCCTAACTCCCTCTGGGCTGTGATACGTTGACAGCTGAAACTGACTATGGGAGGGAATGATGAAAATAAAATGTTATCCTCTGCTATGCAGTGACTTTGAGGCTAGCCTGGGGTACATGATTAAGACACAACACGAAACAAAACAAAACAACTACAAAAGCAAATGAACAAACCCCAGTAAAATAAACGAAAGGAAATGAGCATAGCTCAGTTGGGGGAAGAAGTCTACAGGCAAGGGCAGTCAGAGACAGCCCCTCTTCCTGCTGCTAGGAGTCCTACAGGAAGACCAAGCTGCACAACTGTTACAGATGTGCAGAGTGCCCAGGTCTCTCCCATGCACACTCTTTAAAGTGCAATTAAGACAGAGGGATATGGCGTGCAGTTTAGTGCTGTTGGGGATGCTTTCAGGGGAGCTAGTGGGCAGGGCCTTACTTGGTGTCCCTGGTGCTGGCTGGCCTCAAGGAAAGCACAGGGTAGGTGGAGGGAGGGAACTGAGTGGGGGAGGGGTGGGAAGGGGAAGGGGAGGGATGGAGTGAGGGAAAGACAGAGTGTATAGGGAAGGGCTCTGAACTGAAGGGAACTGAACTCAATGGTGGGGTAGGGAGCACCTGTGGGACAAGCTAGAAGCCTAGGATAATGAGAATGCCAGGAACCTGTGAGGGTGATCCCAGGTAAAGCTCTCAGTAACCGGAAAATGGAGCGGCCATCTCCTGTACTCAGAAAAGACTTCCACTGTCCGGACTGGGACACGAACCCAGCCAGAAAACCTTAGCCCCACAATTTCTCCTGCTTATAAGACGCTCAGGGGTAAAAGATGGAGCAGAATTCAAGGGAAGGGCCAAGCAATACCTGGCCCAGCTTAGACCCATGCCATGAGAGGAAGCCCACCCCGACACTGTTAATGATATTCTGCGATGCTTGCAGATGGGAGCCTAGCATAACTGTCATCAGGGAGGCTTTACCCGGCAACTGATGGAAACAGATGCAGAGGCCCACAGCCAAACTTTTGGAGGAGCTTGGAAGAGGGGGAGGAAGGATTGAAAGAGCCAGAGAGGTCAAGGTCACCACAAGAAAACCTACAGAATCAACTAACCAGGGCCCATGGGGCCCACAGAGACTGAGCCACCAACCAGAGAGCATGCGTGGGACTGACTTGGTCCTCCGCACATTTGTAACAGTTGCGTAGCTAGGTCTCCATGTGGTAGCAGGAGCAGGGGGTGTGTCTGACTCTGTTGCCTGCCTTTTGATTCCTTTCCTCTAACCGGGCTGCCTTGCCCAGTCATGATGGGGGAAGATGTTCCTAGGCCTAGTTGATATGCCAAGGTGGGTTGATGTCCATGGGAGGCCTCGCCTCTGCAGGGAAGAAAGGGAGGAAGGAAGATGGCAGGGAGGGGAGGGGAGAGGGAGGAAGGGGAAGATGGGATCTGGAGATTGAGATGTAAAGTAAATAAAAAATACAAAGGGGGGGGATATGGCTATTAACACGAATCTGTCTAAATGGAGAGAGAAAGAAAACAGGAGAGGTTTTTCAAGTCAGAGACATCTAAGTAACTGTAATAATTATAAAGTCAAGAGGCCAGAATCAAAGATTTCCCAGGAGAGACCATCTTTCCAGAACTGGCATCTGGCCTGCTCTGCTAGTGGATATCAATTCTAGACAGTAGAGCCAGAGAGAGAGAGAGAGAGAGAGAGACAGACAGACAGAGAATATATATGAATATGGTGAATATGTATATAACACAGCACATTTACTCGACCCTAAGCCCCAGAAGGAAACCTTTCCATAGATGAAAACTGATAGGAGATGTGGCAGGAAATGATCGTGGATGCTCCTGGCCATGACTGCTCATCACCGATCCTTTACTATAGAATAAAATACATCAGCTACGGAGACTACACAAGTGTGTATTAGCAGATGCTGTCATCACTCTATAGCAAGCTGGCAAGAAACATGTAAACACTTGCTTAGCTTAGTTGGGGAAAATCCACTATTTTGGTTTTTAGCATCTTGGTACCTCCTTCAATCGGTGCACTTTGGAACACACATGAACACACACACACACACACACACACACACACACACACACACACACACGGAGTACAGTATATGCTCATTCTCTTTCTCTCTCTCTCCCTCCCTCTCCCCCCTCCCTCTCCCTTCTTCCCTCCGTCTCTCTCCCTCCCTCCCTGCCCGCCTTAATAAAAACAATGTTTCATTCTGAAACTCAGACTGACCTGTCTCAGCCTCCCAAGTGCTGAGATTCCAGACACACTGTATCACACTCAGACCGATAAGGCAAGCCCTCCTCTATGACCTCCTTCTTAAGTGGGAAGGGCTTTTCTCAAAGCCATAACTGGGTCAAGGTCAGTACTCAGGACACCTGCCAGCTGGGATGACTGTGTGCATCAAGTAACAACATTCAGGAAACACTACAGCGCGCGCGTGTGTGGTGTGAGTCCGTCGGTCTGTCCGTCTGCTTGGAGACAGAGTTTCCCTGTGTGTCTAGCACTGAACTTACATTCTATAGCACTGAACATATTCACAACATAGTCTAGGTTACCCTGGAATTCACAGCAACCCTCCATCTTCCTCACCCTCAGACTGTACAAGTCCACTGCTTAGACTATGGAGCGGTCCCCCGAAGGGTTGGCAGCAGCCGTATCCTTGAGCACGTGGAAAGGCTTGAGATAAGGGTACGTCTCATAAGAGACAGTGAGAGGCAGAACCCCAGTGTGCTCAGATCTACAGTGTGCATTTCAAAATGCAAACCCCGATGTTGCTAGGCACAGGAATGAAATTATGTGGGAAGAAAGCCACTTTTAGTTCCAAAGACTTCACAGGGTCGGCAGCAGGGACATTGTGCACAGATGTTGGTTATGCCATCCCGGTCTGGCTCTCTCTCTCTCTCTCTCTTTTTTTTTTTTTTTTGCTGTTCTCGTTATTTGGGTTTTGTTTGGTTTGGTTTGGTTTTGGTTTGTTTAGGACTCCTGATGCACCGTGCTTCATTTCTTTGGGGGAGAGTTACTGAGCTGTCCCCTGGTTCAGGCAGGATCAGCTGGGTCTGTTGTGGGCAGGCACTTACAGGCACATGGTAGTGGCAATTTGCTCCCCGTTATGGAATTATTTCAATATTTTGAAACCAGCATGGGCTTACCAGTGAGCACCAGACAAACACCAGCCAGGTCTAAGGAAAGAGGAGATGCTCCACATGTCTGTGGAGATGACAGTCACATCAGGTGGCAATAGTAACTGCCAAATTGTTAGCATTCTTCATGGTTCACTCCTCGATGTCTTGATCCTCAGGTAGTCACATCCCGGGCTTAATCTCTCTTCCACAATCTCATTGCCCGCGAATGCTCCACTCAGAACCAAAAGGTAACAAAGGGTCTTGTTTCTTTTTCAGGGTTTTGGGTTTCGTTTCGTTTTGCTTCTGAAACAGAAACTCCTGTAACCCAGGCCAGCCTCAAGCCCTGTGTACAGCAGCGGATGACCTTGAACTCCTGACCCTTCTGTTTCTACCTCCCAGTGGCTGGGATTATAGGTATGCTCCCCTGTTCGTGGACAAGGGACAAAGGATTGATTTGTTTCCATTCATCTGCCAATATGTATGTAAATAAAGCAAGCGCTTTAAAAAAGAGCAAATGATCCGAGCTCAGAGCGTATTAATGAGAAGATAGAGAAGAATATTTTGGAAATGTGGAATGAAATTTCTTGGGTGGAGTGGATTTTTACCTGTAGATACTTTGTCTAGCGAAGTCACTAATCAGTAATAGAATAAACATGGAGATAATACTGACAGCCAGAGACATCGATAGTGGCATGCTCGCCATGAATACCAAAAAAAATGCTGTTCCTGTATAAGTCGGGCAGCTGGGAATACTAAAGAAAGGTCATTGTTATTATTATTGTTGTTGTTGTTGTTGTTACTATTGTTAGTTGGGCTGCAAGGTCCCTGTCTGTACCCCTAGCAGGTGGGAGGTAGAGGCAGGAGGATTAGGAATTAAAGGCCAGCTTCAGCTACATAGTGAGTTTGAGGCCAGCCTGGGCATCCTGAGACCTTGTTTCAGAACAGAACAGGTCTTTAGTGGGCGAGTGATGGGGCTTAGAGGGGCTTCTCTCAGTCCCACAAGATGTCGCTTGGGAACTCAAGGGCAGCATCTTAAGTGACAGCTTAACCTTCTTGCTCACTGCTCTCTGTCATCCCCTTCCAAGCCACTGTCCTCCTGGTTCCCAAACCTACCTTCCCAGGGCACAGTTCTGATCAGATGACCTCCTTGCTTCTTACCTTCCAAGGCTTTTACTGAATAAGGTTCAAGTCTCTGTGGTTAGCATTTCACCTTGTCTCAGCTACAGTTCACGTTCCTTGAATACAGCTCAGATCCGGTGCGTTTATGTACTAATTTAGTTGTTTCCGTCGTGTTGGAGGGGGAGGTGGGACCCAGGGCTCACTGTTGTCACATGGGTACACTGTTTGTGGAGATGATTCTCACTGCTGCCTTCCGACTCAGTTGGTCTCAAACTCACGATCCTCCTACCCCAACCTACCAAGTGCTGGGATCACAGGTGTGCATCACCACGCTCAGCTTAGAGGATGATCAGGATGGGTGGAGTAAGTATATATGTCAAGTTCACAAGGTCACTGATTGCCAGGAAGGTGTGGTGGCTTGCTGAGATGCCCCCCAACCCCCCCCCCGCATTGACTCATACTGCTGCATGCTTAGTCCCCAGTTAGTGAACTTTTGGGGAGGGATCAGGAGGTGTGTCACTAAGGTGGGTTCTCTCTCTGCCTGCTGCTTACCGATGAGAATGTAACTCTCAGCTACTGTCCCAGATCCTGCTTGCATGCCACCATACTCAGTACTTTGACGACAATGGACAGATCCCCTGAAACTGTAAGGCAACCCCCAGGTAAATGCTTTCCCTTGTAAGAGTTGCCTGGGCCTTGGATGCTCTTTGCAGCAATGAAACAATAACTAAGACAAAAGTTATCTGTGGTGTAGATAACATCTATAACCAGTTGAGGTTAGACAGTTTTATCGTTAGGTACCACCAGTGTGGGCTTCATTCTATTGGCTCAAAGACCTGAAAATCAATACTGAAATTCCTTGAGTAAGAATTCTTCCTCACTATCAGAGAGCATCAGCACCAATCAGACTTGATGCCCCACCAGTGCCACGGCCATAGTCACTCTCTTTATAGCTACCTCTTAACTGTTACATGTATCTAGAGAACTCTCACAGACAGATAAACAGGAGCAAAGATTAAAAAGCAAGTCAGGAGATTCGAGCCACAGGTTTCCAGTATTTGAGCAGCCATGCTGTGAAAGGTGCTATGGGGGACGGAGGGCAGAGGAGGAGGATATGGATGAAGACCCCGTCGGCTTCCCATATACCTATGTTAAAGGGAGCCTTCTCGTAAAGAATGCAGCTGCCTTGCAGAGCCCACATCAAAGAGGACGTCTGAGATCGTCAACTCTCTGAAGTCTCAAAATCGAGCAGTTTTGATTCCAGGCATTAGCTGAATCCTTTCCTTACGGCTCTTTGTAGCTCTGTGGCTTTTATTTGCTCTTGTAATGCTTCCCCCCTCGAACTTTGCCATGGCCTATATAAATATAAAATATAATAACCCAGTCTGGCCTGCAGAATGTCTTAGACTCTCACCCTGCAGACTATAAAGCTGAGGCCAGCCATGGGCGGGGCCAGCCATGCTGCAGCAGATCAGGACTTGATTATGGTTAGCAAATTTGTAAACTTTCTGGTAATGTTTTTCTTAAGATTTTTTTTTTAAAATTCATTTTATGTGGATGAATGTTTTGCCTCTATGCATGTCTGTGTACCACATGCGTGCCTGGTGCCTGTTAGAGGCCAGGAGAGGACGTCAGATCCCTTATTACAGATGGTTGTGAACTGTTGTTTGGGAGCTGGGACTAGAACCCAGGTCCTCTGGGAGAGCATCATGCGCGCTCTTAATCGCTGAGCCGTCTCAATAGCTCCTGCAAATGTTTTTCTTTCCATATTGGTCAAAATCCTACGTAGGCAAATGCTTTTAGTCCTGTGTGAATTTCACAGATATTTTCCACGGGATAGTGCCCAGGAAATCCGGTTCTTTAGCACATGCACACACAGTGCACACACAGGATCTTCCCTGCCCTTGGCTCCAGGGACTCCGGTCTCACACGCTGGTGTTCGACCTGATATCCAGCAGAGGAAGACCTTGGATTTCTGACCCTCTCGCCTCCACCTCCCCAGTGCTGAGATGACAGGCCTGGGCCATCATCAAGTTTAGCGTGAAATTTTATTTGAGACAGGGTCTCCTACCAGGCTACCCTGAAATATGTCATCCTTCCGTCTCAGCTGCCCGAGTGCCAGGACGCTGTGTATGTAGGGATAAGCCATCACTCCTAGCTCGAAAAATAGACTTTGAAAACATCTTTGAAATCTGCAAATAGTATTAATTATTGTTTCGAATGCTCGTCGTCCCTTACAAAATCATTGAGTGAACCTTAGGAAAATAGCTCCAGAGCCGAGAGGGGAATTCCTGTGAAATTCATGCTGTATGTGTGTGTATGTGCCCTGCCCTACATGCTGACAAGCATGCACAGGCTCCCGGGTAGAGCGCATTTCTCCCCTCAGCGTCGTTATGTTCTACAGGACTACTTGCTGCAGTGTTTTCTCCCCTACTCTGCACCAACTCTGACTGAGATATGGAGCCGATATAAAGTATAATTACAACATAATAACATTCCCTTGCCACTGGAGATGAAAATAATAGATTTTCTTATTTGAAACGAGACACCTTTTAACTGGACTCATTAGTGCTTCGATGGAAATTACGCCCGTTTTTAACTCCCTAGGTCTAGTCACCTTGAAGGCTCTTGTGTGCGTTCTGGTCCTGGTTAACATAATTGCATTCCACTTTCTTTTATTTCCATTAAATTATATACAATTATATTAGCTCAGCGAGACTCAGACTTTGAAATGTTTTTAAAATGAATTTCTAAAACGGGAAAGGTACTGTTTCACATCATCTGCAGAGAGCTAATAAAGCTGGGGCTTGAATACACTTTCATCGTTTTTTTAGCTCTTAGGATATCCATAATGTTCTTAGCTATAAGCTCTTTACCGTCTGCCTGGAAATGAGATTTTTTAACCGACTTATTTGGTATTTTCCAGAGCGACAGTGTTGTAAAAATGTTTTTACCTACTGATTAGGAGGCAAGCTTGTTTTGAAAGTTGAGGCCATCCTAAAATACAAGGTCACTGACATAATCTTCTAGTTAACACGGGTTTCAGATCTTGTTCAACAATCTTCCATAGAATGGCCTACAAAATCATTCCTATTTTAAGATTTCTGACTAAATTAATCAATGCAGGTTAAAACACACAAATAAGGGGGGATACGAACTACTCTTTATACTGCATAACAATACCAATTTCCATAGACTCTGTTCTTGAGACGGGGTCTGGATAGGTGGTCTAGACTAGCCTCTAACTCACATCCTCTTGCCTCAGAGTGATTAGATTATATACATGAGCCACTAAGCCCAACTCAAAGACCAGTAGGCATCTAAGAGAAACAGAGTACTTCTTCCTCAGCATACCGTAAGCTACTGGAACTGGGACCCAAACTTGCCTCTGATATTGGAGGGAGAGCCAAGAGTACTGACAAAGAGGCTAAATGGATAAATACTCTATCCTACTGCCAAGGGCCCAGTCTTACTCCGAAATAGCATCCATGTTCAGCATGATTGGATGAGCCTTGGAAACTGTCTTGGGACAGTCACATTGGGAAATCCCAAGAGACACAGGGAGCACGGCCTCAGAGATATGGCCTTTGGGGAAGACATAATGATCTTCTGGGGCTGCTGCTGGAATGAGATTGGTCTTAGCTCTTTATACATGGGTTTTAAGACTGATGGACACTACCATACATGGACAGGGGGAAGGAGAAGGAGGCATTGTATAAATGGAGTCTAGAGGGACTCCTATGACTCTGGTCCTATAGACAGCACATGTAACAGACTTTCTCCAACTTCTTAGACCACCTTTAGTGTCCTCAGAGTCTCCAAGGTCACTGGTTCTCAAATGCAGGCCTTCTCTGGAGAAGTTAGGAGAAAGTGAAACAACAAGTCTTCACTGGAATAACAGAGGAAGCATGCAGAATTGGTGCTGGACCCATAGCTAGAACTTCCGGTTCATTAGGTGAGGTCAGAGCTTGGAACAGAATTTCTGTGATACTTCCTGCGGAAGGGACCACACCTCTGAAAGGCACCAAATAGTTTTTCTTTGGTTCCTGCAGTTCTGCTCTGTGTCTCTGCCCCTCCCTGATCACCTGAAACCCAGCTTTGGTTTGGCTTGGTTTTTTGGTTTTTTTTGTTTTTTTTTTACAGTTCTGATAACCTTTTTCTCCAACTGAACTTCTTTTCTTTCTTTCCCACAGGGCTAAGTTGTCAAGTGACTCTTTGCTAATCTGATTAACTGCTTTGAGTGTGTCCCAGACCTTACATACCAACTGGTAAAAGGAGGTCACTTCAAATCCTGCCTGTTCGTAGTCCCATAAATCCCATATGGGTATGTACGCATGTGTTCTTCTGAGTTAACCTCTTCTGAGTCTCTAACACCACTTCTGTTAGGTTGCCGTGCACGGCCAGACTTGCTGGTGACTGCTTGACATCCTTGGATGCTCTAGGAGAGTGGTTCTCAACCTGTAGCTGGAATCCTCCTCTCAGTTATTTACATTATGATTCATAAAGGCAGCACAACTACAGTTATGAAGTAGCAACGAAATAATGTTATGGCTTGGGGCGGGGGTGGGGGAGGTCACCACAACAGGAAGAACTGTAGCATAAGGAACTTCAGCATTTGGAAAGTTGAGAACGGCTGCCACATCTGTTCTCAAAGGCTGTGTCTCCAAATGCATTAATTAGCAGGGACTGTGGAGATCACTTCCAGCACAGGAGTCTGGGAAGACGCCCTTGAACCGTGCCCTTCTGAGAACGCTTTGAGAGGAGTTTGGCCGTAAGACACGCAGCTGAACCCTTTGACGTTAGTCAGTGTGGAGGCCAACAGGAGCGAGCAGGGCCAGAGGAAGCAGAGGCTGCGACATGAGAAAGAAGTGGAAAGGCACCTAGAGAGACAAACCACCTAAAACCGAGCCCCCCTTTCCGGAGCAAAGCCACAAGAGTAGGTTTCGTAAGTGGCAAAGAGGTGCTTCTAACATTCCGTGGTAAGGACTTTGGCAGATCATCTTCAAGGTCCCACATACAAACAGGAGAATGTACGTAAGGAGTTGTTGGGGAAAGGTCTGAAAGGGGCGTGAGGACAGCCACTAAACCAAGGGAGGCTGTCCAGGAAGGGCTCTTGAGAGGCGCTAAGCGTCTTTTTTTCCTCCCACTGTAAATGTTTTATGCATTTCACTGTCCATAGTTCTAATTTTATTTTTAAGCTATGATTTCTGAACCCATTTCCTCCATTAATTTAGTTTTATGTACATGTATGTATTTACACACACACACACACACACACACACACACACACACACACACACACTAGTGTGCATGTGGAAGTCAGAGGACATCTTGCTGGAGTCCGTTCTCTCCTTCCACCACGAGGAGCTTGAGAGATTGAACTCTGTCGTGAGAAGTGACAAGCACTTTACCCTTCAGCTCTCTCTCTCTCTGGCTCTATTTCCTGTATTTAAGACTTGTTCTTGGTGTCTCATCCTCAAAGCCGTACAAGCCAACACTAGGAAGTTTCCATTAGTAAGAAAAACCACATTTTATTTCCTCACTCACAAACCCTGTTGTCGCAGGAGTGCCCCCGCAGTAACTACAAAGGCCCTTTGAATGTCAGTTTCATTTAAATTTTAACCTCTGACCCCGTGTGAAGCCACAAAGATCCTCTTGTCCTGGTGTGACTTTAACAGACTGCAGTAGGAGCTCTTGTTTCGGAAACACACCTGCCCGAGTGAGGCAGCAGTGGCTGAGTCTGGTGGCCGGGCCACTCCACAGGTCCCAACCTGGAGAGAAAACTGTTTCTCTGTGTCTTATTTTCACTGTGAAGTTCTGGCTACGTGTTTTAAAGGAAAAAGAGGCAGTGTGTTAAAATTGCAAAGTACAATTTTTGGAAATTTCAGAAAATGTCCGTGAATTTAAGCAGAACTCAGTCTTTCCCAGGGACAAATGAGAGGCTGGCTAGGTGAATAATTGAAGACACGTTCACCATTGAAAAGTGCGCACAGTCAGGTTAGAAGCGTGCTTCCCATAGGGACACCATGTGAAAGTCAGAAGTAATTTTATATATTCTGCATTGAATAGAGTAAAAGGGAAGGTGAAAATAATTACCTAGTTTTTTGTTTGTTCTGTTTTTTGAGATAGGGTTTCACTAAGTAGCTCTGGCTGTCTTGGATCTTGATATGTAGACCAGGCTGACCAAACTCTGCCTGCCTCTGCTTCCTGAGTACTGGGATAAAGGTATGGGCCACTGTGGCCAGCAGAAAACTGATTTCATGATGTAATTTACTCAACCTATTATACCCCCAGATTAACATTCTCAAATACACTCCAGACCGAATTGCTAACAGTATATTTTATGTTAATTTAATTCTTTAATAGTTTCGAGTTTAGTACTAAAAAAATTATTAATTTTATTTGTATTATGTCTTTCAGCCTGATTTGTATTTTAGACTGAAAGCACATCCCAGGTCAGACAGGCTATTCCTCACAGGCTCTGTGGCCACATATGACTAGTGGATGCCACACTGGACCTACGGGTCTAGTATGTTGATGAGAAAATAGCACAAAAGACTGAGATACCAGCTCTAGTTGCTTTAGGGGAAGGAGGGAACTTTCCAGGGAAGAGAAACCACTGGAAATGGGCACAGCTCAGTGGGCGAGCACCCAGGCAGTAAGCTCAAGCTCCTGTCAGTGCCCAGCAGTACAAAGCCAAAGGGGAGGCGAGACGGGGGCTGGAAGGAGTGGTTATGACTCAAGCAGACAGACAGACAATGCAGAGTGAAGTTCAGACTAACAGACCTCCAGAAGCAATACTCCAAGAAAGAACGACAGACTACTAGATCTTCCCACAACGAAAAATCTCTCTGTGCTTCAGAAATACAGAGGCCCATGAAATCACATCCTGTTTACATTATGCTTTGCACTCTGCACTGGCTGGTTTTATGTGTGCTTCGGCTATGTGTGAGCACATATCCGATTTAGCCTTGAGAGAGAGAGAGAGAGAGAGAGAGAGAGAGAGAGAGAGAGAGAGAGAGAATGGGGAGTGGGGGAAATGGGGGTGGCAGTGGCAGAGTACCAATAACTCTTCACAAAGGTAAAAGGTTGAAGGGTTCCCATCTGATTGGAGAGCAAGGCTTGGAGTTCGGGTCACAACCATGGGAAACTCATCTCTAAGTCATACTCCATCCCTAGAGTTGGCCCATTCTCTTGTTTCTAAGCTGTGTTTTCATCCATCCACCATGCTTTTGTCTGGTTGCCTCAGAAGAATTTGAACAGAAGGAGAGAACGTGTTTCATTTGGAAGTATTCAAATCTGGTGGTCTATGTTTAAGGATCCAGATGTGGAAGGTGGCTCGTAAGTTGGCAGCTTCTAATAAGCCAAAGGAGTGTGGCTGTCACTCTGAAGACGAGTTAGCTAAGCATTTGACACCTTCCATGGTGACTACTGAGCTGACACTGGAGGGCGTTAGACTGAACGTTCCAGGAGTCTTTCTGAAGGCCAGTATCTAAACATGGTTAAACCTTTGGCCAAGCAGGAGAATGAGAGGACCTCAATGTATTGGACAAACTACTAAAAACCCAAAACAATTAGTCTGTATGTGTGGTTTGTGGTTGACCTCGTTAGGCCAAGTCAGCCATTTTGATTCTTTCCAAATCAAGCCATTCTTGAGTAAGAGTTCCACTCATGTGTCAAAGAGAACAGGAGTCACACCACTTATGCAACATGGCAGCCTTGGAATCGACATGTTATCTTCTGTGAATGAATAGAAACTAAATAGAGCCAAACACAAGGAAGCATGAATATTAAAGTGATTTATGGAGATGCTGAAAATAGAAATCAGTTATCGTTCGTGTCTGAGATCTGATAAAATCTGGCCATTGTACTTCCTCATACAGCCTCATAATTCTCGGATGACGGAATAACGCTTAAGCCAAATGTGGACACAGAAAGATAAAGCTAGGCCTGGGTGACAGTTTGAAGACCTCCATATTCCTCTTGAGCTTTTCCCTTGTGTGTCTGAGGGCTGGAGACACGAGCAGCATCCGGGTCTTGGGAGTTGAACACTACACACTGCAAAGCTGGGCTGTCTGTCTGCTGAGGGTCCCATAACGCTTCACGTCACGCTGATTCTTCTGAGTATGTGATTGGATTTACTGGAGCTCAGTGCTGGAGCAACAGCAGCCGGCAGGAAGCTGAGACCTCCAACCTCTGTACTCCTGTTGCCAGTTTTATTTCCCTCTGGCATCGCTCTCCCATCTTAACTATACTTTAAATTTCTAGTTGTTTGAAACAGGATGTAACACATTCGAGGTTGACTTCCAATTCCCGATTTCTCTGACTCTGCCTCCCAAGTGCTGGGATTATAAAGGTAAGCCAGCATACCTGGCCGAAACTCAACATTTTAAGGAAGCTTAATGTATGCTGTTCCGTAGAACTAAGCGCCTGCATATCATCATGCAAACATCACCACCGCCCACTCCTTCCCATACTGAAACTCCATGTCTAATGGCAACTCCTTAGCTCTGTGCCTACCTCCCTTTCAACGAGTCCTGCTCTAGCGCTCTCCCTCCCCCTCCATTTCTTTCTCCTTTTGCCTTTTTCTTGAGAGAGAGAGAGAGAGAGAGAGAGAGAGAGAGCGCCTGTCTCATGTAGCCAAGAATGACTTTGAATTACTGATCTTCCTGACACCACCTTCCAAACTCTGGGATTACAGACCAACACACCACCAGGCTCGCTATCTAACTTTCTGCCTTTGAACTTGAAAGAAAAATATTTAAAACGCATGTGAGTGATGGGAGGAAGGAACCAAATTCCAAAAGTCATCCTCTGACCTCAACATGTGCCCTTCCCATAAGTGAATTTAAAAAAGAAGAGAGGATCTCATACAAGGAAGCTTCTTTTTGCAGTGGGCAGCATTTCCTGCAGAGATCATAACTGGTCAACATGATGAGAATAAGTTACCAGTGAGTGCTCAGTCCTAAATGGGACATCTATGTCAACCTTTGTCCCACAATGCTCAGAGAACATCAAAGAAGAGGATACAGAAAGGATGAACCTGGCCGTGCACGTGTGAACTCAGGGGACCTATAGCTAACTCTACAAGATCAAGCCCCTCATAGTCCAGCATGCACGGGAGAAGGTCTCATGAAACTTCCCCTCTGGCTGAGCCATTAGCCAATGACAGCTGCTGGGGGAAGTATTAGAGGGAGTCTGGGGAAGTGATAAGGGGTTTATGTTGGATATTACCAGGATATGTTCTAACATATATGAAGTTGCCAAGGAATAAATGAAATTCTTTTAAAAGCCTCACGTAAGTAGAAACAGGCACAAAATGCTTTTGTGATTTTTATTGTCTTATATATTGACTAAGTCAGTTCTTGAGAACATTAACATCCAGGAAATCTGGTTCTATCTGTTCTTCTCTATCATACTCTCATGTTCAAGACAGTCCCTGAGATCCACAGACTCCTAATAAAGATTTACATGAATGAATGATTCAGGATGGGCACATTGATATCATAGGCTAGAATGACTTAAAACTGAGCACTAGTGTAGGGCACTGTGACTATTGACAATGACAAAGTCCTAGGACCCCATAAAGAGTTTGGGTCTGTGCTAGACTCAGTAGAGGAAACGTAATGGGGGCTCTAGTCATACCAAGGATGTCATCAGTGACATCATTCATGACATCAGTGCCACCAGTGAGAAAGGCCATTGCTAAGGAGACAGACAGGAAAGGCTTTGGGGTTTAAAGGGTCAGAAACAGGACTTTCCAAGGCAGAGCTTTGCACAAGCCCTGAGAGATAAATGGTGTTGGCCACGTCAAGGCTTTAGAATTCAAGGTCTGAGGAAACTTCTTTAAGCAAGGGCTGCTTTCTGCACTTTGAGCACTTCTGAAAAGTCTGATTGAGTTTAATGAATAAAGTAAAACCCATTAGGAACACAAGCCCATCTATTAGATCAAACTGTACTTGGCAAAATTTCCCCCTTGTTTCATTTTAGTTCTTTGATATATGTAGCCTTGAACCCCACAGCGCACCACCTGGGATACAGCCTGCTTTCTGTCCCAAGTGCTGAGATTTTAGGCCTTGTGGAAAGTGCTACTACACCCAGCTGACAGAATCCTTTTTAAAAACTGTCTTAGTACAACATTAAACTCCTTGTGACACAGATAAGTCAGCCTAGAGAAAAACTAATAACTACTGCAAAATTCTCAGTAATAAGAGGCATACATTAGAGATTTAAATCTACCTTCAATAACTGTCACATGATATGAAAATACCTATGATTTCTCCAAATGACAAAACTGCAGGCCCTGGCATCAGTACTGCTCTTGATCATTGGCTGTGTCTATGACTGGAGAAGACACTAGTTTTCAGTATACATATATATATACATATATATATATGTATATATATATATATTTTTTTCCCCCATGCTTTCAAGGAGTCCATGAATTCTGGGACAGGGATGAATGGCAGGAAGGCTCAGTTCAGGGTTCCATGGACTCTGGAACCATGGGTAAATGGCAAGAAGGCTCAGATGGTGAGAAACAAGCTATTTATTGGGTGGAGAATGGAGCTTAACAGCCAAGGAAGCAGCAACAAGACAGTGGGTAGAGGAGTAGCAAGGGCCCAGCACGGCCTACTCTTTCATGCCCAAAGTGGGATGCCAAGGTACACAATGGGCCTTTGGAATTTTTAAACATTTAAACATTTAGTTGTGTATCATGTGTAGGAGGGTAGCGGCATCATGGTGAGCACGTGGAAGTCAAAGAACAACTGACAGGAATCTGCCCTCCTCTCTTCCTAGCGGGGAGGCTCTAGGGATTACAGTCGCATCATCAAGCTTGTAAGTGCCTTTACCGCCTAAGCCATCTCCCTGGCCCACACCTATAGCTCTTTACTGTTCTAGAGGTTGAACCTAAGGCCTTCACCCATGCTCACAGAAATGTTTAAAGCACAGAGGTGCCAAGTTCTGACCTGTGTTTCTAGAAATGCAGTTTGCTCTATCCCATGGGATTTCATTGGCGGCAGGAGACCAGTTAGACAGTGCCGGCCATTTTGCAGGGAAGGACCATGATGACGTAAGCCAGAAAGAGACGGCAATGCAGGCTGTCCAGAAGTGGAAGTGAGGAACAGAAGCTGCTTAGAAGGAAGGATGGACATTAGTAGATGTCTTTCTGCTCCTAGATGGAAGAATCCGGCAATGCAGGCAGGAGGACAAAGAGTTTCAGTCCATTTTATTACGTTCTTAAGGTTAACTGAGTCCCAGGCAAGGTGGGCACAGCGGGATGGTTCATGCCTTCAATGCCAGTGCTCAGGAAGCTAAGCCAGAAAAATGGCTTCAAGTTTGTGGCCAACCTCTGTGATAGTCTGCACTACAATGAAATACTCCTTCTTGAAAACAAACAAACAAACCAAACAAACATCCACAAAAGCAAAAGGAAAAGCTGGGAAGCGCCATGATGTAATGAAGAGACCCTTGCCATCAGCTTGGTCCTTTAATCTGGGCCACTGTGGGGAAGTTACTGAGAGTCTTGTGGCCGAATCTCACTGCTGCTACAGCAAGGCCAAGAAAACTTGCACTCCAGGGTTGTGAACCTCAAGGGGGAGAGAATCACTGTAGACTTAGAGGATTAAGAGCTAAGGAACGCTACTTGTGCCAATATATTACGGTCTATCAATGAAGGGTGCTTATTGCTATGAATAGGTGCTCAGAGTTCAGGAGGAATTAAGACAGCAGTGCATACAACTCATACGCTCAGGGAAATAAATCTTAGGGATCCACAGCTGGCTCTGGAGAATGCGGAGGATTTAGCTAAGTGAGGGTAAGGTTGAGCAACAGAAGCATAGGAGAGCTGAGAAGTGAGGGCAGGCAGTGGGAGGCCCATGTGCACCCCGGCGATTACAGAGGTGGGTCATCCACACCGAGGGGTCAGGAATGGGTGAATGTGTGGCAGGGGCACACGAGGCAGGACATAGTGGCACATTCCCATGACTTCAGCACTCAGGAGACACAGAAGAAGCTAAAGTCTGAGGGGAACTTGGGCATCGGAAGACGCTGCTATGAAAGAGTGAGGGAAAGGGAGCTGGGACTGGTGCACACATTTGTCATTTTAGAATTTGCTTGATTACCCAGTGAGCTTCAGGACAGGCGGGGCCACACAAGACTCTGATAATAAGTAAACAAACAAACAAAGCAATGTAAAGAATTGATTGATATACAATAGATAACACTTCTGGAAAGCATGGTCTCTACTCACAGTATCACTATGTAGTCTGGCTTAGGAAAGCACTTGAGGGAAAGAGTCTCTAAGTAGGAAATACTCAAGCGTTTGAATAGGCTTTCTTATTCTAGTTTCAAACTTTTTTTTCTCCATGTGGAGAGATTTAATGGGAGAATGAGTCAAAGGGAAGGGACAAGAGAAAGAGGAGAAAGAGCTAGTTTCAAACTTTTAAAGAGGAGGAGGAGAAAGAGAAAGAAGAGGAAGAAGAAAAAGATGGTGATAAAGAAGAAGAGGAAGAGGGGGGGAGGAGGAGGCGGCAGCAACTACAGTAGGTATATAGTTATCTGTAAAGAACACATTTATAGAAAGGACTTTCTTCCCACCATGGTGTCTCCTCACTGCTGTGGAAAGTGGTTAATTTGTCTCAAGTACTGCAAATTCTTCATCCACAAGCTAAAGGGAAGAATGGAAAGGAGTAAGGGTAAAAACTCCCGAGAAAGCCTGGGCCAAAGCAGCCAGAGGTAGAGGTGCTGCGAGAGAGAGAGAGAGAGAGAGAGAGAGAGAGAGAGAGAGAGAGAGAGAGAGAGAGAGAGAGAGAGAGAGACAGACAGACACTTTTTTTGTCTTGGAGGTAAACTCAAATAGAATGTTGTGGTGAACTGCCGTTGGTTTTGGAAGCAAAGGAAAGTGGGATAATTTCTACAGTCCTGGTTCTGGTTCTAAAACTGAAACAGGAAACTGAGGAAGGAACAAAATTAGGCAGAAGGAAATTGAGCATTCAGTTTTGAACCCGAGTGATGCATTTTAGTGGGAATATTAAAAAGATAACTGGGAAGGTAGGATTGGCTTTCAGAGAGCTGATGTGCTTGTGAAAGATGTGTGGATTATAGTAATATCACAAGAATGGGTGGACTCGGGTGTGTTGGGGGTGGGGAAGAAGGAATGGAGGAGTGGATGAAAGGGGAAAGAAACTGAGAAAGGAAGAAAGACAAGGGTTACGCCTGAGCTCCGACCTTGGTGGTGCTTGGGCAGACCAGACAGCTTGAAAGGAAAGAGAAAGCAGACAGAGGTCAGGGAAGGACTTGGAGCGATGACACAGAAGGCGTGCCCACCCAAGCTGCCATGGGAGAGACTGTTCACAGGGAGTCCTGCTGAGAGAGAGGAGGTCAAAATGAAGATGGGTTGATGTCCACAAAAGGAACAAAAGAAAAGGGCTAAGGAGCTGGATCCTCAGCCCTCGGGAGGAAGAGGCAGGCAGATCTCTGAGTTCAAGGGCAGCCTGGTCTACAGAGTGAGTTCCAGAACAGCCAAGGCTACAAAGGAAAACCAAAATAAATAAACAAATAAGGAGCTTTTGAGTTAGAGAAAACACAGGGATCAGTTGCCTTCCAACACATGATTTCTATCTTTCATAAAAATTTTGGTTCTCTATGTCTAGTGCCCAGGAACACTAGCATTTGGGAAGCTGAGACAGGAGGATTACCTTGAGTTTTCAACCAGCCTGACTACATAGTGAGATCCAAGATATCCTGGACTACATAGTGAGATCTTGTCTAGAAAATAAAACAAAATCAATCACAATTACCAGCAGCACAAAATAGAAAAAGAAAAGGACTTGAGGTAAACAGAAGTAGTGAAAGGATTTAATGATTACTGGAGTTCCGATGCCAAGAGGTTTCATAGTAGCACGCACATAAATAGATTCAGGAGTGAAGTCACAAGATGTTTAGAGGACCTAGGTTGAAAGTCAGCGTGCTTACTTGCCCAGCATGTGTGAGAATCTGCGTGCAGTCCTTAGTACTGTAACAAAAAAAATTCTCAGGTCTGTTTTAATGAGGTATAACCTGTCTGTAGTGCTTAACACATCTTGAGTACCCAGCACTGGGGTTGGGTGACTCACACTTGCTGTTTTATTGAAGCCTCATGTCTTACTTAGGGTTTTATTGCTGTGAAGAGACACTATGTCCATAGTAACTCTTCTAAAGAAACACATTTAATTGGGGCTGGCTTAGAGTTTCAGAGGTTTATCCATTATCATCATGGTAGGGAGCACAGTAGTTCCCAGGCAGACACTATGCTGGAGAAGGAGCTGACTGTGTGCCACACTGGGAATAGCTTTGAGTATAGGAGACCTCAAGACCCTTGACAGTGACACACTTCCTCCAACAAGGCCACACCTACTACAACAAGGCCACACCTCCTAATAATGCCATTCCCTTTGGACCAAGCATTCAAACACATGAGTCTACAGGGCCCTACCTATTCAAACTACCACACCTTATAACAGTTTTGTGAAGTGGGTGTTATAATGAAAAGCATCAGACACATTAGGCAATAGTCTGAGGATAATATCTTGGCCACTGTTACCAAGCTAGGAAGTAAGGTAATTAAATGTCTGACACAATTAGATGTCAGACACAACAGAGTATGTATTTGATTGTATATCAGGAGTCCTGAGTAACCAGCCTCTCCCCTTAAAAATTTGCGTATCTCTTCAAACTTTTTGAAAGTAGCTGAAAGTATTTGGATTTAAAACTGTAGCCGTGTTCAGTACAGCTGGGTAATCATGTGGAGGATGCGGCTAACGGTTTGTGGAACAAACAGAAAGTTCTTATTTGCAGCTGTTCTTATTGAGATATGGATTTTCCCTCACTTTCAACTCTGGGCTAGTCCTGACTTCATTGCTGGTTATAATATGACAAAAGTATTGTATATAATAGTCCTCCCATTTTTGCAGGATATAATTTACGACCCTCAAGATGGTGCCTGAAGTCACAAATAGTAGTGAATCCTATGCACACAGTTTTTACCTATGTGTATACACCCAGGATAAAGCTTAACCCATGCATTAGGCACTGTAAAAGACGGGCAACAAGAAACAGTAATGAAATAGAACAATTTACAGTCATATTCTGCACTGAAATGGTTACTAACAGGCTTGCAGTATATAAAGCAAATGTAGGATGAATAAAGGAATTATTTGTTCTCTGGGCAGGATATAGTCACACAGTGTGAGATTCCACCTTGTTATTTATGCAGTCAGAAGCTAATGATTATTTCTCGAATATCTCACTTATTCTTTTTGTATGTAGTTGGCCAAAGGAAACAAATTTCAGAAAATAAAACCACAAACGAAGGTGTGACTATTGTAACTTTCAAGATCTGCAGTTTGTTTAAGATACGATATTGGCCAGGATGGCCTCAAACTTGCAGAAATACGCTTGTTTTGACCGTTTAAAACCATGATTCTGTAGACAGATCAAGTTATACGATGAGATAAAGAAACCAAGAGAGAAGTTCTTTATATGAAACGTGGAAATGGAGCTTCCTTGGACTGGCCTAAGCCAGTCACTGCCTCAGTGGAATCAAAAAAGTCCCAGGCAATGTTACTAGAAGCAGAACTACCCAAACGAACCCAGTCAAATCCTAATCCAGATAATTTAAAAGAAATAAATTGCATTTAATCACCAGGTTTGGGGTAGTTTATTATGCAAGAAGAAACAATATAAATTTAGTACAGTTGGGGTTAGAGAGATGGTTTGTTGATTAAGAATACATACTGGTTTTGTAGAGAACCTGAGTTCAGTTTCTAGAACCCTTATCAGTTCGTTAATAACCACTTGTAACTCCAGCTCCAGGGTATCCAGTCTGGATACATACACACATGCACATACTCACACATAGGCACACCTGCCCCCCCCCCGCCCCTGCACATAACCATACATAGGCAACCTCCTACACACCATATCACACACACACACACACACACACACACACACACACACACACACACACAGGGAACTCAGAGATCTGCCTGCCTCTGCCTTTTGAGGGATGGGACTAAAACCTTGTGCTAACTATGACTTCTGGCTATGAAAGCGCTTTCAGGAGTTGAGCATTGCATGTCTGAGAACAGCATTTCTAAGCAGAGATGAGTCTTTCTCTACTTCCAAGTCAACTGAGATATGAGCAATCGGTTCCACTACCACAGACAGGAGCTAGTCTGCAAGCTTTCCCTGACATGATTCAGTAGAACCAAACAATCGTCATCAATGATAACACCAAAGCCAAGTAAAAATGGAAAAAGGTACAAAACAGTGAATGCCATCTGTGCGTGCAGGTTATCGGCTAACGTTTCGGCAATGCAGGAGTGTAATCAGGCTGGTTTTAATGTTGGAAACTAGTGTTGGTAACTGCATTCCTGGTTTACTCACCTTTACTTGCAATGGCCTCTGAGGAAGTTTACAGTGAGACAAGCATAGCAGGAGAATAAAAATTAAGAAGACTCAAGGGTCAGCCAATGTCAACAACTGCAAAGTTATCCGTAAAGGTTCGTCAGGTTTATTCACCAAGATTTACCTTTAAATGTGGCTCTGAGTTTCCAGTAATTAGGGCAAACCTAAGGGATCGTTTCATGTTAAATGTGGTTCTCTTCAAAGAAGATCACATCCATCTGACTGTGGAATTCTGAGAGTGTGGTCACCTCTCAGGGTTAACCACAGGAGAGACCTTCTCTTCAAAGGAGATGTTGTTCAGAATGCAAATGGGCCACAACAGAGCCTAATACAAGCCAGTTTTCATTTTTGTGTGGGTTGAGATCTTCTCCTTTCTCTTCTCCCTTAAGGATAGAGTTTCATCACTTCTTATTCTTTTTGTTTCAATAAGTGTTTATTACCAAACCTCCTAGAGGCAGGACCAGAAGGTATATTGATAATTGAAAGAGCAAAAAGATTCTTGTTGTCATACAAATTATAGTTTAGGGGGTACATTAATCACCCTCTTAATTGGGGAGAAGGACATCAATTAAAAAGACAGAGTGGTTCATTGTCTAAGTTAGGGTTTTTTAATTGCTCTGATTTAACACCATAACCAGAAAGTAAGTAGAGGAAGAAAGGGTTATTTATTTGCCTTATATGTTCAGATCAGAGTCCATCACTGGAGGAAGTCAGGACAGGAACTAAAGCAGGGCAGGAACCTGGAGGCAGGAGCTAATGCAGAGGTCATGGAGGGGTGCTGCTGACTGGCTAGCTCAGCCTGGCTTTCTCAGTCTGCTTTCTTATAGAACCCAGGACCACCATCCCAGGCAGGGGCTTGACCCTCCCCTATTGATCACTAATTGAGAAAATACTTTATAGCTGGATCTCATGGAGGCATTTCCTCAAGGGAGGCCTCTTCCTTTCTGATGACTCTAGTTTGTTTCACATTGACACAACCCTCTGTACACTCAGTCCCGGGGATCTGACCTCCATGGGCACCAGGCACACATGTGATGAATTGATACAGATGCAGGCCAAAGAAAAAGTAAGTGGCGGGGCAGTGGTGGCGCACACCTTTAATCTCAGCGCTGTGGGAGCAGAGGCAGGTAGATATCGGAGTTCTAAGTTCAAGGCCAGCCTGGTCTGCAAAGTGAATTCCAGGACATCTAAGGCTACACAGAGAAACCCTGTCTCAAAAACAAACAAACAAACAAACAAACAAACAAACAAACAAAAAACCCCAACAAATAAATATATAAACAAACAAATAAGCAAAAGACTCAATAATAGAGATTATAAAAAGGCAGATGCCAGACAAAAAATTACACAGAGCTATAAAGAGCACAGAGCAGGAGGAGACGTGTAGATTGATGTCACTTTGCAGGTGAGGGTTGGCACAAGTTAGATCAAGGCCATGATTGGACAGTAAAAGAATAAGGCAGGGACAAAATTTTTGCAGGGAAGGAGAGAAGGAGAAAGAGGGAGAATCAAAATGGAGATGGAGAAGGATGACCCGGATCTGTGTGGTCTTGAATTGCCAAGGTAGCTGGGATGGATTTCTGTAGACACATTTATCTTATCTAGGTTGGCGGTTTATATCCTTATCAATTGCTTGTAAGTTTATTGTGTGGATGTATTGCACATTGAGTATTTAACATATAAATCTGGTTGTTGGGTTACAGTTTGTTGAGTCTTAATATTGATATTACCGGATAGCTGGAACCAGAGTTCTCGGCTGGCCAGGGCCGGCCAGGGCAACTAGCAATGGGAGTGGAGAGACTGCTGGGGCGAGATGACAGCTAGGCTAACATGGCGTGGTGCCACACTGGAACCAGCTGCCATTGAGATAAATTAAGGTTAGTTCTTTGGCCCTACGGTGCCAGAACTAACGCCAGGGAGTGACCACCCAGGTCCAAGAGTACCAGGGACCCAGAGTGGAGCCACGGTGAGGCTCAGGGACCAGTCGTGCCTTTTTTAATTATATCACAACAGAGACAGGCTGAGTTTCTGAAGGACTAAAGTTGGGGACAGTAAAGGACACTGAAAATTCATTGCTTATGTCTTTACTCCTAGTACAGCACCTGACAAATTCTGAACTCATGTTGGCTGATGCGAAGAATAACAACAAGAGGAAGAACAAGAAAACTTTAAAGTATTTTTGAAAGGAGAGGAAATTGGAACCTTCCCTCTTGGGTAGGTTCCGAAGCTATCATTTGAGAGGTAGCCCCTTGAGGAAGGGGAACACCAGGATCGTGTATTTCCGGGTCAGGGATGTAGCTTAGCCCTTGGGTAGCACATGGAAGGCCCTGGGTCTGATTCCCTGGACTGTGAACAAAAGGAATGAGAGAAAGACATTTTCATTCCTCCGATTTGTGGAAACAGCAAAATATATATTATCAGAGGTAACCGCAAGGCTATATCATGAAAGAAATTACAGCCTAACATTTCACATCATTGAGATTAGTTCTGAATTCCAAGTGACAGATTCCACAAATTCTCTTTATGCCGATGCCTGCTGATTGGGCGTGGTTCTCTCATCAACGGAAAAAAGGTGCAAGCCCCTTGGAGTCAACACTGGCTAAACAGACAAGCAAATTAGATATGGGTGCCCTGTCAGAGCTGATATCCACAGAACAACAAATGCCTGGTCCCGTTTGTTGCAGCCTAATGTTTAATATTTCAGGTCAAGTGGCTGCCTGGGAAAGCAACATTAGCTCTGGGCTGGCCTGGGATTCTGTCTGTAGACCGGTCGAATCTCAAACATATGAAGCTCTGCCTCCCAGGTACTGAAATTAAAGCTGAGGACCACCACAACAGCAAAATTTCACACCGAGCCCTCCAGTTCCTTTCAATTTTTTCTCCCCTATATGAATACATTCTAAATACAAATCAACAGATTTGATGATTTTGGTATTTCCAGAAACTAAAGGTCTTCCACTTCGGTGCTTCCTGACTTCACTCAGATATTCCTGTTCTATTTCTGTGCAGCCTCCGTCTTATGGTATCGCTTCTGTGACTTCCTTCCCTTGCCTTGTTATAAGCTAATCCTATAGGGAGGGGGAGGAAAGGGGAAGGAGGGAGGGGATGGAGGGAGAGGAGGGAGGGACAGGGAGGAGGGGCAGGGGCGGGAGAGGGAGAGGGAAAGGGAAAGAGCCCAAGTGTTTTCCCAAGCACGCTTGAATGAGTGTCAAACCTAGGAATGGAAAAGAGGCCAAGGTGACCTCAACAGTGGGCTCTTCCCAGGAAAAATGTCCCAGCAAGGCTCTAGAAAGCAATTAGAATAATATTTGACAGCCTATGAGCTATGAAACGGAAGACCTGTTCTCTGCAGCCTTGAGTCCATTCATCCTGTAAATATGTTAAGAGTCATTTTAGAACACTGCGAAGAAATAGGTGTCAAGAGTGGACAAGCTCCGTGCAGTCACAGAAACTGCAGTACCCAGGGCCTTCCCGCCTGATGCTCCTGTGTCCTCCTCCTCCTCCTCCTCCTCCTCCTCCTCCTCCTCCTCCTCCTCCTCCTCCTCCTCCTCCTCCTCCTCCTCCTCCTCCTCCTCCTCCTCTTCCTCCCTCCTCCTCCTTCCTCCACACTCCTCTTTCCTCTCCCCACTCCTCCTCCTGTCACAAGGAATGCTTTAGGAACTTGCCAGCATCATGGGGTGCAGTCTGCCATCAGGCCTGGCCACTTACTGACTACACCTGCTCTCAGGCCCCAAAGCAAGGTCATCCTGTCCTTATTTCAGGAGTGAAAAAAGGCACTGAGGCTCAGGTCTGAGCAGGCTGCTGTCCCCACGGTAGGGAATCTCTAGAGGCACCAAACCTACTGCTTCATCTAAAGCCCTGCTGGGAAACTGATTATCCCGTGAGGTCCTATCAGGCGAACCCCTTGATGCTGCCATGAACGTATCTACGGTCTAACTTTTGGGCTTCTGACTCATATGTTTTTTCATATGCCATACTAAAACGCGCTCTCGTGAGCTATCTCCTTAGCAATCAGTCAATTAGTTTGGCCTACATTACATGATCTCATGTAGGTCATGCTGACCTCCCCGTTGCTGTATAGCTGAGGAAAGACTTGAATCTTCCATCCTCCTCAGTACTGGGGGTTATATGCTCAGCTTAAAAACAAAAAAAGCAAGCGGTGTTGGGGATTTAGCTCAGTGGTAGAGCGCTTGCCTAGCAAGCACAAGGCCCTGGGTTCAGTCCCCAACTCCGAAAAAAAGAAAAAAAAAAAAAAAAAGCAAGCGAATAAAATTTACTTTCTACTTATATGTGTGCGTTTGAGGGTAGGTGTGTGCACGGAAGTGCAGGCAGGCGTCCATCTCCCCCAGAGCTGGAGTTATAGGTGGTTGTGACCCTCCTAATGTGCTTGCTGGGAAAAGAACTTGAACTCTTAGAGAGAGCACTCCATGCACTTAACTGCTGAGCCATCCCTCCAGGCCTCTTATTGTTTTAAATTATACAGGCGATAGGAAAATAAGGTGCCCTGTATAAAGATAGGGCAGAGTGGGCTGGGGTGACGGCTCCCTGGTTCTCAGCCCCAATGTCAGATGGCTCCCAACCAAATGTAACTGTAGCTCAAGGAGGACTTGACGTCTGGCCTCAGTGGGCGCGTGCTCTCAGGTGCACACACCCACGTGCAGGGATGTGGGCACACACAGACAATTAAAATAATAAAATCAAATCTTAAAAAAAAAAATAAATGAAGCAATGCAGGGCTTCAGGCTTCCTACTTTCCCCCCAGGTCTTCTGTCTAAAAGAACAATATTCCATTATCAAGATTGCGGTCGTTTGAGTCTCTTTCTTTCTCTCAATGCTTTGACACTTTGGTCCTTGTATAGAGGAACTGATAGGAAGTACTTCTTTATTTTTTGAGGCAGACTCATCTGTCCCAGACTCACTACTAATGAGGATGACCTTGAGTTATTAGTCTTCCTGCCCTGCTTCCACCTTGCCTCTTCCAAGTCTGACCTTGCAAAGCTCTTTAAAGGGAGCAGCTCATCTTCTCTCCTCCCCGATGTGAGACTCACAGCTACACTGTAGCAGTGTCTGAGGCGCCTGCTGGCCTCCTCTCACAGACTTCCCAGAGCTCTGCAGCATAACACAAGCCTACCTCAGAACTTTCTGGAGTTACAGCGAGACCGAATACCCATTTTGTAGACATAGTTCATCATCATCCACATTCTACAGTACTTAAGGCTAGTGCCCCTCCTCCATCCCACAACACACACACACACACACACACACACACACACACACGTTGCTTAATCCATTAGCCCTGCTCCGCCTTGCTCCAAATTATAAGCTTTAGGGGTTGCTGTGTAAAACAGACTTTGAGTTCAATCATTTCTAAACACTGAGTCTCCTAACACGTAAGGGAATAAGTCTGGTAGTGTAGCTCACTGGTAGGTTAGGGCATTAAGCACGAACCCGAGGTCCTGGCTTCCACCCTGAATGTCAAAATAACTCACTGTAATAATCAGAAAACTATTTTTATGTTTGCGGTGGAAGAATGCATAATGTCAATACTTACGAATGCTGAAGGCGGTAATTTATAATAACATAAAATAAAGAGAAGAATGAACTACAATGTCCGACTTTGTTTCTCCTTAGGGCTGAAGGTCAAATCCAGAGGCTCATTAATTCTTGGCAAGGGTTTTTCTACTGAGCAACCCGTTTCATCTGTCTCTCTCTGTCTTAGTGCGACAGAAAACACTACAGAATAGAAGCTGTGGTGTGAACAACAGAGTCAACAAGGAAACTGATGTCAAATTTCCCTAAGTGGGCGCCATCTACTATGGGGCAGCAATGCTTCGCTTTGAGGCAGGTTTAAGTTATTTTCCAGCTTTACTCTATCTAATCTATAAAAATCTACAAAGCACAAAACTCAGACACCTGAGGTTCCTAAGCCACCCATCTGTTTAAAGAAGGAAGACAGCCAGTGACTTAGAGCGATTCACTCATTCAGTCTTTTGCTCAACACATGTTGATAAACATGTGTTGGTAAACACGTTTTTTGTTTTGTTTTGTTTTTGATAAACACAAGGCCTTAATGCCCTGTAGCATCTTCAGATGAGGAAGCAGGTGGCTGGGCTGTAGGCAGCTGTGGGAGGGAGGCAGGAGACATGAATTTGGGGGTGTGGATGGGGTGGCTAAGTAGCTTTGGCTGGCCAGCTACGTAGACTAGGCTAACCTCCAACTCACAGAGCTCTGACTGCCTCTGCCAGAGATCTGTCAGTGTTGGGACTAAAGGCATGTGCCACCACACCTGACTTTAGCTTCCTCTGAAGAAACTCCGTGGATGCCACTGGAGTCTCTGAGATCAGATTGGTGCTGGAGGAACCAAAGACAGATTTGAGATCCCCTGAAAAGTGTTCCTGCTTACCCTAGGAAGTCACTTGGTAAAAATAGCCTCTCGGTAGGTAGGGGGTGGGACTCTTCGAGGCTCAGTTGCAAGTCCAATGCCATGACTAGACAGATATAAAAGCAATACCAGGTTCTTGCCCATGGCACTATAGGATCTCCTCCTGTTTTACTGTGGAATCTCAACTCTGACCACACCTCTTCCTGGCTCTGGGCCTTACAATGCTTTGCTGGGCTACAAGTGTTTTGCATAGTGCCCGGCCCACACTTAGTGTTAATCAGTTATCGTCTTAGGAGAGCTTTCAGGGTTTCCATTAGGAGATCTTTTTTGTTTTGTTTTGGAGGATCGAGCCTCCAAATAGAACAAAGAAAGGAAGTGATAAGTACACAGACTCCCTTTGTGGGACCAAAGATGTTCTTTATATGCATCATGTGTGCATCATATGTGCCCTTTATGGGACAGCTATTGACTTCACTTCTTAACAGTGCTCGAGATCCACTTAGCAAAGGCCTCTCCTGTGCTCGTCTCCCCTGAGCAGTACTGGAGGAAAGAGAAAGTGTGTGTGTGTGTGTGTGTGTGTGTGTGTGTGTGTGTGTGTGTGTGTGTGGTGTGTGAGCATGTAGTGTGTGTAGTGTGTGTGTGTGTGTGTAGTGTGTGTGTGTGTGTGTGTGTGTGTGTCCTCTTCACTTCTCTATTCACCCGTGAGTCTGATGTCATAGTAAAGTGGGGAGGAACTGGATTTTGGAAAGTGGAACTTGAGTCCAAATCTTGACCTCGTTACTAACCAGCTGCATATGTCTCAGGGCCAAGGAACAACTTTCTCAATCTGGGAAATTGAAATAAGAATAGAACACTCCTTAGGGCTTTTGTTTGTAAGCATTTAACTATGTAGTATGCTCAGAACTCTTGGAATATAGCCCAGCATGTCTGAGGTAGGATAAAGGATGAGGAAAGTCAACCTGGTGTGGTGGCACAAGCTGTGTAGTCCCAGCACCAGCATGTGGGAGGCAGGAACGGGAGGACTTAGGGGCTAATCTGAGCTTCAGTGCGAACCTCATGCCAGCTGCCCATACAGAGTTGAGATGTTGCCTCAGAGAGGGGTGCTGGTGGATGGGGGTGAGGGTGAGGTAAATGCAGGGGTTACCCGTGGGAAAAGAGGGGAAAGAGCTAGCTGAGAATGAATGAGACCTTGGTTCAAGATGATGGGGTAAATCTATAATCCCAGGGCTCAAGACACACGACTGGAAGCACCACTGCAAATATGAGGCGAGCACGGAATGTGGAGTCAGATCCTGGTGTGGGGCTTTCCGTGTGTGTGTGTGTGTGTGTGTGTGTGTGTGTGTGTGTGTGTGTGTGTGTGTGTGTTGGGAGTGGGGTAGGGTTAAGTCAAATCCTCATAAATGAGATTCCTGATCATAATTATAGTCCAAACACAGCCCCCTTGGCTTTCTTGTGCCTTGCTTACATAAGAGCATTTTTATCCTGTAAGTCTGTGTTTATCACATGAGTCTGTAAACTGCAAATCATGTTAAAAACGGCCTCATACTTTCATCCACTAAAGAGACATTTTCCAGGTAAAAATAAGGAACCCCGACTTTTTTTTTTTTTACTTGATTCTCTAAGCCCTTTGAACAATGCAACTTCAGAAGCTACCAAAATAGTTTCCATAGCTGTGGCTCGTTCACTTAAATTGGGCTCTTTCTCTTGAAAGCCCCAAGCGCCCAGATGTGTGCCTCCCCTAAGTACCTTTCCTCCCTTCACATCCGAGTTTAAATCTGTATCAATTTTGTTTCCTTTGCTTGTTTTCTGAGAGATGGTCTGTGTAACCCAAACTGTCCTTATCTCCCGATTCTCTCACTGCCACAGACCATGCCCTATAAAACCTCTCTCTCTTTCTCTCTTTCTCCCCCTCTCTCCTTCCCTCCCTCCTTCCTTCTTCCTCCTCTTCTGTTTTGGGAGACAGAGTCTACTTTGTAGTCTTGCCTGGCCTTAGACTCTATGTGGAACATGCTGGCCTCCCACTCACGGAGATGCCAAAGGTATGCACTATCAAGCTCTCCGGTGGCTTTTTTCTTAGGAAACTCCAGTCTCTGGCCATAACTTTGAAGGTGCCCAGTCTCGTCTAAGTGAGGGTTACGCAGCTGGTTAGCATCTTGATAGCAGAAACTCAAACTTTCTCTAGCCGTGGTGACTCACCACCTCATTGCTCTCAGCACTTGAAAAGCTGTGGTAAGAGGTTTGAGGCCAGTCTGGGCTACACACTGATTCCCAGCTCATCCCAGGGCCACAAAATGAGGTCTTGTCTTAACAAGCCAATGAACAAATAAAGCGACAAAGCCAATTCTTCAACTTCACTTCGTACCAGTTTATCACAAAATTACTCTTTGCTGTGTTGTCAAGAATCTGGGTCTCACCCGAGTCGAGTCGGGCCTTGGAACAGATCTCCTCAAGCTACTTTGGAAAAGGATTCCACCCAGCGTGTTCTGCTGCTTCCTGACAGATCACTGTCATAGAAGTGACAGCTTTTGTAAAAGCTATTGTTACTACAAAACAATAGAAGGGATTGCTCACATCCATGTAACATAAAACACTGGGTCAAGACATAAGCTTCTTGTCAAAGTCTGGAAGTGATTCCATGAAAACAGAACAGTAGAACAAGAGGGCCTGTCCCTACTACCCTGTCAAAAAGGAAATGAGTGAGACAGGACTGGGTTTAATGAAGAAGAAATCATTCTAGGTCTGCAAGGAAACCCTTTGAATGGGAAGCTAGTTTAACCCCATTCTAATCCTAGTAGTTAGTTAATATCCTCATAATTGGTTTTCTCACCCTGGATTCAGGGAGGTCTGGGAAAGGGTACCCGGAGGGGTGTTCTCCCCTCACCTGCTTTCCTTGGTGTGCACATGCACTCGTGTGTGTGTGTGTGTGTGTGTGTGTGTGTGTGTGTGTGTGTGTGTTTCTCTGAGGCAGGGTCTTTCTATGTTGGGCTATATGGCAATTCTACCACTTTTGGCTTCCGGAATACTGGGAGTATAGCTTCTGGCTCCTGGCTCCAAATCTGAAATTCTATCAGCCAAATGCCTTTGCAATTTGATAAACAGTAATAACTGCAGCACGGCTGCTCTCAGGTTTCGCTCACATACTTGGTGTATTTCCACTAAGGATTATCAAATTCAAGGCAATATCATTTGTTTGTGTTTTCTGGGTCGTTCTGGAGGAATCCAAGTCAGGGCGGAATCTTTAAAGCCTTGGATAACTTTTATCAGAATTGATATAGCCTACAGCTCTCGGATTTTCACATAAAAACCGAAAAGGAGATCTTCTTCCATTCATCTTAATTGGATTTTGTAGGCTCTCAGAATAAAATACGACCTGTGTACATCTAGCGTTGATTGGTCCCTAACACACAGAGTGAAAGTCTGACCTAGTTTAGCTTAGCCACTGTCAGCTAGGTGAAATTAAGCTGATGTAGTCAAGGTTTTAAAACACCGGAGTGAAAGCTATTCGTCCAGAAGACTGTGGAGGACGCACCAGATAGAGCTCTTTTCAGATGCTGCTCCTCCTCCGACCAGTGCAGCTGTCTCCGGTGACCGTTGCTACTGAGGGAAGGCTTGAGAGCTATGAGAAGTTTGCCTCCCGGGACTGGGCTTTGGACACTGGGTAGAGACACACTTATTTCACATAGGGGCGGAGGAGAGTCTGATATGACACAAAGAAAAGAAGAGGAGAGGGGGATGATATGAGATTAAAAAAAAATATCAGACTTGGAACTGGGCACGATGGTACCCCCTCCCTGTACAATCAGCATTTAAGAGGTAGAGTCAAGAGGGCAGAGTTTGGGGCCAGCCTGGACTCAGAAACTGCAACATGACCCACACTTGATCTTGGACAAACAAGTTACACATTTTAGCTTTAATACTTTTAGTGTCTGTGACCTTGGGCAATTAACTGTTCAATCTCTCTACGTCACACTTTGCACAGTTAATCATTTTTCTTCTGTTGGGTCGCTATGAGGATTAATGAAGTGATCTGCAAAAAGCACTTGGTCCACAGTCAGAACTAACATGGCTACCGGTAGGTAACCCCCTGGGGGTGGGGGGTGGAGGGCACATTAGCTATATTCCCTTCTGGCTGCTCACTGGATTCCTTCTGGATGGCTGAGAGATGGAGGTAGGAAGTAGCCTTTTAGCCTTTTGCAATCAAAAATTTGGTTCAGGACTCAGTTTCCTCTTTAGTGAGTGTGTGTGCACTAGCACACCCCCACCCCAGAACCCGGTCCTGTTCATAGCTCAATGTGGGCTTCAGACAAAGGTTTACTTTGTAGGGCTCTGAAGCCGAGCTGAAACTAAGATATGCAGAAATGTGTGGAGCATAAGGAAATGGGCTATTCTTGGCCCCAAACAAAGACTTTATAGAATGTGAATTTGTATGTAAGGCACATGGAGAAGTTCAGCTACGTATCAGCGCCCATATGACAACAGTTATTTCTGAGGAGGGAAGGAATAGTTCCAGAAAAGGTGGGCTGAACATCTCTACTACCTTCAAATTTTACACACTTATGTCCTTATTACCCGTGCAATAACAACAATAATACATTTAAAGCCATGTGTGCTGAGGCACCTGTGATCCCAACACCTAGGAGTTAGAGGGCCTTGAGGATCAGGAGTTCAAGGTCATCCTCAGCTATGTATATGAGTTATTGGAAGCTAATCTGGGTTAGAAGAAAGAGACCCTGTCTCAAATCAATCAAACAAAACCACCCAAACTAGAAAAGGCAAAGGCAAGGTCATAGTCCAAGCAGTGAGCATTTAGAATACAGGATAAATCGGATGTGTAATAAAACAAACTAGACAGGAATCAAATAATGTCTGCCCAGGGCTGTCAGTGATGTGACGCATGTCACATTCTACTGGGCTCACTGTCCTTGAGGGGTGGGGGTGGGGTGGGGCAGGGAAATGTCAGACCCAATCTCCAGCAGACTGAGACCAGTGAAACCACCTCCTGGACCTCATGGTGTAAATCTTTTTCTCTCTGCAGTTTTTGGGAAGACATCTGTCTCTTGTCTCACTCTTTCCGAAATCCAAGGTCTGTGCAAACACTGGCTGAAGCGTACTGGTAAATTATGCTCATGAGTAAAATGCAACCAGATGTCAAACCAGGATTTCTAGTAGTACATTTTGATGGCAAAGGAAATAAGAAACCAGTATAATAAATGAATGAATAGATATAAATAAATAAATAAATAAATAAATAAATAAATAAATAAATAAATAGATAGATAGTATGTAACTGACACTTGGTTGACTGACAATACTCAGCTGAAAGGGTTCACTCTTTGAAAGACTGTTCACTCTTTGGGGGTAGGGGATGGAGGAGTAACTTGCATGTTCGAGGCCCAGCACTGTAAAACAAAACACCCTCCACAGCATCAAATAAATTAATTAAGATACGCATGATGTCATAAGCCTAAGTCTATAGTTCCAATATTCAAGAAACTAAGGCAGGAGGATGGCATTCAAGACAGCCTGGTCAATGTAGCTAGAAAAAAACCCAGCAAACTTTGGCTAGTGAGTTAGAAGGAAGTAAAGAATTTAAGGACTGATATAAAAGGGTCCTCCCCTTGGAAAGGCATCTTTTGACTACAGAGGAGACCTAAGTAATGCCCTGAAGATCGATGGAGAAGCTGGGCTGACTGGCTTTTATATAGGTTGCAGACTCTACTGGGGCGAGACCTCAGCTGACACTGGCTGCAGGAGTTAGCGTTCGTTCGTTACTCAGATTCAATGCATATCATTCGCATTTGGCCATGGACTTTGGGAGTTCTAAACCGGAATGTGAGAGAGCCGTTGCTGGCACTTGCAGGCTGCTGGTTTGCAGACCTGCCTTTCTGGCTTGACCCTTCAGGGCAAGGAGGCAGTCCAGCCCAGCCTGTGATTCATTACCTTCTGTTGCCATTTCAGACAGGCACACGCGGAAAGGCCTGAATGAAGGAAAGAGTGAATGAATGGAAAGAAGCATCCGGATAGAACCGCCCTGGGCACTAAATAGGACAGGACAACTGAGGGCTGGAGGAGCCTCCTATTGCTTAAGAAACACTCCCCATAAGAATGTCAGTCATCAGTCTTCCAATAACCATTCAGTTCTTACCCCCACCCCCCACTCATGTGTAAATTTGCAGAACCACAGACCTCCAGTATGGCCATTGAGGTGAATTGAGTTTATCTGTGATAGAGAAAGGTCTATACATTTAAAGCCCCATGACATTACTAACACTTTGCATGAAAAAAAAAAATAAGGAATTTAAACAAATGTATACAGCAAATCTACAGGGCAGCAGAAACCCACAATTATAGTTCGGGCTATAAAACAGGCTATATCCTGTTCCTTTTGGTGAGGGCACATGCCTTAAGCAAAATTGAGGCAACTTGAAATAGAGGGTTTGAGATGTTAGGAGTCCATCATTTCTGTCAAAGGTCACTCTGGTCCTTTCCTATTTATACCAAAGATAGAGATATTGGCAGAATGAATTTGAGGAGTCAAAGCTGCTGCTAACAATTGAAGATGAAAACGCAGCCCCCGAGAAGGAGAAAAGGTGTGGCAAAGTTGAACCCTTCCAAGATAAGAGCGACAAAGCGACTTAATTAGCCCAGACTAAATTGCTTGCTATTAACTGCACTCGCGGGCCAGCTCTCTTTGAAACTGCCCTGTAATCCTGGCCATGGCTTTGATTGAGAAATCTCAGTTCCCATCTTAAAGCCATTTGAAGACATCTCAGCCCAACCCCCTCCTTCCAAGGCAACTCCTCCGAGCCTCCTCCTTTCCATCAGCGTCCCCCCTACCTACCCCCCAACAAATCTGAATCTCCGCGGGGCCAGCGCTCACCTTGACCACTGACACCAGAAGCTCTGCTTTCACGAAGGGCTCAGTAACAATCCCCGAGGCTTACCCTAGGCGAGCCTCCAAAAGCATTTGAGAGAAGCATAGAAAACAAAAGCAACGACCACAACCTGTGCTTACCCGCTTCTTAAAAAATTGGAACGCTGAGCATTTCTTGACCGGGAATCCATTCATGTCTTTGTTCACCATCTTCCAGAGAAGGGACTTAACAGTTAGAGATCCAGGGTGGCACCGGCTTGGTTACTGCATCTGTATCCGATTCGCCTTCCTGGAGACGGTGAATGAAGACCAAACGGGATGGTGAGGCTAACGGGGCTCAGTTTTTCACTCGCTCATTCTGCTGCGGCAGCTACTGCAGTAACTCGCCCCACTTTCAGAGGCCACCGGCTGTGGCTTTTCTCTTTCCATCATTGCTTTGAAACGTAAGCATCACCGCAACAGGACCCAGGGGCCGGATGGCGGGATACAGCAAATCTAGCCAGAAGATGCTCTGGCGGGCGCTTAGGCGGGAGCAGGGGACCGTCCCCGCCCCCAGCTACCTAGCTGCTCCGGGGCTGTGCGGGGAGCTAGCGACTCGCTGGGCTCCAGGTGATGCGCTTCTGGAGGCTGCTGGCGGAGAGCTGTTTTTGATTGTGTAGGTTCCAGTGGGAGCTGTAGTTAAGCAGCTAGGGGAAGGAGTAAGAAAGAGCTGAAGCCGGAGGGAGGGAGGGAGGAAGGGGGAGAGAGCGTTCTCAGAAAGGCAAATGGAAAGAGAAAGCAAGGCAGGAAGGAGCAAGGATGCATGCATGCATATGTGAGTGGGAACAGGAGACAGGGACAGCACAGGAGGGCAGCTGACTCCCTTGGGAGGGCCATTTGAATTTTTTTTGTTTGTTTGTTTGTTTTGTTTTTTTGCTAAGACTGTGGCAACCAGAGTTTCCTGTAAAATGCAGACCTAATAATGTAATTCTCAATGAAGTTCTTCAGATTCCGGTTCTGATACCAAACCTCACAAACAAAACAAAACAAAACAAAACAAAACAAAACAAAACAAGACAAAGCACAGTCATCAAACGTGTTCCTGCCCCACGCAAACCTTGAGAAATAAAATAACCAGCCCGCGCAGGTGTAACAGTGGATGGTCTCTTACTCCGTAGGGTCTTCCCTGATGCCCTTCCTTCCGCTGTGATAGAAGGAACAACTGGGAAGGTAGGTGTGCCCTTTTCAACAAAGACGCTGGCAATAAGAGAAAATCATTGAACAGAAACAACGGGTGCAAAACAGACAGGCAGAACCTCGCCCAGACCTTCGCCAAAAATTCTTGCTGAATCCATTCAATGCAAAGGAAGTCACAGTAAGCAAGGACATGTCTTTTTTCATGCCCCGACTTCGCCCTGAACATAGTGAATTCATTTGACAAAAACATTTAATTATGTGTAGCTCGTTTCCACTTATGCCCTTTGATGTTGATATTTTATTAGTTTTGGGTTTTTTTTTTTTTAATAGTGTTTGCAGCAAATGGGGTTGACTTTGGGTTGGGCACTCCCTGTGAGTGTGTGGCTTTGCATCAGCCACTTCCCGGTGTCCTTTGGATGCTGCCTGGTCTATGAGATAGACAAACATTCATTCATTCATTCATTCATTCATTCATTCACTCGTTTGCCGTCTCATTCCATTCAAGTACAGCATTCAAATCCAAGTGCAGCAATTGCTATCTGGTAGGAAACACATTGAACTGTCCTTAAAAATAATTGTTGACGTAGTGCTTGCATGAAACCGTGGGTTCGACTCTCGGTACCACAAGAAACAGACATTGTGGCAACATGGGATTAGAACCCTAGTAGCCGGGAGGTAGAAGGAGGAGGATCAGAAATTCAAGCACATCCTCAGATAGTTTGAGGCTAGACTAGAAATTCAAGAGATCCTGGGCCAAAACCAATCCCAAAACAGAACAATATCAACAAAACCCAAATTGTTACACCATGTATTTGGCAGTCTCTGAGGAGAAGGGAAGGAGGTGCTTGGGTTCTGTAGTGTGTATGAGCGACTATGAGATGATAGATTAAGTTGTCCAACACACAAGGATATGTTATGTAATCTACAGCATCAGTAGGCTGTGGTTTTCCTAAAGGAACCATCTACAAACACCAGAGAAACTCAGAGGGAATTATTCTAAGATGAAAGAAATGTTCCCCATTGGGGTTATAGTAATGACTACAGTAAGAACCAAATTTCATCATGAGAAGAAAAAAAATGTTTTGCACAGTAAAACTATTCCTCAGTAAGTCTCATTAGAAAACAGTGGTGACTGTACAACCTCTTTCCTGTCCCTTTCTTCCCCACGAAATGTTTTAACAGACATTTATTGAATGTGGGTGATATATATGTAGGAGGGGCTTTCTAAATAACCCAGGAAAGAGGGATTCTGGGGCCCTCAATTGGGTTTCCTGATGTTCTACCACACAGACTTGTTTTAGGCAGACTCTGTGGACCAGGGGTGAAGAGGAATGTCTCACAGAGTCTATAAGGGGAGGAGGTGAAGACAAAACTAAAGACTAGCTCACCCTTCCTGTCCCCCGAAAGCCACCTCCAGATGCTAATATAGTAAGCTAGCCCACACTGCACTTCACACAAGACCCATGAGTGCAATGATGCAGGCTTTGGATCTCAGGAGACATGCACATGTCATTGTTTGAATGAGAATGGATTTCAGAAGCTCATATAACTGCCTGCTTATTCCCTGGTTGGTGAGCTATTTGGAAAGGATTAGATGTGGCCTTGTTGGAGCAGGTGTGTCACTGGGAGTGGCCTTTGAGGTTTCAAAAACCCAGGCCCAGTCTCTCTCTCTCTCTCTCTCTCTCTGTCTGTCTCTGTCTCTCTCTGTCTCTGTCTCTCTCTGTCTCTGTCTCTCTGTCTGTCTCTGTCTCTGTCTCTTCCTGTCTCTCTGTCTCTGTCTCTCTGTCTGTCTCTGTCTGTCTCTGTCTCTCTGTCTGTCTCTGTCTCTGTCTGTCTCTGTCTCTCTCTGTCTCTGCCTGTCTCTCTGTCTCTGTCTCTCTCTGTCTCTCTGTCTCTGTCTCTCTGTCTCTCTGTCTCTGTCTCTCTGTCTCTGTCTCTGTCTCTCTCTGTCTCTCTGTCTCTCTGTCTCTCTCTCTCTCTCTCTCTCTCTCTCTCTCTCTCTCTCTCTCTCTCTCTGCAGCTTTCAGGTCAGGATGTAAAGCTCTCAGTTACTTCCTCAGCACCTCACCTGCCGCCTGGCACACCCCCTGCTATGACGATCAACTCTCAGAAACCATGAGCAAGCCCCCCAATGAAATGTTTCTTGGTCATGGTGTCTCTTCCCGGTAACAGAACGTGACTGAGACAGCATGTATACGTGTACATAAACATTCGATCCACTCTCATTTGTAGGCGACAGGATGGGAAGAAAAGGCAGGTGCCGGCTGAAGAAGCTTTTGATGAAGGAATGATGCTAGTGATAGCCTGGGAGGGTAAGAGGAGGTCAGTCAGACAGAGAAGTTACAATGGTTCTGAGCAGGCAGAGGAACCCATCATTTAGGGCCATAGTTTGGCCATTACAACAACAATAAAGTGTTTTAACTACACACTTAGCTCTCCCTGGAGAGCAAGGTCTCCCTTTTCTTTTGAACTTTCCTTGTGGTCAAAAAGAAGCCATTAGGCTGTGAGGGTGTGTATATGCTCGGCCCAGGGAGTGGCACTATTAGAAGTCTTGGCCCCATTGGGGTAGGTGTGTCACTGCGGGTGTGGGTTTTAAGACCCTCATCCTAGCTGCCTGGAAGCCAGTATTCTGCTAGCTATCAGATGAAGATGTAGAACTCTCAACTCCTGCATCATGCCTGCCTGGATGCTGCCATGTTCCTGCCTTGATGATAATGAACTGAACCTCTGAACCTGTAAGCCAGCCCCAATTAACTGTTGTCCTTATAAGAGTTGCCTTGGTCATGGTGTCTGTTCACAGCAGTAAAACCCTAAGAAACACATAGGCCCACTACCACCTCTATTTACCAAGTGTCTGTCTTGGTAGCCTCAATGCAAATGCTTTAAAAAGAAGCACAGGATCGTTCTTGTTTATGTATATATTTATGAATCTCTTTGCTATTTCTTGCAGTGTTGGAGACTGGATGTGATGCTTCATGCTATATTTGCCTCCTCCTTCTCTCTCTCTCTCTCTCTCTCTCTCTCTCTCTCTCTCTCTCTCTCTCTCTCTTTCAGGCAGCGTCTCACTAGGTTGTCTCTGGCCTGTGACTTGTTCTGTAATCCAGGAATTAGATCTTCCTGTCTCAGCCTTCTAGACTGCTGGAATTCATGACTGTAATACCAGACCTGGGTGATTTTTGCTTTTTGTTTTTAAAGCAGTGATGATGTCATCCTGGCTCTTTGTACATTCTGAGGGTAGGGCTGACAACATGGCTTCCCTCGGGACAGGCCAGTTGGACCATTGCTTGAGGCTTAAGGGCACAGGGTTCTGTGGGGGATGTATTTTCTTATTTATTTATTTATTTATTTATTTATTTATTTATTTATTTATTTATTGTCTGTGTGTGTATGACTGCACTACCAGGCCTGGGTGCTTTTTGCTTTTTGTTTTTAAAGCAGTGATGATGTCATCCTGGCTCTTTGTACATTCTGAGGGTAGGGCTGACAACATGGCTTCCCTCGGGACAGGCCAGTTGGACCATTGCTTGAGGCTTAAGGGCACAGGGTTCTGGGGGGGGTTATTTATTTATTTATTTAATGTGTGTGTATGTCTGTATGTGTGTGTGTATGTGTGTGTGCGTGTATGTGTGTGTCTGTGTGTGCACGTGCATAAGTATCTGAGGAAGCCAGAAAATGTTGTTGTTTCCCCAGGAGCTAGAGTTACGGACAGTTGTGAGCCACCCTGTATGGACACTGGGAATCGAACTTAGGTTCTTTGAAGTGCTCTCAACCATTGAGGCATTGGGCCATTCCCTCTTTCTTTCCTTTTCTTTAATTTTCTTTTTCCCTTCCTTCCTTCCTCCCTTTTTTCCTTCTCAAAACAGAACATACCTGAGAAATAGCCAAGAGGCCCCAGGAAGGAAATACCCCCAATTATTTCTTACATCGAAATAATCCTTGTTTTCATTAAATGAATGACTTAACTTCCCCCTTTTTATCACTAAATATCACTTGTTCAGTTCTGTGGTCTTGACACACAGTGGAAGCAGCTGGGTGCAGTAGGCACTGGCTTTTCAAACCAATTCAGTAGGAAGACAAACACGCTGGGCCTGGCACTGGGCTCTTTGGGGGAATCATTAGATCCCTCTGAGCATGTGTGATGGTTGACAGCTCCAGTCACATCCTCTGTGCTGTGCTCTGGTAACAGTCGCTGGCCCACCTTTCCCCTCTTATCTCCTTAGTCCTCACGATACTGTTTTCCTTCCTTTCTAATTGAATGTCTAATTTGTAGCCTCTAATTGTTACAAAGAATACCTGAAGCTTTGTTTGATCCCTTTGCCCCTCCCTTTGTGTGGTGTCTGCCCGTACACACAGGGATGGGAGACATCAGATGTATTTCCTCTATCATTTTTTTTTACCTTATTTTTAATTTTAAAATACTTTCTTTGACCATTTTGTGCATATCTATAATGAATTTGGTTATATCCAACCCAATTCTCTCTATCACTACTCTAGACGCCACCAACAGGTACCTTGTCCATCTTTGTTTCTGTCCATGTTATTATTGTTGTCTTTGTTTTATGATTATTATTCTAAGATAGCTCTCACTCTGTAGCCTTGGCTAGCCTGGAACTTGATGTGTAGACAAAGAGATCTCCCAAGGTCTAGGATTTCATGTGTGCTCCCAAACCTGGCTTCTCCGCTGTAATTTTGACGCAGAGCATTTACCTGTAGTGACTGGTTTTGTTTGTCAACTTGACACAAGTCAGAGCCATCAGAGAGGAAGCAGTCTCGGTTGAGGAAAAGCCCCCATGAGATCCAGCTGTAAGGCATTTTCTCAATTAGCGATCAAGGGGGAGAGACCAACCTACAGTGGGTGATGCCATTCCTGGGCTGATGGTCTTAGGTTCTTTGAGAAGGCAGGCCGAGCAAGCCATGTGAAGCAAGCAAGTAAGCAGCATCCCTCCGTGGTTTCTGCATCATCCCCTGATTCCAGGATCCTGCCCTGTGTGAGTTCCTGTCCTTAACTGCCTTCAGTAAGGAGCAGCAATGTGGAAGTGTAAGCCTAATAAACCCTCCCAACTTGTCTTTTGGTCATGATGTTTCCTTGCAACAATAGAAACCTTAAGACAGTCTCCTACTGAATCCAAAGCTCATCAATTAGCTAGACTGGCTAGGCAGAGAGCCCATCCCTCATCCTCCTGTGTCTGACTCTCCAGTCCTGAGATTACCCACACTGAAAACCCAGCCAGTGGTGTTTGAATTTATTTATTTTATATTTTGAGACAGGGTCTCACTAGGTAACTCTGGCTAGCCCAGGACTTACTATGTAGAATAGGCTATCTTGAGAGTAGGACCAATCCTCCTGACTCTGCTTCCCAAGTGCTGGGCCCACTGGTATGAGCCACTGTGACTGAATCCTTATCTAATATATATACACACATAAATACACACACACACACACACACACACACACACACACACACACACACACACACACACATATATATATATATATATATATATATATATATGTATATCCAGAGAAGATATGGGTTTTGCCAGATCAACAAATAGATTTGGCTTTCATTTATTCCTATTGCTCACAACATTTTCAGGTGGAATCAAAAATGTCCCTCAGTTGAGGTAGAGCTGTACTTGCTGGCTGATCCACACCGCACCCTCTCCCCAGTTCCATTCCTTGCTTCTTACCTGGCTTGATCCTCCCTGACACAGGCACCCGCATGCACCTCTCTGCTTTCACTCTCTTCGGTTCTTTCTCCCTGATAAAGTGGTGCCAAGTACGTTCATGACGTAGCGTCTTCTGTCACAAAGGCATAATAAAACCCTGTCTTTCTTGTGACAATATGTAACCCAAGGGACAAGTCAGTTCGTTAGGAATTGCTCATTTGAATATCTGTGATAACTCGCTTGACAACTAAAATGATGAGTTTTATAGCTTTTCAAGACTTTATATTCCTGCGGTTATTTTACCCCCTTGTTTAAACCATTCAAAGGATTTAGAACCTGCAAAGATTGTTTCTTTGAAAGAAAACCTGTTTGGGGAGGCTCCATTTGGATCTGACCCTCCTTGTTACAACAATCTCTGTCTCCCCGGACAATTGCAGGAAGACTTTGCCAATGTGTGAATCTCATCAGTAGAGACCTGGGAAACATCACTGGCATGCGCTCCTCCTCAGAAACACCGCGCATGTGCGTATTTGGTGAGAATGGTAGAATAGGGTAGCAAGGCACCCTGGGAAGGTCATTATCATTTATGAATGGGATGGCCTTTGATTTCAAGAAATGAAATAGAAATTACAAATGGTAATGGATTTTTATAGCCTTTTAATAAGATGCTTTTACAAGACTGGTAATTGTGCTTCTCTATTTGCTTTCAACGGCCACCCTTTGAGATCGAATTCAAATGACCTCTTGGCTGATTGGGCAGAAGGTAACATTTTCAACTTGACTTGTACAAAGGTGTACAATTAGCTATTTTCCCATGTTCAGCATAAATGAACCATGGCGTGACACGGCTGCTGTGTGGGAGATAGAATAGTCTGTTGTGATGTGTACTGAGTAACAGGCACCAAAGGGTAAGGAGAAATCCCAGTCCTGCCTTCTCTGTAGACAGGATCTGAGGCCATGTCTTTACGTGTGCCACAGAACACAGAGCTGAGCTAATTTCTCAGATAATTTGAATCAGCTGCTGCTTCTAGGGAAGGAAAAATGAGCTGGACAGACATGGCCACTAAGGGAAGCACCAGAAAAAAAACACAAAGAACCACCTACAGGTTTTCATCCTATTATTCTAGAAAAATATGCCTCAGGATGAATGAATCTCTGAAGATGATTGCTTTGAAATCAGTCTGCCTGGGCTTCTTCTGTTTTGTAAACTGTGCTTATTTAAATTGAACACAATTCTATTTTGTGTGTGTATGGTTTTTAAAAAAATTTTTTTAGGGAATCATACATATTGATACCAACTCGAAAGTTATGGGGATGACAATATAAACTTTAAAACAACTGGAGTGTCCTTTTAAGTGGCTTAAGAGGACTAGTCTGGGAGTTGCTGTGAGGTACCTGAATCCTGCCTTTACTACTTACTAGACCCTGGCAAGCCAAACTTGCCCAACACCATGCTTCTGAGCAACTGGTTTATTGTGAGAATCACAGGATGTTAAATGCAGATTTAAGACACACATGTGTGCACATATCTGTATCTACTTATGAGTATGTATTTGACTGAGCTAATTTTAAAACATTACTCTAGATTCTTCAGTTATGTTCCCACTGACAGTTGAGAGCAACTGTTCCATTGACAATGGGCTTGGTTGGACCACCCCCTTCAGCACAGAGGATTCGATGTCACTCAACTTCTGCCCCCTTCACTGAGACATTCTCCATTGAAGCCTGAGTCACTGTGCAAAAGCTTGACTTCGCAGGGGTTACAAAGAAATGAGGAAGACCCTGTCACATGACGAAGACAGGACCAGGCACTGCAATTGACGGTCTTAGCTATTCGTGGCGTTTGGAATATTCTAGCCCAGGAATCAAGCATGTGAGTGGAAAAAAATGTAGTAATAGATTTGAAGGGAAACTGAGCAAGTATCAGTGAACAGTATATTGGTAATTAGTGAAGCTGAGTGATCTTGATATTTCAAACTGCCTGTGTGTCTTTCTGTCTGGGGATCTTTCTGTTTGCCTCTGTCTTTCTGTCTCTTTTCTTGTCTCCTCCCCAACCCCTCTCTCCTCCTTTCCCTTTTCTTTGTCCTCCTCCTCCTCTTCCTCATTCTCCTCCTCCTCCTCTTCCTCATTCTCCTCCTCTTTCTCCTCCTCTTCCTCATTCTCCTCCTCCCCTTCTCCTCCTCCTTCTCCTCCTCCTCCTCCTCCTCCTTCTTCTTCTTCTCCTCCTTCTCCTCCTCCTCCTTCTCCTCCTCCTCCTCCTCCTCCCTGTCATTTGAGACAGGCTCTCATTATGTAGTCCAGGCTGAAATCTTCAATCTTCCTGCCTCAGCCTCTAGAGAGTTGAGAGTGAGCCAACATACTCCAGTTAGCCTGCTCTTTTCAATCCTCTGGTTTGTGCATTGCTGTCTTGCACTCTCTCAGTCAGTTCAAGATGTTGTAACAAAATACTATAGACCAGAATGCTTAAATGCCAGAAATGTATTCACTGTCTTGAAGCCTAGACATCCAACTTCGAGATGCTGGTGTGGTTGGCTTCCAGTGAGGATTGTTTTCATGGTGTGTAGATGGCCCTGCTCCTTCTTGTGTCTTCATATAACAACAGGGAGAGCCACTCTTCTGACAGAAGAGCTGGCCCCATTATGATGAAATTCGCCTGCTGATGTTATTGAAGTAGTTACCTTTCAGAGTCTCATCTGCACACACGTAGATCAGGGGTAAGGCTGCAACACGTGAATGTTGATGAGACACGGCTCAGCTTATTGTCCTTATTTCGTCACGTGACACTCTCCAGTACTGATGCACTCTCAACTGTCACAGACAAGTGACTGTCATTGTATTGCTTACTGGGTAATATGTAGAAAAGGTTTTAAGGTTCACGTCAAGCCATCTGACAATCCCGATAGAACTTCTACACAAAAGGCCTAGAAATTTATAAGAACAAAAACAATCATCTAATGGGAAAAATGTATAGTCCAGGCTGTCCTCAACATTGCTATATAGTCCTGGGTAGCCTTGAACTCATGATTCTCCCAATTCACCTTCCTGAATGCCAGGATTACAAAGAACATCACTTTGCCCAGATGACAAATGACTTAATAGAAAAAGCTTATAGGAGTTTTAAAAAAATCAGAAGAACAAAAATAAATTTGAATAAATATATGTACATGAGATGCAGTCAAAGCTAGCGAGACTTGGAAGAAATAGTTACTTTTATATAGTTCAGCGGATATGAATATTTATGAAAACAACTGAGCAATATTTATGCAGAATGAAAATATGCTTGTCTACTGACTCAGCACTCCTACTTTGTGAGCTAGGCATGGTGGTGCACGCAGTGACACCTTGTGTACACCTCTATCCCTCAGAAGGCTGCTATAGGACGGGCAAGAGGTCAGGGCCAGCCTGGGCTATAGCGTGAGACCCTTTATTAACAAACAAAAGCAAAGCAAAACAACAACAACAAAAAAAAATAAAAATTCTACCTCTTAGAACAAGAGTAAAGGCTTTGAAAAGATGAACGCTCATATTGTGATACACGCAAGATGGTTACATAGCAAGAATTTGGGAAGATAGAAGCATGGTGATGTTAACTGTGCAACCATACTAAAATATCTCTCTCTCTCTCTCTCTCTCTCTCTCTCTCTCTCTCTCTCTCTCTCTCTCTCTCTCTAATTGTGCAACCATAATATCTCTCTCTTTTTCTGTCTGTCTCTCTTTGTCTCTGTCTTTGTCTGTCTGTCTTTCTCTCCTCTCTCTGTCTCTGTCTGTTGGTCTTTTTCTCCTCTCTCTGTCTCTTTGTCCTTCCTCCTCTGTCTCTCTTTGTCTCTGTCTGTGTGACTCTCTCCTCTCTCTGTTTCTCTCCTCTCTCTGCCTTTGTCTCTATCTGTCTCTCTCCTCTCTCTGTCCCTCCCTCTACCTCTCTCTGTCTCTGTCTCTCTGTCTCCCCCCCCACCACCACCACCACCTCTGGAGAGAGAGAATATCATGTAGCTCAGGTTGATTTTAAACTTGCTAAAGGCAGCCTTGAACTCCCAATGCTCCCACCTCACCATCCATGTACTGGAATGATAGGGTCCACCACTACGCTTGACTCAATTTATACAAATCTTAAAACTTTCATTATGTATTGTTGCTATGGCTTGAAAGTTCCCCCCTAGGATGCTGCAAAATTGATACCCATTGTGGCAGAAAGGAGAAAGGGGGAGGCCTTTAAAAGTTGCTTAGGATTTGGCCCCACTGCTCTGAATGGATTGGTGGAGTGTTTTTTCAAAGTGAATCTGCTCCTTGTGTTTTATTTTTCTGATACCTGTTTACTTCCCAGCCTCCATAGCCCTGTTACAATTAACCACAAAGCCCATTTTGATGAAGCACAAAGCTGCTACCAGAGGTTAAGCAAGTTGCTGGAGCCATGCTCTTAAGTTCCAGCTCCCAGAACCATAAGCCTAAACCAACCATTCTGTATGAATCACTTGGACTCCGGTATTTTGTTATAGCAATAAAAATAAACTACTGACAAGCTAAGAATGAATTAATCCTAATATTTTCTTAGGAAAAAATAAATCATTCTATTTCATAAAGAAAGGAGATGAGAATGAATGAAAAGTTACATATCCAAAGGTTAACTCAATTATTTCAAGAGACAAATGGAAGATTCTACAATGTCATAGTTATTACAAGTATGTATTATTGTAAAAATGTCAAAGTGCAGAAATTTCATATTTAGTTTATATATATATGATGTGTTGTGCACATGTGAGTTACTATCTTCATTATATATAGTCACACTATAGCCCCAAGCTGCTCTAAACATGGTAGTCCTCCTGTTCTATCCTTTCTAAATGCACCCATGCACCCCCAGACCTGCCCTGCCCCTCTTTTAAAAGCTTCCATTCATTCACCCCAACCATGTTTTATGCACAAAGTGTGGTGTCAGGAAATTTATAGAGTAACATTTAACAACAGCTGACATCTAGAACTAACAATGCTGCAGAGGAACTTAAGGATCCTCTAACTCAACCCTTCTCTGTGCAGGCGACAGAGACAGAGACTGCCTATGTAGTGGAAGATGACCTCAATCTGAATTTGCCCCAAGTGCTAAGATAACGGGTTCCTGCCACCATACTGCACGATTTTTATGAGACTTCTTGAACGTCTTGAAACTAAATTTATAGTATATTCATGTCTTTAGAAGATAGTATATATTATATTTTATTTATGCATTATATAACATATGCTAAGTACATGTTTCTATGTTTGAAACTCCATTTCTTCCCATATATGTATTCCAAATGGAATGGCAGAATATATGCGTGTGCCTGAGTGTGTACCACGTTCATGAAGGAGCTGAGGAGGTCTAAGGAAGCGCTGGATGCCCCAGAACTGAAGTTACAGATGGCTGTGACCCACCATGTCAGTGCTGGAGCCAAACGAACCCAGGTCGTCTACAGGAGCAGCAAGTGCTATTTTCTATAAAGACTTAATACACAACAGGCCTAGGGGTGCAGCTCAGCAGCAAAGAACGGACCTCAATCCCAGCAAAACAAAACAAAACAACACATCTGCATTGCAAAAGGTCAAACCTGAAAATGCTTTTCTTTTCATTTGCAGCCCTGCCCCCATGTTGTCATTGACCAGGAGCAGAAAGACCTGTTCATTCATTCCTGTCTAAACTTCTTAACAGACCTGAAAATTTTATCTTTAATTTTCAATATGGTTTTACTAGAGAGTCTTGCCTAGAACTTCTTCTCAGATTTAGCTGAACAGACTATCAAAAGTGGAACCTTTTTGGAAGTTTAAAATACACTTCGAGGGCTGGAGAGATGTCTCAGTGGTTAAGAGCACTGACTGCTCTTCCAGAGGTCCTGGGTTCCATGCCCAACAATCACATGGTGGCTCACAACCATCTCTAATCTGATCTGATGCCCTCTACTGTTATGTCTGAAGACAGGTACAGTGTACTCATATGCATAAAATAAAGAAATCTTGAAAAAAAAGAAGATGGTAGTAGCCCTTATATCGTATGAAATACACTTAGAGTAAAAATACTCCTTTAAAGTTTTGATTGTGTGTGTGTGTGTGTGTGTGTGTGTGTGTGTGTGTGTGTGTGTACGTGTGTATACGTGTGTACGAGTGTGTGCATGAATGTACCATGTACCATGGTCTGGCTGGTATAGGAGGAGGCCAGAGGAGAGCTTGTCGGGGTTCTACTACCTTTATGTGGCTTATGGGGATTGAACTCAGGTTGCAATCCTTGTGCAGCAACAGCCTGTACCCACTGAGACATCTTGCCCCCATCAATTTATTTATTTTATGTATTTATGTTAAAGTTTATTTAATGTCTGGGGGCTAGGGAGAGGCACATGAGTGCAGGAGCCTACAAAAACAAACAAACAAACAACAACAAAAACCAAATACAGAAGAAGGCATTGGATTCCTTAAAGCTAGAGTTAGAGGCAGTTGCGAGCCACCCAGCATGCATGCTGGGAACCCATCTTTGGTCCTCTGAAAAAGCAGCAAGCACTCTTAATCCTTGAGTCATTTCCTGGGCCTCCAAATGTGTCCTGTTTTTATAATGAAATGGACCATTAAAAGGTTTTCTAAGTTTAATACACATGTATGTGTTTTTGGAAGCCACTGTTTATGAAGTCTTCAGGAAAAAGAGAAGGTCTCACATCCCTTCATTTCTCATGATACACAAGCCAAGCTACATTTATTCAGTTTGCTACAAATAGTCCACTACTGTGTGGGTGAGGAAGGAGAAATAGTCTAAATAAGAGTCAAGAGTTTTATCCCTTTATCTCAATGATTTAATATGCATATTTAAATCAGCCCTGTAATTATCATCATGCAGTGACTTCTCAGACTAGGAACCATGCGTATAGTTTAATGGCTGAGTGGGATAATTCATGGGGTCTGAAAATGCCTTCACTAGAAGCCTTCTATGTATACAGCACATTGTTTAAGCCTTCCAGATAGGCCCTCCATCTTTAGAGAGGAGATAATGGCTTACCTACCACATATGAAACATTAGGTTCAATCCCCAGCCTCAAATAAACAAAGTATGGAGTCGCATGTCTATTGTCTCAGCTCTTGGAAGGCAGAGGTGTGACAATCAAGAGTTCAAGACCATCCTCTGCTACATAGTGAGTTTGAGGCCAAGCCGCGCAACACAAAACTCTATACAAAAGAGAAACTGAGAAGAGAGAGCCTGGTACCCTGCATGGCTGTTGCTGATATCTGAAAACATCTGTAGGAGCTGTTTGTTCACCAGTGGCTCCGGATAGTCCTCAAGGATTAGAAGGGAGGAAGATCTTTGACTAACTCTTGGATGCTGGACAGAACAGTCATTGGGCTGCTGACCCAGATTCCACAGGAATCCGGAGATGTTAAAATAAAGCAGCCACCTGAAGGTCAGAATTGCTTTAAGTTTTACCTTTTGAAAAGATACAAAGTTGCTGCAAACTTCGAAGGCTCCAAATGTGTTCATATTTGGAGCAGCATGCCTCCTTCACCTTGCACTCCGAGACACCAAGTTCGGTTTCTGCTCTTGAGAGTTGCGACCTATTTATTACCCGGCTGCTTCTGGCACTCTCCCACTTACGCCAGATGGACCGACACAGGTCGGAGATGAGACGAGAGCCACGTGCTCATGCTGGAGGCAGGAGCTTAGGTTGGGTCTGGGAGTGCCTTTGTAAGGAGGATATTACATGAAATATTCAAGTGTCAAAATGGCACACACTCTATTGTGAGTCCTGTTCAGTGTCGGGCTCTTCAGAAGAATTTTCTCATTAAATCCCCGCATCTCTGAGAGCAGAATGTTATCTGCATTTGTAGAGGGGATCGTTGCTATGGAGAGACAAGTCCAGAGGCAACAGGACTCTTCAATAGGCTGCTGTACTCTCCAGTTCTAATAAGATAACCCCTTGGCCTGAGGATACAGAGAGAGCATTTGAAAGCATCTGTCTTGTTCTTTATGCACACACGGTGTGTGCTGTGCGCGGCATGCTAGCAAATGACACTCTTCCTTGCTTCTGAGGTAGACAGGAAATTTACCTGGTGCGTTCAGGAGGTCAGAGTCACCAAAACCTTCAGATTTGGGGATGCAGAATAATTTTATCCGATACGAATTGCTTTGTTTTGTTTTGAGACAGGGTTTCTCATGTAGCCCTGGCTGTCCTGGACCTTGCTGGCCTCAAATTCAGAGATCTGCCTGCCTCTGATTCCCAAGTGCTGAGATTAAAGGCCTCCAAATACGAATTTTAGTTGAAAAAATTTAGAGATGGAGTCTTACTATGTAACCTCAGCTAGTCTCAAATTCCTAGACTCAAACAATCTTCCCACCTTAGACTCTTACATAGCTAGAATTGTAGATGTAACTTCAGGGTCTTAGTTAGTGTTTTATTGCTATAAGAGACACCGTGACCAAGGCAACTCTGATAAAGGAAAATATTTAATTGGCACTGGGGTTGCAAAATTAAAATAATGCTTCTTTTACCCCTTACTAGATTCAGAACCATGGGGCCTCATGGCATCTGTTAGATATTTTCATCTCAGTCAGCAAAGCGTGTCTCATCCACTTAGCTCCAACCCATATCACACTGCGGATGGCTACTCTGAGCCTGGCAACAATCTCTCTACTTATCTGGTTCCCAAGGCAGGTGGCCACTACGCCAGACATACACATCCCAATTCTGTGGCAGCTCAGTGTCCTGCCACCACACTCTCTTGAATTCAATTAAATCGCCACATGAAAGAACACACAACACAATAACCTCTAATCCAATGGATAAGATATAATTGCTCACCTAGATAACATACAGTTTGCTCATCTAGATACACAAAATCCTCCACACATCCATCCCTTAGGAATATTCCTAACAACCTGTAAATGTGCAGAGAGGGATCTTAACACCCGCCTCCATGTTCTCTCAGCTGCCCTCCTCCCTTTCCAGTCTCCTCCTCTTCTCTAAAATTTTTCTCCCGCCCATCCTTCCTTCTCGTCCAATGACAGGCCTCATCTTGTACCTGCCTTCACCTGCATAATGACATCATCCTGCAGGCTGGCTTATAGTTTCCGAGATTTAGTCCATTATCATCATGGCAGGAAGCATGACATCATCTAGGCAGACATGGTGCTGGACAAGGAACTGGGAGTTCTACATCTTGATCTGCAGCAGCAGAAGGAGACTGTGTCTACACAGGGTGGAGCTTGAGCATATATAAGGGCTCAAAGCCTGTCCCCACAATGATACGCCTCCTCCAACAAGGCCACACCTCCTAATAATACCATTCCCTATGGGCCAAGCATTCAAACACATGAGTCTGTGGGGACCACTCCTATTCAACCCGCCCCACCTAGTACCCTTCAAAAACTGAAAATTTAACTGTGGAGGTATGGAAGTGGTGCCTGGAAGCTAGACTCTGGCGTTAGATACTTCAGTTCCTGGCCCTGCTATCTACTGCTGTCAATGATGCTATGCAAATTCCCTGAAAATCTTCCCTGTGGTTTTCCTCCTCGGAAAATGGAGCTAGAAATAGATTCTGTCTGTTATGTTTTGGATATGAGGTCTCCCTCCTACCAAAAACCAAAACAGAACAAAATAATCCTGTCGAAGACCTATTATTCAGCTGAAAGGACACTAATATAAGCAATAGGCTAATCTACTGATAAACCCAAGTTCCGGGCGTTACTGAGATCGATGGGAAGTTTTGAAGGTAGATTCTAGCTACAGGAAGTAGGCACCTTTCTGATGTTTTTGTTTCCTTCATACCAGCTGAGTGGCCCCTGTCACATAGTCATACTCATCTGCATCCCTCTGGTCTCAACACAGCCCAGTCAACTTTAGAATGAAACCTCTGAACTGCCGGTCAATATACCCTTCCCCCTTTTGAATTTGTTTTCCTCAGCTGTAAGTCCAATGTGTCATCTGCTTATTGTCGGAGGAACAGGAAAGAGAAGATAGAGTGCAATTATATGACATGCTATAGGAGCAACGTTAAGGAGAGCCACAGTGACCAAGTAGTTGGTATTTTGCAGTATCTTTGCCTACTTGTACACGAATGCAGATGCCCTCAGTGGCTAGAGGCATCTGATCCCTCTGCAGCTCAAGTTACAGGCTGATTCGAGAGCTGGAACTGAACTCAGGTCCTCTGCAAGAGCAACAAGCCACACTCGGACCCACCGAGCCAGCTCTGCAGCCCCAGGCGGTCGGTGTTTTGAGGCTTACTAGATAGTTTCTCATTCTTGTCCTTCATTTCACTGATGCTCCAACTGGGTTGTCAAAGGAGAGCAACTGAGGCAAAGGTGGTGATCTTGAAAAGGGAGCTCTCACTCAGCTTAGGACCAAACCTCTAAACCTATAAGCCAACCCCAATTAAATGTTGTCCTTAAAAGACTTGGCCTTGGTCATGGTGTCTGTTCACAGCAGTAAAACCTTAAGTAACTAAGACACTGCTAAACCTCATATGCGTATAAACTCCACGGTTCATTAAAGAGTATATTTGACTTGCAGGTTGAATTTAGCCTTTGAAGACTCTTTAGACTTTCTTATAACTCTGGGGTATGATAAAGTAGCTTTTTCTTTCACATTCCTCACCAAAAAAGATAAAAGAAAGAAAAGAAATAGCTGGAGTCTATGGAGCCAATTTCAGATAAGTTACAGTTTCATTGAGTCCAGGTCCTTTGACTGATAAGCAGTTTTGACTGATAAGTTTTGCTATGTAGTGTAGCCTGGATTGGGGCATCCTCAAGCCCAGAAATCTGTGTGTGTGAGTCTATGTGAGAAAGTAAGAGAAAGTCTCAGGTGGTGACACTTACCACACTTCCAATGCCATGGGACAATTCAGAGCTGTTCCCCAAGTCAATGACTATTTTCGGTGTCATTCAGATTCTTATTGGTGCATATACATATGCCATATGTATATGAAAAGAGCCAAATTTAGTTTACAATGCATGACAGTTATCAATAGCAGCCGCCAAGTGTTACAGTTGAGGTCATGGTTTCACCCAACATCTGCTCGGCAGGCAGCTCTGTGTTAAGCATCAGCTGCAGGCTGCTCTCCCTGTTGCTGCTCTCCAGGTGGTCCTCCTGGTCACAGGCAGTGGGCACGCAGCGTGCAGCAGGGATGTCAGGATGTGTGTGGCTCTGTACAAGGCTCCATGTCCTTGTCACATTTGCTAACTGAAAAGGTCATTCTCTTCTGATGCTGGTTTTCCTTTCCTCTTTGTGCACATTCTTTGTGTTATACACGGATGTTTTCTGCACTCCTGTAGATTATGTGGAGGACGTATTGTAAGGACTGTTCTAAGTGATTCATATAAAGGATTTAGAACACCGCTAACAGTCACATCTCATCATCCATATGAATGTTTTTCCAGAATTTTCTCTTCTTTGCTTTTTAAAAGTTATACTTAGCAATTTTTTTCTCCATTTAAAAAACATTTTTATTTGTCTGTTTTGTGTTTGTTCATGTGCGTGTTTGTACAGGAGCATCACTGCATGGATGTGGAGGTCAGAGGTCAACCTATGGGAGTGGTTATGTCCTAGGGCTTGAACTCAAGTCTTGTGATTTGACAGTAGGTGTCCTTACCTACAGAGGTGTCAGTGCCCATGCCGCCACAGTACCAAGAACAGGGCGTAGGCCTTCAAGGTTTAAGAAAAAACACATATTCAGGCCATTCATGTTATGAGAATACCAAAGCTTTCACTGAGGTTCACAGAATATATACCCCAAGTCCACCAGGTGGAAAATTCCAGGAAGCACAGTGGAAAAACAGGCTTACACCCTCAGGAACAAAACACAGGAACAAAAAACAGGAACCGACTTAACAGTGTTACCGCCCAAGTGTACAGCCCAGGCCAAACAGAAAGTCATGATGTTCCTTTGTTAGGAACAAAAGGCTTGCTTCAGCAAGGCTCAACAGGGGTCAAACACTGAGGGAGCCCAGGAGGGTCTGACACAGAGATACCTACAGGTTACCTACAGAGTAACAACATCTTGATGGTCTATAAATCAGGATTGTTCTGTGATAATAAACAAGGCGCATGTGCGCGCATGTGTGTGTGTATGTGTGTGTGTGTGTGTCTGTCTGTCTGTGTGTCCAATACCAACTTATAAAAAGGTTTGCTTGTTTGCTTGTTTTGGGGTGGGGAATTACAGATCCACAGCAGGAAGTGTGACAGCAGTCAGGCATGGTAACTGGATCAGCAAGCTGAGAGATTGAATCTGAAACCACAATGAGAAGCAGCGAGTGAATTGGGAATGGTGTGAAGCTTTTAAAAACCTCAAAGCTAGATCCCAGTGACATTCTTCTTGCAGCAAGGCTACATGTCCTAAAGTCTACTCAAACAATACCAACAATTGGAGATCAAGAATTCAAATGCCTGAGACTATGGAGGAACATTCTAATTCAAAAGACCACATCTCGTTTTGAATTCAGGTTTTGCTGTGTAGCTCACACTGGTCTCAAGTTTACAATATTCCTGCCTGAGTCTCCAGGTTGCTAGGATTACATGTGTAAACCATCACACCAGGCAACACAAGACTTTGAAAGTCCATTCAATGTTAGGTTTCTCCAGAAGAGAAGAGTCAATAGAACACACACACACACACACACACACACACTCATACACACAGAGTCTTTCACATGCTAGGTAAGCACTCTACCAATGAGCTACACCCCACACCCTATATTTACTTTTGACTATGGCCTCACTAAATTATCCAGACTGGCCTTGAACTTATTGTGTAGATCAAGCTGAACTTGAACTTGGTGATCCTTCTGCCATAGCCCCCCCAACTGGGGCTAAGATTCCAGGCCTTTGCCACCAAGCCCAGGCAGATTTATGGTGAGAAACTGGCCTATTCAATCATGAGATTGAAACAGTTTAAAGTCTCCATAGGGCACACTGAAGGCAATTGTGTTCTTCTCAGAATGCTAAACACACATTACCCAAGAAGACAGTTTAGTTTGGGTTAGAAGGTAGCAAGGCATGAGGCAATTCCTTTTAATAAGAGTGACACTTCTCCTTGTCTGTCTTCCTGAGAGTTTGTTTGAGATAGGAATTTTTTTTATGTATTTCCTATGTACTCTGGAAATCCTCCTGCCCCGGCCTCCCATTATGCCAGGGAACTTCATGTTCTATTGTGCCCTCACCTGAATGACTTACACCCACCTACACTGAAGAAGGCAATATGCTTTACTCAGCTCTTTACAACGATGAAGAGATGGTCCTTGCTTGTCCAAACTGTTTTGTTTGATGGCCGATGTGAATACATACACCTTACTCAGGGCGAACCAGGGATTCAATACCTTTTGTGGGAAGGGTTGCCCAGGATGGAAGCTCGTTGGCTAAATACTGGGGGCCTCTCTAGATGGCATGGAGAACTTCAGGTTTCTATGCTATGTGACTGATTGTCATGGTCCTCTCAGTGGGGTGTCATGGTTACATGTTCCAGAGCAGGTAGAGTTTGGCAGGGAGCTGGCACCATGCCTACTGTGCTCAATTCTGAGTTTCACAGGGTTTGGGCTCACTCGACCTGACCAGTCAGTCCTTCTGTCTGGTAGCACAGTCCACTGCCCCACAATGGAGAAAGATGGTGTCTTCATTAGGGTTACTATTGCTGTGATGAAACACCATGGCCAAAAAGCAAGTTGGGGAGGAAAGGGTTTATTGGGCTTACACTTCCACATTGTAGTTTATCACTGAAAGAAGTCAGGATGGGAGCTCATGCAGGGCAGGAACCTGGAGGCAGGAGCTGGTGCTGAGGCCTTGGAGGGGTGCTGCTTATTGGCTTGCTCCACATGGCTTGCTCAGCTTGCTTTCTTATAGAACCCAGGACCACCAGCCCAGGGGTGGCACCGCCCACAATGGGCTGGGCTCTTCCTACATCAATCACCAATTAAGAAAATGCTCTACAGGTTGGCTCACAGCCCAATCTTAGGGAGGCATTTTCCTACTCAAGGTCCCCTACTCTCTGACGACTATAGTTTGTGTTAAGCTGACATATATCTAACCAGCACAGATGGTCTCAGGGTAAGCGTGTATAGGATTTCACTCAGCATGGGGAGGGTACAGTTTGAAATATATCTATGTAGTTTCTAAGTACATCCTTCCCTTCAGCAATTTTCTCTCCTGCAGCCATGGAGAAGCAGAAGCAAAGGCTTGCTGAAAACCACATCCTAACTGGAAGAGTTGAGGATGCAAGGAACAGCATTTTGTTTCATTCTTTGTAGACTTGGGCATAGAAACAGGAGAGGAGAAGCTCACAATCACAAGAACTTGGGAAGGAAGAGCAGGAGGGGAGTTGGCAGGAATTCCTAGACAAGAAAGCTGAGCAGAAAGAGCTCTGGCACAGGTTGGTGTCCAGTGGATACACCTTGGACTTACAAGTCCAAGGGCTGCCGAATGAGGAGGCTTAAACAGCAGCTCACCTTCTGGCACCACTGCACAGGACTCACTATCGTTGAGAGTTAACCTCCCATACATCTGCCTTCTATGTGTATGGGCATCTTATGAGAAGAGGGGTGTCATGCAAGAGCCATTGATCACAGTGGGGCCCCACAGAACGAAGTGGGGATTCTTATTTGAGTGAGGACCTTGATGGCCCAATCATCCTTGGTACATACAGAAAATTGCAATTATGGAATTAGCATGAATGGGTTAAGTTTCAACTGGCTTTTTTGTTCATTTTTTTGAGGCAAGATCTTACTGTGTAGCCCAAGTTGGGTTCAAACTCACAATCTTCCTATCTACTCTTCAAAACTGAATTGTGTTTATTTGATTGTTTGTCTGGAGGTAGTTTCAGAGACCCTGTAGCCAAGCTGGCATGGAACTCATTGTGGGGCTCAGGCTGACCTTGAGCTTGTGACAGTCTTCCTTTCTGCCTGCTTGATGCTCCTTGCCACAGTGGTCATAAACTCACCCTCTAAACTGTAAGGAAGCCCCCAATTCAGTGCTTTCTTCTGTAGGTTGCCTTGGTCATGGTGTCTCTTCACAGCAATAGAAAAGTGACTAAGACACTCTGTGCATTTTATTATTTTGTGTGTATTAGTTTTTTGCCAGCATATATGTCTGCCCACCACGTGTATGCCTGGTGTTTGTAGGGTCAGAAGACAGCATTAGATTTCCTGAACTATCATGTGGATGCCGAGAATCTGACACGGGTCCTTTGAAGATCAGCTATTAATTTCTGAGCCAACTCTTCAGCTCTGACACTGGTTCTTAAATGTATAAGAAGGACAGTTGACAGACAGACTGTTGACTTGAATACAAAATCCAACCATTGAGGGTAGATACTGTGTTCACTTCCAAAGGAAGTCTTAAGATTCAACATAGACACCGATTCTATGGCCATTTTCATCCTTTTCAACCAAGCTAGAAAATTCTCTTCTTTTAGATTACTAGTAATGAAGGCTTGTAGAGTCATCCTGAATACCCGAGAAAGTGTCAATATGTTCAACCGTGCCTTCTAGGACTGAAATGGTGGTGTTGGCCTGCCCAGAGGACAGTTTAATGGTTGCCAAGAACCAGGCAGAGGAATAAGAACCTAGCTCATACATTGCTTACTCCTGAATATGTATTGTGTGTGTTAGATTCCATCCAACTTAGACTTTATGGCAAATGTGATCATCCATCCATCTATCCAACGCCCTTTCCAAGACTTGCTTACCGAATGACCACTGTGTTGGTTAGTTTTCAAGTTGTTAGCATCAACCACCTCACAAAAGAAACGAAAAAGGAGAAGTGTTTATTTTTAGCTTATAACTCGGTGTTCATCTAAGGAGGAAGCCTTGACCTCAAGAGCTTGAGGTGGCTGCTCACATCTGCAGTCAGGAAGCCAAGAGAGCTGAATGGTAGGACTCGCTTTCTCTTCCCACCTCAGTTAACCTAGAAAATATTTTTTTCCAGTTAACCTAGTTAACTAGAAAAATCCCTCACTGACATGCCCAGATCTTTGTCTCCATGGTGATTCTAGAGTCTGTCGAGTTGACAGTCACTGCGTTAATTACGTTCTTGTTACCGTGTAGATATTTTAGCAGTCAGATCAAAGACAAAAAAATCTGTCTTCCCACTTATATTTTAGGGGAAAGACACAGAATGAAATAAGTAGATGTGAAATACAGTTGACCGCAGAGAGTAAGGAAGCGGGATGGGAGTGGGGGTGGGGCTGGGCAGATGGAGGGAATACGCACGTCAAGGGGATGGTCAGAGAAGGCTTCTCTGTAGAGGTGGCTGAGAAGGAAAGGGGCAATGGAAGGAGTCACGTGGGTAGTTGGGGGACAGAAAGGCAGAGCAAAGGCTCTGAGCTGATTTATAAGAGGTAAAAACCGGTGTTAGGGCAGCCAATGACTCAAGACAAACCTGAATCTACTCTTCATTTACGATTATGTACTTGTAACTTGCTTTTGCCAGCACTTAGGAGGCTGGATTAGGACTATTGTGATGTCCAGGTCAGCCTGGGCTACATAGCAAAGGTTTGGTATGAGGAATAAACAAAAGTAAAAACAGTGAGTCTCCACCTGGGGTCACATTCCTGGTATCATTAGGAAACTGTTTGAATGCTTTTGCAAAGAGTTAAAACTATCACGGTAGTCTGTCCCTCGAGCAAAGCACAGAAAACCAAAAAGAAAAACTGTCATCCTGACTCTAATCCCCCTTCATCTTATAAGGCCACCCCCTGACTTCCCCTGTACCCTTTTTACCAACTAATCCTTATCTTTTAGTTAAATTAGCAGTCACCGAGTCCAGTATGTTTGAAACTTGGGTAAGTCCCATAGTGGGCTCCACAGGAGTTCTGTTTTCCCTTACAACCTTTTTTTCCCAGAAGCCTTCTCTGTGTATGTCTGCGTGTCCTGGATAGATCCAAAAACCACAGGGCAGGACAAACCTTCCCATCCCTGTCTCTCTTCATCTCCATTTCCTCATCAGTAAGAGGAGGGCATCTTCTTAGAAAGCCCTTGGTGGGGATAAAGGAGTTAGTCTACGATAAACTGGAAGAGCTGTCGTTGCTGCCAAGGTTAACTTCGTTTACTTTGAGAGATCATCTGGTAGCCAAGGATGATCTCGACCTTCTGATCCTTCTCCTGCTTCCTGAGTGCTGGAATTACAGGCGTGCACTAACTCTGCTGCTTTTCTGAGATGCTAGGGACTGAACACAGGGTCTTATACATGCCGAAAAAGCTTTCTACCAGATAAGCTGCAAGCCGATCTCTTATGGTTTCTGAGCCACTCAAGCCTTGAGTTGAAGGTATTCATCTAACGCAGCTTGTCTTGGGATTTTTTTTTTTCCTGGAAAACCCCGGAAGGGAGGATACTGATAGACCAAGGAATGATTTCATACAAGTCCATCTTGGCAAACCGATGAAATTATTGGGATTACTTACAGGACCATGGGTAGCTCGGGGGAGGTTCATCACTGCAGAGTCCCACCCACAGCACAGACTTAGGAAAAGTGGCTCCACTCCCTTAAACAACCCGTAGGCAAGCACACCACCAAAGAGTCCCAGGCAGCCAATCACTTACCACATGTAAAACAAGGGGGGCGGGGACAGAAGGGTCTTCTTGGATTTCTGTGAACCTTTCCCCTCCCTCTGTGATTGACAGGGGAAATCAGTGGGCCTGGTCTCCCGAGAGCTTCCTGCCAGTGAAAACTGCTCCAATCAAGATGGAAACAGTAACGTTAGGCTCAGAAGAATCAGCCACACCGTTGAGCTGCACACCAGATTGGAGGCATTATTTCAAACAGATTGCAGGTAGGCACGCTGCACAGGGTAAGAAAAGTTGGTACTCCGTAGCTGTGCAGCGTGTTGTTCCAGAACAATCACTAGAGTTATTGTAGTGCACAGGCTGTGGGCCGTGTGCCAGGTTTATACAAGGCTAAGTCCAGAACCAACAGACCTCAAGCTGTGCCAAAGGCCCGGGACAAGCACGGTGGTGTCAGAGCTTCTGGTCCCTAGGGCCTGCAGTGGGGCCTGGAATGGGCTGAGCATCCTGCTGCTGTCCCAAGCTGGTGCTGGCTGCCCTGCCCTTTCCTGGCTGGGTGCAGACATGCTGGCCTCTGTGCTCTCAGGGCAGGCGCCAGGGCGGAGCACGAAGGGACTTCTTGGATGCCTCCTCCCTCAGAAACAAATTCCAGTGCCTGAATGCAGATGGCGTTCATCTTAACAAAGAACGGCACCTAGTCAGCCTCAGGAAAAAGTTCTTATTTGATATCAGAAGGTAAGGGAGGACAGGCCTGATACTTAGATGGGGAAATGGCTCAACAGGTGAGAACTCTGGGAGCAGCAAGATTTGCCTACAATGCCTGTGGTGCTTCCCTTTCTAGCTAGTGGCCAATGCTCCGGTTCGGCTTCGTACTATCAGGAGGGTGGTCTGTGGTAATAGCCCTGAAAAGGAGACGCTGGGCTATCTCCCCCACCCCCGAAACTGCGAATTTATTGACTGCCCTTAAAGGCTACATGGCAAAAACATTTTTTAAAGTTAGAATTTGATAGGAAAACAGTTATCGGTAGGCTGTTTAAAAGGTGCCTTTCCAGCATTCCAGCAGAGATTAGGTTTCCTAAAAGCTGATTATGATCTTTAGCATATTTGAGCAAAGATTTGTTGACTAGTCAAAGCTCATCGTGAAGGGGCTAGAGATGCTCGTGAAATGGAGTTTGTCCTCAGAGTGTCCCTGAAGTGATTCCAAGCCAGGCTGGTGGAGAGCAACAAACAAATGCTCTCCGCTCTCCACGAATAAATGTTGGCCAGCTACCATGGCTCACGCATGTCATCCCAAGGCTGGCCGGGGCTACATAGTGAGACCAATCTCAAACAACAATAACAAAATCAAATTATAAATCTACCGAAGGGGAAAACAGAGACAGAGAGAGCTGAAAGGAATCCAGGCTGAACTCGGAGAGGTTGGGCTGGGGCTGAGCCTCCATAGATGAGTGAGTAAACGTTGATGAGCTAAACTGAAGGAGGGGTTGGGGAGTTCTGGGTCCAGGCATACAGGGGTACCTGTTGATTGACATGTGGAAGAGTATGTGTCTGTGAACAAAGAGAAAAGGAACTGGTTAGGGCCTGTGGATGTGTCTCAACTGGTACAGATACCAGTGGTTGCCTGGTATGCACAAGTCTCTGGGGTCCGAGCCCTAGTGTATACCACTAACTTTTCCAAGTTCCTTCCTTTCTCTTCTCTCTCTCTCAGACCCCTCTCCCCACCATCTTCCTTGGTACCAAGGATCAAACCCTGAGCCTCACAGAAGCTACGTTGGGCTATGTGCCCAGTTCTCTTCTTGACAATTAATAATTTATTGCTTATTCTTCTCCACACTTCAACCTCAAGTACCGGGCTGGACTATTTGAATGAAGCACTGCCCAGTTTATGTATTTTTTTTTTGGGTTAATAGTGATTGCCCCCACACCCCAACATGGGTGAGAGACTACAAAGCTCTTCTTAGCTGCAGGAAGCCCCATCTTTGACACTCTTCCTCCTAGGTTTCAAGGGGATGTGGAAGGGAGTCTTTATCTTGCAGGTACAAGCAGAACCAGTACTGGGAAACTTTGTCTTAAATTTATTCCAAGATTCTCTTTTTCACTGAGTTTAGTGCTGAGTAAATTAAGCCTACATTTCAGTTGACACGGCCTTATTGAATGCTCAAGATGACGAGCCCTAGCCTCTCACTCTTGGGGTTCTAGCAGAGAGGAACGTAGATTGTGTTCCTGCCCTCAAAGAATGGAAGATTATGACTGGGAATTAAGAGTGAGGTGGGCTCATGTACGTAGCAGGGAGTTACAGCAAGAGGTGCCAAGAGCCGTGACAAGCATTATTCTCGACAGCAAATAATAGGACCATAATCCTCGCCTGGGTGTTAGATAAGGCCTCTCCACAGGAAGTGATATTTAAGCTGAAAGTGGAGAAGTCATATGTGTGAGCCAAACTGACAGAAGGAAGAAGGGGAACGTTCCAGGCAGAGGGATAGCATGAGGTAAGGAGCTCCCAAGTGTCTGGTTGAAGGGATTCAACACCGTTGGAGAACACTATGGGGGAGGAGCAAGGCAAAGGGTAAGGGCGAGAATAGGAAGGTGGAGGTTGACCTAAGGAAGGCCTTGGCCGATAGTGAAACACCTCTGCAGATGGTTATGACCATGGAAGATTCTAAAATCCTTCTTGTACTTTTGAGAACAGCCCTTAGCTGAGAGGTAATAAGAATTTCTTAGAATTGCACTGGCTAGGGTCAGCAAGATGGCTCAGTGGGTAAAAACATATGCTGCTAAGCCTGAGGACGTGAGTTTGATCACGTGGTGGAAGGAGAGAGTTGACACTCACAAGTTGTCCTCTAGCTCCACACAGTCACCTTGGCATGTGCTCATATGTGGGAACGTGCCCATACATATGCACCCCCCCTCCCACACACACACATATTTTGGCTATAAACTGACAGTTTACTTTGTACTTGGATATCAAAATCAGACCAGGCCACAGGGCATAAGTGTCTGTGAATAAGTTCAAGAAATATCAGATAGGGAAAGGAAGGAGGGAAAAGAGACATTAGTGAAAGGTGAGCTAGTAAGGTGGGTAACAACAGTTAGGGGGAAATGTTTAGCACAGCAGTTTTCAACCTTCCTAGTGCCACGACCCTTTAATACAGTTCCTCATGTTGGAGTGACCTCCCAACCACAAAATTACTTTCTTTTTGCTCCTTCATAACTGTAATTTTGATACAATTATGAACCATTATGTAAATATCTGATACACGACAAGCAGGCTGAGAACTGCTGGTCTAGCAGGTCTCAGAGTTACCACACACAGGGTCTAGAAACTGGAGCTTCCAATTCCTGTCAGGGTCAGGCTGAAGGCCACATAGAGGTGGGACGTTCAGTTTCTGGAGCTTCTGGTGTGTCAAAGGAGAATATGCATAACACGGCCACCAGGCATAGAGAAAATGAGGGTGAGAAAAATGTGGAGAGGCAGGTGTTTGGAAGACTGGTCATGCACGAAAATGGCTAGGGACAAGGGTCAGGCACAGAAATATCTGCTGCACAATTTTGGGTCCAAGTATGAGCTTTTGTGCCATAATATACCATACTGGCTCGTTTTACCAAAACAGAAGGACCCAAATTTAAAGGTGGCCTGTGAAACATAATGATACCCATTTGTAAAAAATCAAAACCAGCCAATAAACCCGACAAATACAGGGGTGTGGTTGTTGGATTCTGAGGTCTAGAAGACCAACATGCAGACCATTGCATTGTAGGGCCCCAGAACCATCTTGCAGTCTCTTGGGGATCTGTTTCTGGTATAAACGTAGCAGGAAGACACTAGAGAGCCTTGAGCTGCGTGGCCCTGTGCTGGCCAACACTTGGACTCTGAGCAGACGCTTACGTCAATACCATGCATAGAGCACTACTCATTCTAGAAATAACAGGTGCCCATATTTTTCTTTTCTCTTCACTCAGGAGGTACACCCATAGTGCCAACAACTAATTATCATACCAAAAAACAAAAACTGTGAACTTGGCAGGGCGGGCTGCAAACACCGTAGAGTTTGTACAAACGGTGACTCACTCTCACTGGAGGCTGCCACATCTTCAGAGCCTCTCTCTCTCTCTCTCTCTCTCTCTCTCTCTCTCTCTCTCTCTCTCTCTCTCTCTCTGAGAACACCCAGAATCCTTTGTCAAAGAAAGGTAGACAGCATACCTTTCTGTGCACCTGAGCTCGAAAAGATCCCTCCCGTACCTCTTGTCTTCTCTGAGAGGCTTTCGGCCCCACCTCCCAGTGAACTTTCCAAGGAATTCTTGGCTTCCAAGTTGCTATTCTGGCTTGCTGGTTACGCAGAAAATCTTTTCTATTGCATATAAGGCAATTAAAGGGTAAGCTCAGAGTCTGGCATGTTTCTTTTAAAGCGAAAGCCAGGAGCATATGTTTGACTAGAGGCAGCCTCCTGTAAAAATAACTCCTATTAATGGTGTTATAAGAACCACTGAAACCGTGCTGGCTTGCTGTTCCTCTGGAGCCATCCCGTGCCCTCCTGAGGCCCTTTGTGAGATCCTTTCTTTGATATGTGGTGGACAAACCTGTTCCTTAAGTGCCAGCACAGAGACTCCCTGCAGAAGAGTCTGTAATTCTCTGAAAGGTGGCTGAATTTTTAGGACACGCTGAGGGGACAAGTTGGAGATGCGTTTAAATTGTACGTACTTTTTCTTGCTGGCTGTAAAGCCAATCTTTTTCCATTGATTCAGATGGCTACGAAATGCTCGACTTTTATGATTTATTTTTCTAGGCTGCTACATTTCTTATTCCATCTTGTTTGAAAGGGTTTTTAGACTGCGTAGTGACCCCTGAGACCACAGAGTTTCAGCACGCAGGGGATTTTAAAGAAAGGTGCTCAACAGAAGGACCTGTGGGGCTGTGGAGATGGCTCGGCCTGTCGTGCATGCGTGAGGACCTAAGTGTAGAAGCCTACTTCCATGTAAATGCCAGGCACTGTGCCCAGGGCCTATGACCTTCACTGGACGAGGAAAGCAAGGAAATGAAGACAGGCATTGTCTTCAGAGATTGTTGGCCAGTGAGCTTGGCCCAAGAGCTGAGCTCCAGACTGAGCTAGACAGCCTGTCTCAAAGAAGAGTCATCAAAAAAGATACTGAGTTTCAGCATCTGCCCTCTACACACATGTGCATGTAGGGATACTTACCTGCAATATGCACCCCCTTGTATGCATATATAAATGAACTTATTACTTATTAATTAATTAATAAGTAAATAAAAATCGCCAAGATCATATCTGCCCAGAAAATGTTCAGGTAGGTAAAGCTTGGAATGACGTCACTCCCCTAAATTTACTTCATAATGTATGTTATGGAAAGGTGCCATGGGCATTGAAAACGTATTTTAACCAGAAAAAAAAAATTCAAATTTAAATGTATTACTGCCTTATTTGAGAAACAATATACATTTCTGTGGATCATATAGAAAACACGGGGAGAAGATTTGGGATATTACTGCATTGTTATGAAAATCTGAGGAGTGCCGTAGCTTCTGTTTTCTTTTATTGTCTTGCTACGTTCACGTTGTTTTGTGCCAACACGTTATGTACACACATGAACACACAGTATTAAACATAGAAGCCTGTTGGAGTTCTAAGTCTTCATCTTTATAACTGTGGTAGTTTGAATGAGAATGGCCTCCGTAGGCTCATGTACCTGAAGGATTGGCACCCAGGAGTGGATCTGTTTGGAAGGATTAGAAGGATTACAAGGTGGGGCCTTGTTGGAAGAAATGTGTCACTGGGAGTGGAGTTTGAGACCTCAGAAGCCCAAGCCAGGCTCAGTGCCTCTCTCTCTCTCTCTGGCCTTTGGATCGGGATGTAACTCTCAGCTACTGTCCAGCACCGAGTCTGCTTGCAAGCTGCCATGCTTCCTGCTGTGATGATAATGGACTGAAACTCTGAACTGTAAGTATACCCAGATGAAGTGCCTTCCTCTATAAGAGTCGCCTTGCTCATGGTGTCTCTTCACAGCAGTAGAATGCTAAGACAATATCAGAATAAAAATTGCAGTTTTTGAGGGTTTACACTAAGCAAAAGAACAGTTCCATTTGTTACATAACTTCCATTCTATAAAGGTCGGGTATCACTGTGTATCTTTTCCTTTTGTTTAATCTAGGTGCATTTTTTTTTTTATGTTACAAAATACTTCAGAGTCCTCTTTTGCTATTGAGCAGTACTATTTTTTCATTCAACAAAATGATATTCCTTTTTTTTATCATTTATTTATCTTATTTCGTTTGAGACAAGGTCTTCTGTAGCTAAACTAGACTTCATATGCTGCTGGAGATCACCCCGGACTCTTGTCCGTCCTGTCTCCACCATGAAAGCTGTGGAAAGGGCTTGAGATGGACCACAGGTATTTGTGAGGAAGTGCCCTAAGACATGCATGAATGGGAAAGTCAAATGGAAGGTCCCAGTTCCCAGGATCTGAAAACACAGCCTCACAGGATCCCACCCAGGACTGCAGAGTTCTGAGTGCCAGGCAGGAACAGTGGCACCGTAAGGAACAGGATCGCCTGTGTGGGGACATGACATGATCTGCTCCCTGAGGAACTAAGTTGACGACGGCTGCTGAGTCGGAGTAAACTCTGACTGGTTTTTATGACTGAAATGATATAGTCCCTGTAAAGTCATATGTGCTCTTCTCCAGGAATGGATATGAGAAGGCTCTTCACAGACGTCGGGTGTCACAAGTGAAACCTACCTTAAAAAGGTTCATAAAGCTCACTAAAGAAGGGTCCCCAAACTGAATTGAAGAAATCCTCAGATCGTCTGGTTAAGAACTTAGAAGTTGGCAATGCCTCTCTTTAAACCTAGTACAGATAAAAAAAAAAGGCTGAAAAGCACAACTGGATTCCCTTTGAGAAAGGGCTATTTTCAGATGACCTGGATGGACAGCCAAGGAACCAAACCCCTTAAATAAAAATGTATTGACTTAATGCAGTACATAATTCTATACATTAAAAAACAAAAAGAACTAAGTTGGGTAGGTCAATTGCCTGGCCAAGGAATGAGCCCTCAGGAAGATGGGCTCGCTCCAAACTATGCTAGAGGTAGAGGGATCTTTAGCCCTTCAATGAAATCATTATTTTCCTCCCCATAATGACTGTGCTAATATAGTGCCCGCCCTAAGCACAGTCGCCCCTGAGCTCGCAAAGGGTTCTGTTGGGCTGCGCTCGCTCGTGAGTCCTGACCTGGGAAGGTACCACTTTCCCTTTTTCTGGTGAATGTTGGCCAGGTCCTACGCATCGTCCACTGCTGCATGGGGCTTTTCACTCTTTCTCCAATCCACCTTCCTCCATGCTGCTTGTCTATCCCGTGGCTGACTGACCTCCATATTGCTTTAACTCAAACAGCATGGCCTTTTCTTTCTTTTCTCTTTTCCCTATAGGTGGCTGCCAAGATAACAGCTTGCATGCTCTGGTTTTTTCTTTTAAATGCTGATAAAATTGCCTTTGGGTTCCCCTTTGAGTTTGTTCTTAGGTTTTTTTTTTTTTATCAAAGAAACTAAGAATCCCATTGGGGTGGGGGATTGTGGGTGAGGGACCTTGATTTCCCTGGTGACATGTGTCAACCTGGATGGGGCTTCCCCAAATGTCTGGTAACACAAGTGTCAGTTCATTAGGGGTTCCAGCCAACAGCCCTAGTTCTAATCTGGCTGTCTTGTATGGTCCTTCGGCAAGGACTGACAGACCAGCATGACCACCCTGGAGTGTTTGTCACAAGGTCCTCACAGCAGTCTGCCCAGGACTATATTCCCTGCTCCCCATGTTCACTTATACTCATGCTGCTAGAACATGGGGTGACCTGAAGGTCTGAATTGTTGCTCCTCTTCTCAGTGTGCTCAGACACAGCTCAGAATTAAGCTAAGAGGGTCCAGCTGGCCGTAGACGTAGAGTGTGTATTGTATAGCTACAGACACAGTCCTGTCACAAACCAGGCCTGAGTACTTTGTACTTGGTGGATAGGGATTGGGGTGGGGAGCTAGGTATGGGCTTCTTGCTTTCCTCTACCAGCTGGATCCTCTACCGGTTGGGTCATTTGCATAGCCCCTCTGTTAAATAAAAGAGGCTCAACCTGGGTGGTTCCAGAAATCTGGAAGCTGAGGTTTGTTGGGAGTTCAATGCCATCCAGTGCTATTATAGTGTCAGGCTCTGTCTCAAACAAACAAACAAAAGACTAAAACCATATACACCAAATAAGCAACGTGTCTAAGTCTCAGTCTCTCCCTCTCTCTCTCTCTCTCTCTCTCTCTCTCTCTCTCTCTCTCTCTCTCTCTCTCTCTCTCTCTCTCTGTCCCTCTCTCCCTCTCTCTTTATGACAGAGTCTCTTTCTCATCCAGGCCTGGCCATGAACACATGGCAATCCTCCTGTCTCAGCACCCCTCACATACTGGAACTAGACACGTTAGCTCCAAATCCAGTTATATTTGATTTCCTAAAACTGCTTGGAAGTTTCTTTTTTGTTTTTTAAGCCCAATACTCTAACCAAAGTACCAGGAAATAAAATTAGGGCCTTCGACAGAGTTGCCAAATAAATATATAGATTTTTTTTTTTTTTAGTTAAATTTGAACTTCGGATTAATAATGACAAGCCTTTGAGAAGTATAAACGCATCTGAAACGTTGCACGGTCTATATTTATATTAAAATATTCCATGTTATTTACTTGCAGTTCACGATCAGCCAGCACGTCTTCTTTGGTGCACAGCCCTCCCTGAAAATGGGGTGAGAAAGGGGGAGGAGATATATTTAGCTGGCTTGATTTTTTTTTTTTTTTAAATCTTAACTTCTGAATAACAGTCTACTTGTTCGGTTACAGGTATGCAGGAAGTAAGAGAGAAAAATATGCAAGGAGAGAAAAAAGGACACAGGCTCCAAGGAGACCAGAAGTAATCACATTATATGTAAAAGTCATTTCGGATGCGTAAATCTGGGATGCTCTTTAGAATTCAACCTGAGCTTGTCCTTGATGACCAGGGGTTTTATGAAACTCTTCTACGTTTTCGGCCATCCAGATAAGGAGGTGGCTATGCGATACTCCCTGACTGGAAGTCTCTTGGGAAAGTTACTGAGGGTTCAGCCAGTGGCCAAACCTGCTGGCCCTGGAATGGAGACTTTCCAGTAGGAACACCTGTAGAGGCCTCTTCCAAATGTCAAAAATCCGTGGGGTCTGATAAGAGGTTTTCCATAGGCTTTATACAAAGAAGCTTTCCAGGAACCTAGGTCCCTATTGTGTAAAGTGTGTGTGTGTGTGTGTGTGTGTGTGTGTGTGTGTGTGTGTGTGTGTGTGTGACATATGTGAACACACGCACACACCATGGAGGCTAGGAGACAGAGTTGGACTCCCTGAAGCTATAAGCTACTCAAAGTATGTCTGGGAACTGACCTCAGGCCCCCAGCATGAACAGCAAGCACCCTGACCACTGAGCCATCTGGCCTGCCCCAGGAGTCCCTCTTGAGTCTAAGAGTCACTGGCTGATATTTACCTGATGATTACAGGTTGTGGATGTACACTGAGGGACTCAGAGCTACAGGTACGGGAATGGCAGCTGGAGGTTGTTCTTGGAGAGCCAGTGAAGCAACTTTCCTTAGATGAAATGTTTGCCGGGGTCACTGAGGCAGCATGTGGAAGTGTCTAGAGGGTGATGGCTACCTCAAACCTTCATCCTGCCTCTCTGTGCTACCTGCTGCTGCCGCCTGGAGAAATAAGACACTGACAGTTAGGGTGGGTGTGCGGAACCACATTCGACAGGCTTCTACTGTTAATATGACTGGGCTGCACTGTCCTGGCTCCTTCATGTGGCAGCCATGCCTCCCTGTCCTACACTCTTCTCAGGGATGGCGTCCCTCCTCTCTTCCACACTCTCCCGGCATGGCGGATCTCCTCTCTTTCCTCCTTCCTCCAGGTCCCAAACCTGGGAAATCCCCAAATCCTGCCTCTGTCTGCCCTGCCCTGCTATTGGTTGTTGGCATTGTTACTTACCAATCAGAACCAACTGGGGAGAGGTTCCCAGAAGGTATGTGCAGATACCCAGACAGTCTCATACGAACAGTTCTGAGGGGCCATAATTAGCATTCATAACACAGGCAGCTACACTGTAGTACAGAGTAAGCTTTATAAATAGTGATGTTCTTTCTAAATGCATAGCTTTGAGACAGGGTTAGACACACTTCAACTGCTGGAAGAACTTGACCCTATACTTTAGGGTTGAGTTCTTATTTTCCTATTGATGATTTGTAAGACAACTTCACAGATGGGCAAAAGACGTAAATCCACCGAAGTATGATTTTAACCCTTGTGGTCCGGTGGAGCTGCCAGTCACAGTGAGAGAGAAGTCACATGGCAAGGAGACCCAGTAGACTTTAATCCCAGAATGGTAGTAAGACAAACAAACAAACAAACAAAAAGCCCTCAGAACAAGCCCAGTGCTTGCCTAGCATCTGGATCCAGATGGTCCTTGGTATTTGCGGATACTCTGACCCAAGCCTCCACTAGACAAAAACTTGAGAAATTGTCTCTTCCTTTCTCAAACCATGGTTGCACTAAATGAGAAATTGACAAATTATCTCCCTTCTCTTTTGAACCCAGGTATTCCTATGGGAACGGAGGGGCAGGCTACTTGTCAGTGCCCCTCCAAGCCTTTCACCAAACTGAAGGGGTGTATGTGTGTGAGTCATCCCGTGTGGCACCAAACCTCTTTGTCTAATCTCTCTCTGGAGACGTATGTGTGACTAATAGACGGGAAAGTTCACTGGAGAAAGCAACTTGGTGACCTGTGTGTTCCCGGACTGGGGAGTCTCCGAGAGCTGCCTTTGAGTGTTCCGCACGTGAGCCATTCATTAACTCTCCAACACAGTTCCAAAGACTCTCCCAAAGTGTAAGTAGGCTCTTTCCCTATAGGTTTTGAGCAAGAACAGGCTTTGAATAAATTCTATAGGTCAAAAGTATGAACTAAATTCAGTAGCCACCTGTACCTGCTTGGGGAAAGGACAGTTCCAGGGTGGCCTTGAAGTTGCTTCAATTCTCCTGCCCAAGCATCTGGTGAGCTGGGATTCCAGCCAGGCATCAGACAACCTACCTTTTAAAGAAACGTTCCGATGACGAACTATCTTTCCTTTCCCCGAGGACTAGGGTAAGCCTTCAAAAAAGAGTTCAAGGGTTGGGGATTTAGCTCAGTGGTAGAGCGCTTGCCTAGGAAGTGCAAGGCCCTGGGTTCCGTCCCCAGCTCCGGAAGAAAAAAAGAAAAAACAAAAAAAAAAAAAAGAGTTCAAAAGTAGCTCATCTATAAACATACACCACACACACACACACCCACATCCCCCACGCCCCCTCCCACACGGGGATTTTCACGCCTCTGATCCACGGTCTCATTCTATCATCCAACCTCTTTCCTAATTTGTAATTCCTCTTTGTTGGTAAAATACACTGTCCTCAACATATCTACTTTCTATTCAATGTTAGTACATGCAAAACCATCTGAGAAGCCCTCCCTGGTACCCATGAGAAACACTGAGTGTAGTATCTGTACTCAGCTTCTGCTTTTTGAGTTTGTTGATGTGGTTGTTTCCCCAGTCACACTGTCTGTTCTTCCCTGGTGTGGTGTCTCATTCATTTTCGAGACAGTGAAGTTCAGCCATTACTGTTGCTTCTCCATTTTTGCCCCACACCCTTGTCACCTGACTTAGCAGGGTGGGGTTTATGACTGAGTGGTCCCGGCCAAGAAATAAAGGAAGCTGACCTGTGTGTCCCTCACCTCTTCTATAACCGGGTCTCTGGAGAGAAAGTTTCCCATGACAGCTGCAATCTACAGCAATATCAAAATGGCTTTCATTCCCCGCTCTTTACCCCGACCCACCCTACCTCCTATTTCCTGGAGTTTCTAATTAAGAGAAAAAACTGGTTTGAAAACCACTCCCTAATCCTTTTAATTTGGGAGGAGTTCAACATGAATAATCAGAAGGTTAAAAGGTCGGTAATGGGTGGGTGGAGGCACAGGAGCCCCGAGGAGGGAGCGAGTGAATAATAAAGAGTTTAGTGAATGGAGAGTCTTGGGCAGTTACATCAATTAAGTAATAGTGAGAGCAAGAAGCGGCATGCTGTCTTTGTCTCTAACCTGGGTAGTTTGGAGGAGCCAATCTCAAGGCGAGATGCCATTAGCATTCGCTGGCTCCTGTCTATGTGAGCCGGTGTGGTTGGCAGAGCCTCGTTATTCCTTTCCTTCGTGTGTTTGTTCATTTATTCCATCTCAATCACCTACTGACAGACGTTGGACCTGACGTCTTATGTGTGAAGACCTTAGGAGTAGCTGTAGAGTAGGCGGACCGATTCCAGGCACCATCACTCTATCCAAGCCCAGTTTATTGCCGTGCCCAATGGTTGATGCATCAACCCCAAAATATTTGAGAACTAGATACATGGGAGTCCTGGAATGGTGCTCAGAACCAACTGTAGAGAGAACATTGGGAATGGGGGGGGGTGTGCTCCCATGAAGGAAAGTGTTTTGAGAATTTCATGCCACGCCCTCTGTCGTCAAACTTCTGCTGGCCTGGGCTCTGTTCCCTGGAGCTGTACTAAGAGCTCAGCCTAGACTTGCCTGGGAATCGGTGTAAACAGATCTCCCATGGAAGGCAGGAAAACAGCCTTGGGTCTTGTTGGGAATCTAAGGGCTGATAGGTGCAGGGTGATTCACCCAGGCAGGTTGCGACAAGGCCAATTGCAGGCCTAAAGTTGTTTGTTTCACCAGCATTAGTAAACATCACCACAAAACAATTATGTCAGTAAAGATTTCAAAATCGCCCAAGGCGGAGGACAAGAGAGAAAAGTGATCATAAAAGGGAACCAGATATTTGAGAATATTTTGGTTGACTAGAGGAAGATGCATATAGATGAGGTAATGTGTGTGCTTTACGGATTTGACGAATTGGCTGGTGGTTTGGTGTGGATCGGGCAGTTTACAAAAGCAATTCCCTCCTCACTTCCCACTGCTTTTCTTCCTTATGATACTCTGGGAAAAGAAATTTGTTTTGCCATACATGGGAGCCAGAGATTAAGCAATGCGTTTGGTAATTCCTTCTCCTGCGGAACAAAGCTAGACTCTTCTCAGTTTCGTCTCTGCTTTGTCTTTATGGCCATCTGAGTCTTTTCTGCTTTTTAACAGGGTTGGTATTTAGAACAATGCTCTCTGTAGAAATGGTGCTTGTTCTTCAGGAACTTGCATTAGGACACCCATGTGCATGCCACTACATATCCATCTCAGTGTTGCCTGGTGGGAGTGTTGACTTACCCCATGGCCTTCCAAGACTAGGATAAGCAGGGTTTGCATGCCCAAGCATTGCTGGAATCAACAGGTCTATGCACCGAGGTTGGCCGGCTCCTGGAGAATGGCTCACCAAAGGTCACTGGTTTTTCCTGCTCTTCTGAGGCCCAAACGGCCCAAAGAGCTCCCCTGGCTGGCCTCAGGTACCTCTGTGTCAGTCCAGGCTGAAGTCAGGAAATGAAGAGGTGGGTGGGAAAAGGAAAACTACTAGGGTGGAGGTTTGGGAAAATTCCTCAATCTTTTCATGACATCAAACTGTTCAACATGGGTAAGTCATCAGGAAAAACACAAAACCCTGACCCTAGTGGAATTTACCACTGGTCGGCTCTACTGCGCCTTCTGGCTCCCGCACCCTGTAAATGGCTGGGTAATGAGAGGCCTGAGTTTTCTCGGGCTGGAAGGTGACAAGCTTAGGGAGGTGTTGTAAAGGATTACACAACCTGGAGAGGATCTTCATGAAAGTTCAAAAACAAACAAAGAAATCCCCAAACTGTGGAAGGACAGTGAATATTAAGAGAGGAAAGGTGCAGAGAATTGCTTGCCCTCAATAACCACTATCAGATACTTGAACAAAATCCACCCAGGCTGAAACAACGTGCAAGGCAACTTTTGTTTTGCTGATTTTTTTTTTTAAAAGTCTTACTAGACAGCCAAGTCTGGCCTGAGACTTGCAATCCTCCTGTCACAGCTTCATGACTGCTTGGACGTTTTGATGCATCACAAGCCAGATCTACAGCACGGCTTTCTGTTGAGCAACTGTCAATTCTGTAAGGCTCAACCTTTCTTTTCCATTTTAAAAAACTATATAGTCTTCAGTTGGTCATTCACATTCCCCTGTTTCATTGCCTTTTACTTTATTATTTTTTGAGATAGGTTCTAGGTGGGTAGCTTTCTTGTTCTTTCTACCTCAGCTTCCCAAGGGCTGGAATCTCCTGCGTACCACCACACCCACGTCTTCACATTTCTGTAACATTCCTTTTCCACGTTTCATGATACAGATCATGATTACCTGTAGTCTAATGCTTTCCATAAAGAATAGAATGAAGAACCAGCAAAACGTGTTCCTTTCCTACTCTCCATCTCCCTGTGACTCCAGTGTTGACCCTGAAAGGCAGGCTGTGGCCCTAGAGGATGTGTAGAGAGAAGTTAGCGCAGGGAGGGAGAGCGAGTAGGGGGTTAGAATCACGTCTTTTAAAGCCCCTCGTGCGGCTAAGAATTTGTAGCGATATGCAAAGACGTTAAGTCACAATGAAACCGCAATCATCCTCAAGTAAGCCCTTTGCTAACTGGCCCTGAAACATGCTAACAGCCTGCCACCATGAAGTCAAGTCTGGTGAGAGGACATTAGAACGGAAGGATACATTACACACTGTGATTTAACCCCAGAGTGTGACTCATCTGTCTCACCACTACGAATTTTTAGACTTATGGCCAGGTGAACACACTTGAGAGCATCTTCCCACTTCAGGATCCTCGAAGGGGAGACCCTGGGGGATGAGAGCCCCATCATATTTCCTTCGTTAGCAAGTTTGTCTGAGGTTCTGAGGGAATTTGAGCAAGTGGTTCACTCTCCTGCCTCAGTTTATCCTTCCGTCTATTCTGCTACATTCTTGCCAGGGTCAGGTAAGCATGTCTATATTTCCATGTGAGCTCAAGGGAGTCACCGTTTTTGTTTTTGTTTTTGTTTTTTTTTTGCATCTGCTCACTCTGAGGTTTTGTGAGAGTGGATAAGAGTATACAAAACAAAGCACAGGCTCGGCTGGTTTTCTGAGTTACTCCGGTCTGGTACCTGGGCCACCGTCAGGTGGGTAAGTCGTTTGAAGAGATTAATGCAATAAGAACTAACTCCTATCCTGGGGTAACTTTTAGCTTGGTCAAGTAACAATCCATGTCCAGTTGGATTCACAGTCCTCGGGGAGCAAAAAGCTTGGAGGAGCAAGGCTCCCACGGGAAGCATTGTGGTTAGTGAGACCTCGAGCCATCTCAGCAGATGGCACAACTGGTAAAGGACACGGGCTCCTCCCAAGTCTCTGGAAGTAACCTTGAAGGACATTTAACTGATCTTGACTGTTAAACATAAAAAGTCCCCTGTTAGGTTATCGAAGAGATTTTTAGATATCCAAGCAGCAAAGTGCAGCCACAGAATAGGATGACTGGTCACACCAGGCAAAAAGAGCTATGCTAGGCTTTTTAAAGGGACAAACAATGGCTAAGGCCTTAGAAGACATTCTTCTAATGTCTCCCTTTCCTTTACGGTACCTACGAAATCAGATCGAGGCTGTGCCAGACACCCCATCCCTTTGGTGAGCAGCTTTACTATTTGGTGTTCATGGTGAAAATAGGTAGCGTCTATTATGACCTTGGAGATTGTCCTATTAGTCTTTAGACCTGGTGTGCTTAATACCTTCTTTATAGTGAATCCTCCTTCAGATGATCATGCAGGAATTTAATTTCATCTCTCTGGGTTTACCTCCTGGTACCCCATGGCCTGAGAGTCAACAAGAATGGAGACCCAAACAAGCACGCCTAAGCCCCACTTTAGCTAGAAGTAGCCATCTCGACTCTATGCCTCTGTCATAAGTGAGTTTAGAGTCTCAGCTTTAGAGAAGGAAACCTGAGATAGCTAGACAGGCACTGTCATGCTCAGAGAGAGTTGTTAATAGGACCCCCTCTCCCTTGTTATCAGTTATGTCCTTATTTAAGATACTAAATACTATATGAAAAGAAGAGGGATTTATTGAAACCCTCTAAAAGAAAGTCATTTCCTTCTGGCCAAAAGGCTGTAGTTTCAATTCTATCTCCAGCCTTGGGTAGAGCCATCACGTTTGTAGTGGCCAAAGCGTAAGATTACAGATGATTGTCCCCACACCTTGGAGTTAGTCAGATATCTGCCAGGAGACCAACCCTCTGGAAATGGAATAAACCTAAAGATAATGCCACGTAGAGAGACGAATAGTTACCTCCCTAGTGAGACAGTGTATCTATCCTACTAGTCTCCCCCCATGCGATTGCTTACACATTTCTCTACTAATCAGGTTTGCTTTTATGAGTTCTAACTCAAAAAGTATAACTTTTCCTTTTCCACATTTCTAAACAACTTTAGGGGAGTCAGTTCTAGTCTGTCTTCCTTCCTTCCTTCTTTCTTCTTTCTTTCTTCCTTTCTTTCTTTCTTCTTTCTTTCTTTCTTTCTTTCTTTCTTTCTTTCTTTCTCCCTTTCTTTCTTTCTCCCTTTCTGTCTCTGTCTCTGTCTCTCTATTGTCTATCTTCCTTCTTTCTCTTCTTCTCCTCCTCTTCTTTTTCTCTCCTCTTTTTCCCTCTCCCTCCTCCTTTCTCTCCTCCTCCTCCTCCTCCTCCTCCTCTTCTTCTTCTCTTCTTTCCTTCTCCTTCTTTCTTCCATGTTTATTCTGGGGATTGAACTCATGCATGGCATTGAGTACCTTTGTGTCTAGTCTTTCCACCCTCCTTCCCACCTTCCTAGCTCTTCTTTTGGTTCTGCCCCCAAGCCTAAGCATGCTCGCCTTGCCTTCTCCAAAGACTTCCCCTACTCCCACCCATGCTTGCTGACCTCTCCTGCTGAACCTGCTGCGTGCTAACTTAACCGGCATGACTTTCTGTCTCTTATCCATACCTCTCCTCTAAGCGGTTGCCAACTCTGACGGTGCAATATGCTCTGTTATTATTGTTTCCAAATTCTAATAAAATGGCTCTTGAGAGTAAAAAAACCAACAGATAATCAAATGAACAAATTTAACTTGATTAACTAAGAGATGAGACAAACCAGTGAGGAAGGGCATGTGTGAGCATAGTATATATTATTCATAGACTTGGTTCTAGTCTCTTGGGATAGGCTGACCAACCCCTCAGCAACCCATTTTGTGACCGTGATCTTTTTGTGACTACAGTGTCCCACCCTCAGTCCTCAGGAGCCTCAGCAGCTGCTCCTTTCCTCCCAACTCTCCGTTGCTGCCTCTAGTCGCGTCAATGGCACCATGCTGCTCCTCACTGCGGCCCCTTTCTCTCATCTTTCCTTTCTTCTGCACAGTCTGTAACAGCTCTTGCTCCTCTCCCTTGCATTTTCTCTCCCTGAAGGTCTCTCCCAGGACAAGCCTAACACTGACTACTTCTCTTCAGTGCAGGAACAGCAAGCTGTGAGAGAAAGCAGCCCACTGTTTGCTTTCATTCACAGGACGGTAGTGACTGAAAATCTCAAGTGACCCTAGCAGTGCCCAGAAATCCCAGTGAGTTCTCCCATGCTCGCCCCTTTGGCATTGCTGCCCCTCACGTTTATCTTTAAACGTCTGACCTTTTGCCCCACAGCACCTTTAGAGCCGATTGGCTGATCACTCATTGATCCAGACAACAGCAACTGTACCTCTAAATTTACAACTATTACCTACTGTCCCCACATCCCTGCCTTTCAGTGGATGGAGGGAGAGTCCTTGCCCTACCTAAGCCTGGGTACTTTTGTTTTCAGAGTTTAACTCATGACAATGTTTTCTCATGTTCCTTACACCACGAATTTCTCTCTGTCAACACTGTGAGTTAGCAGAGATTCACGAGGGTCTTTAATCCCCTAAGAAAAGCGAGTATTTCCTCAGCCTCATGGGCTGGGGCTTCCAGGGAGTCCAGAGTCCTTTCTCATGGAGAAAGATCTACAGACAGTTGGTTATTCCTTCTCTTGCTTTCTCTTACCTCCTCACCCTTTGTTCCTCTTCACTGACCTTCTTCTTTCTTACTCTGCTTTGTTGTTACTGCTGTTTTTCTGAGACAAGTTTCTCTGTGTGTAGCCCAGGCTATTGTCATTAGTGCCCTACCTTTGGTGTCAAGTAGCCTCATGATCACTCTTCCTTTGGTTGAGGTAGCCCAAGCTATCCTCAGGATCACTCTTCCTTTGGTGTCAGGTAGCCCAGGCTATCCTCACGATCACCCTTCCTTTAGTGCCAGGCTTCTTCAGTTGATATTTTTCTTGAGACAAGGGTCTTACTCTCCCACAGAATGTCTTTATGCCTCATCCCCCTGCCTCCACTTCCCAAGGGATGGCATTACAGGCATGTGCTAGTGCCTCATCTCACACCACTCTGGTCAGTCCCCTTTCCACCAGTCTACTCTGGCTGTTGTTGTCTCGTTGCCTGCAAACTCCTGGCCAGCTCCACCTTTCATTATTCACTCTCTTGATGGACCTAATGGCTGACTCTTGCTTTCTTGAATATATTTTATTTATTATGGCTTCTGAAAGTCCATACTCCTGGCTCCCTCCTGCCTCCTGGTCAATCTAATGTCTTTTCTTTCTACACTCCTTTTTTTTAAAGCACTATTTATTAGTGTGTGTTCGTTTGTGCATATGTGTGTGCATGTACTTAGGGCTTTTGTGAGAAGATCAGAGGACTACTTGGGGAGGTTGGTTCTTTCCTCCCATCGTGGGGATCCCATGGCTGGACCCTAGGAGGTCAGGCTCAGCAGCAAGTGTTTTCATTCACTGAGCCTTTGAATGGCCCCACTCCAGTACATGAGTTGGATTTCTCAGCAGCCAACTTTAATCAATGCTGTTTCCTGTCTAAACTCACTGTTCGTGTAATCCTATATGACTGGTAATATAATAGCTTTAAGCTATGTCATAGTTAGGGTTTTACTGCTGTGAACAGACACCATGACCAAGGCAAGTCTTATAAAGGATAACATTTACCTGGGGCTGGCTTACAGATTCAAGGATTCAGTCCAGTATCATCAAGGCAGAGACATGAGAGCGTCCAGGCAGGCATGGTGCAGGCAGAGCTGAGAGTTCTACGTCTTCATCTGAAGGCTGCTAACAGAATACTGACTTCCAGGCAGCTAGGATGAGAGTCTTAAAGTCCACATCCACAATGATACACCTACTCCAACAGGGACACACCTTCTAATAGTACCACTCCTGGGTCTAGCATATACAAACTATCACAAGCTATATTTATATGCTTCTGGTTTTGAAATATATGCTTTCAGGCTTTCCTTTTTGCCAGAGCTCCAGGTTTGATGACTTTCTGTTTGAGATCTATTTGGTGCCTTGAATCAGAGCCTTCCTCCATAAACCTCTGCTTCCACCATCTCTGATCCCGCTGGGGCTTCACCGGCCATGTAAACAGTACACTGCGCATGCACTGCTTAACCCCAGATGCAAATGACTCTGATCTTTGCCGAATTACTTCTGTCCACTTTATCATATGAAGTCTAACCACCTCACACCTGCCACACTAGCCCAGTGGTCGCTAACTCCACACCTTGACTATTACAAAGCCATGCCAACAGATCCCTTGCTAGCCCTATGAAGTATTTTACCTTTTCAGTTGGTTGCTGTTGTTTGGGTTTTGAGAGAGGGTGGTAAATAGGCCAGACTGGTTTCAAACTCACAAAGCAGGCAACTTTGGGCTCTTGCTCCTTCTCCTTCTACCTCCCAAGTGCTGGATGACAAGAGGGGATCACCATGCTTGGCTATAAGTACTACACAAAGCATTCAGAGCATCATGGTCATACAGTGTCCCCAGCCACATACCCGTAACCTCAACATTTGTGGTAGAAGCAGGAGGACCAGGTTCAAGGCTACCTGGGTAGTATGAGACTTTATTGAAAGTAGCCAACATAAATAAATACATAAAAAAAAAATGAGTGCCTGTAGGCTATTCTTCCTTATTACCTAGATGTAGATCTGGAACCTTCTCCTGTCATGACAGCAGACCTATTAACTCTCCCAACACAGACTTACGACCCTGCTCCTGACCTTGTTTCTTAGTCCTGAGTTCTTCACAACGTAACACAGTCTCTGCCCTTCAGCCAGTCCTTGTTAAACAGCTCAACAATGCCTTTACTGGCTGTCAATGTCAAGCCAAGGTCTTTCTGGTTTCGTTGTACTTGTTGGTGTAGGCAGGGCTTACTATAGGTTTAGACAAGAGGATGGAAACCTTGGTTTTCACCTACACATCTAGTATGAAGACACCGTCTGTGGCACAGACCATTCCTTATTCCTGAAATTTTTCTTTATTTTATGTATATGAGTGTTTTGCCTGTATATCTGTATGTGTATTACAAATGTGCCTGGTGCCTGTAGAGATCAAAAGAAGGCCGCAGAATCCCCTGAAAGTGGAGTTACAGACAGTTGTGAGCTGCTGGAGGCTGCTGAGAACTGAACTCTACAAAAGCAGTAAGTGCTGTTAAGCAATGAGCTAACTTTCCAGCACTGTAATGGTTTGTATATGCTTGACCCAGGGAGTGGCACTGTTTGGGGGTGTAATCCTATTGGAATAGGTGTGTCACTATGGGCACGGTCTTAAGACCCCCACCCAACTGTCTGGAAGTCAGTCTTCCACTAGCAGCCTTCAGCTAAAGATGTAGAACTGTCAGCTCCTCCTGCACCATATTTGTCTGGAGGCCTCCATGTTCCTGCCTTGATGATACTAGACTAAACCTCTGAATCTGTAAGCCAGCTCCAATTAAATGTTGTCTTTTATAAGATTTGCCTTGGTCATAGCATCTGTTCATAGCAGTAAAACCCCTAACTAAGACAGAATTTGGTATCAGGGTGAAGTATTACTGTGATAGGCCTGACCATGCTTTTGTTTAGAAGAATGTGGATTTTGGGACTTTGGATTTGGAAAACAGTGGAATGCTTTAAATGGGGCTTAATGGGCTATTCAAGAAAGAATATGGAAGACTTTGTTGCTCAATATGATTTGAACTGTATACACCTGGCCCAAGAGGTTTCAGTGGAGAAGAATTTCAGAATGTGGCCTAGAGACTGCTTTTGTGGGATTGTGGTGAAGGATGTGGCTGCTACGTCTTTGTCTGAAGAGTCTACCTGAGACTAAGGTAAAGAGCTTTATATTAATTACATTGACAGAGGAAGTCTTAAAACAGCCCAGCAGAGACTTTGTTCTCTGGTTAAGTTTTATGAAGAGTGTTTTAAGCAAGTGTAGAAGCTTCGAAAAAATATTAATATTAAAATATTAAAATATAAAGTTCAAGAATTAAAGAGGCACCAGGAAGTGAAATGAAACTGAATCCTGTGTTCTACGAGATAATAGATTAAGGGATTTGGGGACAAGATACTACGGAGCTAAATTTAGATCTGGCACCACCGTGGTACACACTTTTAATGCCAGGAGACAAAGCCAAACAGATCTCTACATTCGAGGCCAGTCTGAGACAAAGAAGATTCTAGGTGAAGAAAAGATTAAATCCAGGCATGGTGGTATACACCTTTAATCCCAGCATTACAGAAGACAGAGCCATGCAGATCTCTGAGTTCCAGGTCAATCTACAGAGCAAGTTCCAGGAAAGCTAAGCTTAGGCAGAGAGGGAGTCAGAAAGCAGAAGCTGGTAATAGAATGGGGGTGGGGGAGGTGTTCTAGCCCTAGGAAGCAGCAAAACACAGCAGCTTCAGCCATGTGGCTCTGGCTTTAGACTGAGAAATAGAAGGGACTAACTGGGACAATTGATGCTGGTTAGCTAGAGCTAAGAAATTCAAGGTGATTAAGAAGATTCACTGAGGTGAAATCTTCTGGGAAGTGTTTTCTGAGAGCACAAAGCTGCGTTCCAGAGATAGCCAAGGTTGTATCCCATGTTGTAGCTGTACTGGGTAATGTGTAAGAGTCACCAAGGTGGTACTGGTTTTGAAGGCATGAAGGCGTCATGAAGAACAGCTGAGGCTGGGCACCATGGAAGGCCATTGGTGAAGGTGCAGCGTCAGTTGTAGTTGACAGCCCAGGACTGAAGGGGTCATGCAAAGGAGTTGAGGCTTGGCACCCTGAAGAGAGCCTACGAGAGGCTATAGGTGAAACCTATTTGGAGCAGAAGACCATAGCATGTTGAAGATGCCAGTACCATGGGGTGATCACCAAGAACAGTAGCGGTAGTTGAGTAGATCAACCTGAGCTTAGAGTGCTACAGAAGGTGGATCTGGAGAAGCGATGCCAGCCCTTTGGAGGAGCCCAGAAGATCATGTGTGGATCCCAGACATTGAAGCAAGAAGCTGTAACGTTGAAGTTGCCTTGGAGACCCTAAGATGTTCAAGATGCCAGAGCCATGCTCTATCTGCTGAGGAAAGCTGCTAACAGGGAGTGGAACCAGCCCAGGAGAAAGACGTTTTTTTGCAGTCAACAAAGATGAAAAAGGAGTTGCAGATCTGAAGACCACTTTGACATCAGACATGGAGATGTTTAGAGTTTGCCCAGCTTGTTTCCTGTCTTGCTTGGTGATTACAGTTAAGTGATTGGATGAATCTCAGAAGAGACTTTGAACTTTGGACTTTTAACATTGTTGATACTGCTATAGACTTTGGGGACTTTGGAAGTTGAACTAAATGTACTTTTTTAAAATTATGCTATGGATAGGTATGGCCCCCATAGACTCATGTGTGTAAACAAGCCTATGAGGATCAGGGAGTGGAATATTATGGTTTGTATATGCTTGACCCAGGGAGTGACACTATTGGAGGTGTGGCCCTGTTGGAGTTGGTGTGGCACTGTGGGTGTGGTCTTAAGATCCTCACCCAACTGCCTGGAAGTCAGTCTTCCACTAGCAGATAAAGATATAGAACTGTCAGCTCCTCCTACCCCATGTTTGTCTGGATTCTTCCATGTTCCTCCCTTGATGATACTGGACTGACCCTCTGAATCTGTAAGCCAGCCCCAATCAAATTTGCCTTGGTCATGGTGTCATTCACAGCAGTAAAACCCTAAGACTTTATTATTATTTTTATTATTACATTATTATTATATTATTAATTATTATTGTTTTATATTAGCTACCATGGATAGCCCTAGGCTGGCTATATGACGAAGTCAATTTTTATTGATCTATTGAGAATGATCACATAGCAGGAAAGAGCAAAATGTTGAGCTTAGTTTTATTTTTAAAAATAAAATGTGTTCATAAATACATACACAGAAAATGGAACATGGTTTTATAACCACTGAAAATAAACAGCAAATAACTATGGAAATTACCGGTGTCGAGAAGTCAATAAAAGCTTAGTCAATGAATTCTGACCCCGTTTCTGAATCCTTTGATAATGAAAGAAATGCTTCAGGGCAGGTCTCAGTGTGGGAGACCTGTGGGGATCAGAGGCCCCAACATGCCCTGAGGGCATGTCCTTGTTTTGACAGCTGCCAAGACCTCAGCCCTCAGTGACCTGCTCCAAAACTGGTCTTCAGAGTCACTCCGGTCATCCTCAGGGTACCCAACCCCTAGCATGAGCACCACTTTCTGTTCATAAGCTAGATGACTGAACGTGGTTCCTGTAGCTGGCTGGGTTCTGTGGCCCAAGAATTATGAGAGACACACTGACCGGCAGCCAGATGGATGAAGTGTCCAGAAAGAATGGGAGAGAGTTAGGAACCATTACACCTGGAGTCCGGAGGGCCTGGCCTTGGTGGCTCCCTCATACTTATTCTTTGAGCTTAGTGTTTGACAAGGCTGGGGAGTTTCAAGCTTCACTTGAAACTGAAGAAGAATGCCTTTTAGACTTCTGTCTTACTTTAGATGAATGAATGTTTTGCATGCCTGTGATTGTTTGCATATGCGTGGCCCAGGGAGTGGCACTATTATAAGGTGTGGCCTTGTTGGAGGAAGTGTGTCACTGTGGGGTGGGCTTGGAGAGCCTCCTCCAGTCTTCTAGCTGCCTTCAGATGAAGATGTAGAACTCAGCTCCTCCTGCACCATGCCTGCCTGGAGGCTGCCATGCTCCCACCTTGATGATAATGGACTGAACCTCTGAACCTGTAAGCCAGCCCCAATTCAATGTTGTCCTTTATAAAACTTGCATTGGTCATGGTGTCTGTTCACAGCAATCAAATCGTAACTAAGACAATGCCGGTATGGATATATAACTTATGTCTGTCTTGGGCCCATGGAGGTCAAGAAGAGAAAGTCTGAACCCCTGGGACTGGAGTGAGGGACGGCTGTGAGTCATGATGTAGGTGCTGGGACCTGAACTCAGGTCCTTGGCATGAGTAACAAGTGTTCTAAACTGATGAGTCATCTCTCTAGCCCCGCGATCTACATTTTTCTGGTTAATAATTACGTATTTATATTTCACTCATGTTTTGTTGTTGTTGTTTGGTTTGGTTTTGAGACCCAAGCCGGCCCTAAACTTCCAGAGATCAGTCCCAGGGGAGCTCATTAGCCAGACAGCCTAGCCTAGCAGCTCCAGGTTCAGTGAGAGACATTGTCTCAAGAAAGTAAAATAGAAAGAAATAAAGGAAGATATTGGTTACTGATGTTTGTTGTACACGCAAGTGTCTTACCTACACACATACATGAGTATGTAACACACACACACACACACACACACACACACACACAGAAACACACATATAATAAATAAAAAACAAAATTTATATTTTAATATTTCAGAATGCTGGAATATCAGGCAGAAGGAAGTTTACACAACTTGGGTCTTTTTCTTTTCTTGCTTTTTGTTTGTTTGTTTGTTTTGTTTTCACAAGGTTTCTCCATGTAGCACTGGTTGTCCTGGAACTCACTTTATAGACCAGGCTGGTCACTTGTCTGTGTATCACAAGTGTACCACCACGCTGGGCTCAATTTGAGTTTTCTTCTAGTAAACTTTTTTTCTCACTGTTGCTTCTCGTCTTGTCCAGAAGACATTCTCTCTAAGCTGCTGCCACATCTGAGTGCTAGAATACTCTGGCTCCCGTCACAAAGGTCTTAAAACCTGGGGCCAAGGAGTACATCATCCCTTAGGTCTGGCAACCAGACATTCAAGACATAGCCGAGCTGGGGAGCGAATGCCCGTAGTCCCGGTCCTCAGGAGGCTGAGGAATTCAGAGCAAATACAGGTTATGTGTGGAAACATATATATGTATAAATATAAAAACAGTACAAGTGCAGAAAGGAGTACTGTTAAGGAAAAGGAAGGTGATCTGAGGGAGGAAAGAAGTAAGGGAGGGTAAGTAAGGATAATAGTCCGATGAATACAGGCACAAGCCGCTGTGCGCATGTGTGAAAATGTCTTGACGCCACTGTCTGAAGCTTCATTAATGCAGCTATCGAAAGGTGTGACTCTCGGGGCTTCAACATGCTCCAGTAAACAGTCCCACACCCAGAAGAACACAGACACATAAACTGGAGTTGATGAGTTACTGAATTTTTTTTTAAAGGACACGTGAGGGTGAGGATACAGGGGTAGATGTGGGCGGAGCTAAGGGGATGAAACCGTGATTAAAATACATTGTGTGGAATCCTCAAAAAATTAAGAAAAGTAGAGAAGAAAATACCGCACTGAAAATCCATTGTTTTGTTTAGTCAATATACAGAAATAAAAATAAAACAAAATTTCAGCGTGGTGTGCAAACACTGTACTCTTGATGTCTCTTCGAAGTTTGATGACTGAGCAGTGTTGATCACAACTATGCAGAGTTTACTAGAGGAAGTGCACATACACACACACACACACACACACACACACACACACACACACACACACACACACACACGCTTCTCTGTTCTGCTCCTTTGGAGTCTGCACTTGGTCCCTTCTCATCACTTACCTCTGTCTAAGGCATTGGGAATTGTCAGCATCCATCCAAATGACTCAACGGACGCGAACGGCATGCTGGGAACTACGAGATGACTCAGAGGAGAAGGCGAGGGTCAGTCAGGAGTAGGCTAGCATGGTGTCGTTGGCACTGGTCTTTTCAGTTGGAGTGCAGAGTGTGCTCCAGGAAAAGTCTTCCAACTTTGCTACATCAAACAAAAGCAAAACCAACTGCCTTGAATCCATGGTGTGGAGAGCTTGTTGTAAACGAAATGAGCAAGGTCTGTTGCATTCAATTCTTGTATAAAACACTCAGCACGAGAGAGGTCAGAGCCAGTGTTAACCGTCTTGGTGAGGACCAGGGTGAGCGAAGCATTCCCAACTCCTGTTTTGACGTCTCCTGCTTCATGCTGTAGTATTAGGAAGTGGTAAGGAGCCTTTTTGTTTCCTTTCCTCTTGTTTTGTTAAATTAGTAGGTGCCAGATCCGACCAATCGACATTCAAAAATCCAACTTGTCACTATTTTTACATTCTCCCCATTTATTTGTGCCCTAGGTATAATTACAGATTTGGGAGCTGGGGTACAGTAGAACGCAGAGAAAATATGCACGACTACTCTGGGCTGTCTTTTTTTCTCCGTTCTAAAGCAGAGGCTAGAAACCTCGGGGGTGAGCTTGTCTACTTTCTTAGGATTTCACCTCAGCAGGACTGCGGGCAGCTTCTCTGACCCTCTCTTTCTTCTCTCAGGATCCTGACTCCGGACAGTTTGAGCAGGAAACGCTCAATGCCTGTTTCTCTCTCGGCCTGGCTTCATTGATCTCCTTTCTTCTCATCACATCTGCATCTCTCTCTGTCTCTCTCTAACTCCATCTTCACAGACCTTCACTGGAACCATCTGTTGAAGATGTAATGAGGGACAGTCCTCTGCCTGTCTGAGAGTGACCCTTGGGGTTTGCACAGAGTCAGGGCTTCCTCTTCTTGTGTGGGAGAATGGCCTTCTTTGTCTCTCGGGGCGTTCTTAGCACCTCTTTTACCACTTGGCTACCTCACAAACAGCAGCTTCCTGTGAGAACATCTTTACCAGTGGAGGCTCAGCCACATGCTGGCCCGGTCTATAATCTGGTCAGGAATTCTCGGTCTAGAGATGCTCCTCAGAGACCTGTTGAGATGTCTTGATAACCAGCCCACCTGTTATTATGAATGCTATCCAAAACTGCACTTATTATAGAAAACCAACATTCGAAGTCAACCATGATTATGTGTGTGTCCGTTTGTGTGCCTTGTGTGTTTATAATCAACCACGTTGAGTTACTGTGGTTTATATGCAGTAGTGAGTTTTTAGGTACAAACTGTCTAAATAATGTGCTAATAATCCATATGCTGTCTCAAGAGATCAAAGACTCGAAGAAAACCACATGTTGGGGTAACATCTTCTCAGCTGAGCCGAGGAACGGGACAGAACGCATCACTAGGAATCACACAAACAGGAGATTGCAGTGCTGGGGGCGGGAGGTATTTGCAGGCATTTCTAGTTTGTTGGCTCCTAAACAAGGAAAGCACCTTTAAGAGAAAATAATGCTAAAAAGACAAAAAGTAAAAAGAAAAATGGTCACCCCTTTAAGAAACTGCTCAGACATCTTCAGAGCTGGCTTTTCTTTAATTTCAGTTAAAACTGAGGAACTTTGTTAGCGTCTAGTCATCCTTTTAGGCAACCTAAAGTAAGCTTGCCCGTTAGGATGTTGAACTGAGCATGCCCAGAAGTGTTAGCATCTACCTTTCTTTCTTTTTCTTGAACATGTACTCTATGACCTCGAACTGAGCATGCCCAGAAGCATACTTTTCCACCATCTTTCTTTTATAGCCCTGGGTTGCTCAATTTTAAGCCTCAAAATTTGCTGACATTGTGTCTGTTCTGAATATATGATCTCTATGTGACCTTGAGTTGAACTTGTTCAGAACTGTCCTTACCTCTACATGGACTTTCTTGTAAAACTATATTTCAGGATCCCTACACTCAATCCCAAGGTTCCCTCTGATGGGAAAAGCATCGCTTGCAAATTACCTCAGTATTCTCTTTGCCTAATGCAGTTTGTAAGTCTTCCTCTACTCTTTTATCTCTTGGTTTTGGCTTTGCATTCACAAGATTAAAAACCCGCTCTGGGCAGTGGCGACACACACCTTTAATCCCAGCACTTGGGAGGCAGAGGCATGCGGGTCTCTGAGTCCAAGACAAATCGGCTCTCCAGAGCAAGTACCAGGACAGCCAGTGCTACACAGAGGAATCTTGTTTCAAAACAACAACAAAAAGAAAAAAAAAGGAGGGGAGGTGGGAAGAGGAGGAGGAAGATGAAGAGGAGGAGGAAGAGGAGGAAAAATCTTGGCATTTGCTTACGAATGATTAAAATAAAGTCATAACTAGAAGATATCTGTTCACTTTTCAAAGGTATCCGCTATGGTAGTCATTGTCCTTATGCCTAAAATATTCCAAATCCCTATATGTGTTTCTCCACAGAAGTTCTGAAGACCATACCTCAGAAGTACCTTTCAAAAGGAAGATCGAATCTCAGCAGGTGCTTCTGGTGAGCCTGGAGGTAGAGCTCTTGCACTTTGGGCATGAATAGGCCTTCACCTCGGATGGAAACCACGAGTCATTCTCCCCCAAGACGTGATGTCTTCTCACTGTTGTTGTTGGTATTAGCACCACTTTTTAGTGCTGAGGCCAGTGCTGTCCATGGTTATGAGGCCACCCACTGGTCCATAGTCGACCAACCGCATTTCCCTTCTCTTAGCAGACATCAACTGCCAGTAACTCTGGCTTAGGGAATGGGCTTGGTATCATAGTTTCAAAGTTCCTAAATTACTTTAAGTTAAAGCCAAGGTTGAGGTACATTGCTGGTAAGTGTCCGATTGTTGTTGCTGCTTTCGAGATAGGGTCTCCCTTGTGTGCTACATGGCTGGTCTGGCGCTCAGGGCCTTCTTCCTTAGCCTAGTGAATGCTGGGGTTCTATAGGTGGGTCTCACTATATCGAGTTTATAACATTCAGATACATTAAGAGCAAGTACCATAGCCACCAAATGCCAAGACTGTTTGGCTAAAGTTGAGTACTTTATGAGAGGATTATTATGATGATTATGATGATTATTAATTACTGTTATTGGTAGTGATGTTGGTACCGGGTATGGAACCCAACGCAGTAGATGTGTGAAGTAGACACTGTGCCACTGAACTATATCCCTAGCCTTAGACAGTCCTTGGAATTGGATCTGGGCATTTGACTACACTATATAATTTAATATCACAACTGGAATTCTAGGATTCAGTGTCCCAAAAGACAGAATATTTTTCCATCCCATGTTGGTGAAAGAGCAGCAATAGGCTCCAAACTCACATTTTAATCGACTCAAAAGCAAACACAAGTACAACGTATTTTCTCCACTTGTCACAAAATTTCTAACTTCAAAGCTTTATGGGAATCTAAGTCTTAAAATCCAATATATCTAACAAAGTCAGCAGGGGTGCTTATACCATTTGGTTCCATCTCATTGATCTCAGGGACTTCCATCTGGAGCAGATCTATGCTCCAGATGCAGCTGACGCTGTGACGCCCCATCTGGCTGGGGCTGTTTATCTCCTTTAATAAGCGAGGTTAATAACCTTCACGGGAGCAAGTGACGACAGGACTGGCTCGACCTTTGAGGACAGTCTCTACGTCAGTTAATGAGCCCAACAGATTCACCAGTGAGGAAGGTCTCAGACCATCCACCCCACAGCAAACATCGGGGGAGGGCAGTAGGATGCCCTTCTGGCCTAGTGACTGCTCTGTAAGGAGTTCTGCATCCAGCTGGTAAATGAAAATAGGCCGGCAACCCCTTGGAAAGTCTGAGACATAGACATATGCACTTTATTTTGTTAGAATGAGGGATAAGAAGGCAAAAAGAGCAAAAGAAACTCTGGATTTCAGAAGGCATTTGTTTAAATGGGGTCCTCCTAGTGTCTTCC